>NW_004444014.1:9668091-9669650 GCF_000243295.1 Trichechus manatus latirostris | reverse complement strand
AGTCATAGGAGCAGAATTGAGGCAATGGAAGTCAGAATCAGTGAGAATGAAGATAAAGCACTTGACACCAACTTATTTCAGGACAAATCAGATAAAAGGATTTAAAAAAATGAAGAAACCCTAAGAATTATGTGGGACTCTATCAAGAGGAATAACCTATGAGTGATTGGAGTACCAGAACAGGTGGGATAACAGAAAATACAGAGAGAACTGTTGAAGAATTGTTGGCAGAAAAATTCCCTGATATCATGAAAGATGACAGGATATCTATCCAAGATGCTCATGGAACCTCACATAAGGCAGATCCCAAAAGAAAGTCACCAAGACATATTATAATCAAACTTGCCAAAACTGAAGATAAAGAATTTTAAGAGCGGCTAGGGGTAAATGAAAAGTCATTCACAAAGGAGAGTCAGTAAGAATAAGCTCGGACTACTCATCAGAAACCATGCAGGAAAGAAGGCAATGGGATGACATATATAAAGCCTTGAAGGAAAAAAAAACAAACTGCCAACAAAGAATTATATATCCAGCTAAACTGTCTCTTAAATATGATGGCAAAATTAGGGCATTTCCAGATAAACAGAAGTTAAAGGAATTTGCAAAAACCAACCCAAAATTACAAGAAATACTAAAGGGAGTCCTGTAGTTAGAAAATCAGTAACATCAGATAACAACCAAAGACTAGAACACAGGACAGAGCAACCAGATATAAACCCAGACAGAGAAGTCACAAAAGCAAATCAAAGCTAAAACACTGAAAATAAGGAAACAGATGTCAATATGTAAAAGATGACAACATTAAAACAAACAAAAAAAAAGGGACTTAAAAAATGTAGACATAGATCTTTAATATGGAGAGGAAGTCAAGGTGATATAAAGAAAGACAAGAATGGTATAAACTTAGAAAAATAGGGGTAAATATTAAGGTAACCACAAAGGAAACTAACAATCCTACAAGTCAAAATAAAAATAAAAAATAAAAAAAAAAAACTAGAAAAACATGAAGACTCAGCAAACACAAAATCAACAACAATGAAAAAGATGAAAAAAAAATACATAAAAAAAAATGACTCAGCACAGAAAATTAAGTGGAACAAAGAAACTATCAACAACACACAAAAACAAGGCATCAAAATGACAGCACTAAACTCATACCTATCAATAATTATGCTGAATGTAAACGGACTAAATGCACCAATAAAGAGACAGAGTGGCAGATTGGATAAAAAAACACAATCCGTCTATCTGCTGCATACAAGAGACACACCTTAGACTTAAGGACACAAACAAAGTAAAACTCAAAGGATGGAAAAAATATCTCAAGCAAACAACACTCAAAGAGCAGGAGTGGCAATATTAATCTCTGACAAAATAGACTTTAAAGTAAAATCCATCAGAAAGGATAAGGAAGGACACCATATAATGATTAAAGGGTCAATACACCAGGAGGATATAACTATAATAAATATTTATGCACCCAACGAAAGGGCTCCAAAACACATAAAAGAAACTCTAACAGCACTGAAAAGAGAGATAGACAGCTCACAACAGTAGTA
>NW_004444014.1:9659939-9662184 GCF_000243295.1 Trichechus manatus latirostris | reverse complement strand
GTGTTGAATGTCAGTCAGGCCAGGGTTTGGACTTCCACTGGCAGGTGCTGGGTAGCCATTTCAGATTTTGGAGCAGGAAATGACATCTTAGGGCACACCATCACTTTGGAAGCAGACCCAGAATGGCCAAAAGAAGGGAGAGGCAGGAGCAGTGATCCCTCAGGAAGCAACTATAAAATCTCAGGCAAACAAAAGGGTAGGAACACAGTGGTATTGGTGATCACGGAGTATTAAGACATGAAGGCAACGAGATATTTCTTACATTTAGCATATAGCTAATTAATATACAGAGACACAAATACATACACGCACATGCACACACATCCCTACTCTTCAGCCTCCTCACACAGGACCATACATGTTCACCCAAAACAACAAATATATTGTCCCATCAGGAAAAAGGACCAATGCACACCATTTATTTTTCATTTTCCCATTAATTTTAATTACAGAAATGGAATGTATTATGCTACCTTTAAAATTTCATATCTTGGACACATGCTGAGAGCTCTTTCAAACCGCATTTCAAACAATTCCATTTCTAAGGTCTGTGTTAATGGAGATAGGGAGGGACAGACACTGTATCATTTACATATCTGCATTTTAATATGAATTTTCTTAATGCCCTCCCCTCTAACAAATGACAGCTTTTGAATCCTTTCAATAAATACTTTGGGGGCTTCTGTCCTAAGGGAAGACCCTGCTTAGCCAGAAAGACAATAGACTAAAGACACCGGGCCTTTCTATTAGCTTCTAACCTTCCCCAGTGTTTGTCAAGTGTGGGGCTATTTCTGAACCAATATTTTGGTAGGTTCCAGCTGTCATCAGCCAGGAAATGTGTTGTTCACCTTCCCTTTCCTGCTCCTGAACACCTTGTCCCGCAGCACAGATTCTTCCAGCACAGAGAGAAGATACAAAATGCATAAGTCCTGGTAATCATACAGAGGAAGGACTCCATTTGCATACCCTTCATAATTCAATTTAATTTTTTTTTTGTCAAGAGTTCTGAATGCTTTGTGTTTGCTTTAATCAGAATGTTGACATTTACACTGAAGCCAATCTCTTTTTTCTCCTCCGTGTTTTGTTTAACCACGACAAGTGACAGGAAACTGGAAAGAACAGACTTTTTAAATTGGCTCCTTGCCCAGAATGCATCATTTCTCTTGTAGCTTCCCCCCTCCTTCCTATGCGTCGCAAGAGGAAATGTGAAAACATACTCTGCGAACACAAGAGTGAGGTGTTAGTGCTTTTAGATAAAGATTTGTGTTGTATTTTAAAACTAGATTGCTGTACAGTTTCAAGCTATTAGCAAGAGCCTATTACACTGTGGCTCCAGGTCCTTGGAGAGATATGCTTAGTATATTTCAGTAATTCAAGGCAAATAGAAAACTACGTGTGAAAATATTTAATGGCGAAAGCATCAACCGCTGAAGGCTGCGGGAAGCAATAAGCAAGTATGGCACCTGCCATTAACTGTTTTTCTACAGTATTTTCTCTGATCTTCCCCTGTTGGATCCCAAATGGTGGAGGGAAGCTCCAGTGTGAAAATGAACCCCCGGATATTAGCTGTTTGGAAGACTAACAGTGCAGTGAGCACCCTGCCTTCTTTAACAGAACATGCTATTGTTGAGTTTCACACTTCATTTCCAGAAGTTCTATGAGAATGTAGTTTATATTTGAATTAGAATTAGCCCATATAACAGATTCAATGGTTTAAACCAGAAATAAGTTTGCAAATAGCTTTCATCAAACACAGAAGGAAAATACAGCACCACAATCCACCTGGTTGAAGTAAAGTGTGTCCCTTCATTGAATTGAATTCTGCCTCAACAAAGGAAAACAGAAAAAGATTGTGCTTCAAATAAACCAGATGTTGAAATCATAGATTCCACTGATAGAGTATAATTTTAGGAGTCACTGAAATACCATTCTATCTTCAGGCAGAAATCCCTTTAATAAACTTTAAAAATATGTCTTCTCTGGTGTATCAGCAACCTGAAGTAAACAAATAAATAGCAGGGTACCTGAAGGGAAAGAAAAGATGATCTAATGAAAGAAAGAGACATACTCTTTCTGATCTTTCCATTTCTTAGCTAATGTGGGATCCTGCACAATAGTCATCAGATAATAGTCATGCAGAAAATACGTCCCCTCATCAGTGATTTTCAAACTCTAGATCATGATTCATTAGTGTGAACTCAGTTTAGTAAGTCATGAGGAGTACGTTGTTAACTGAAAAATCATG
>NW_004444014.1:9651269-9659321 GCF_000243295.1 Trichechus manatus latirostris | reverse complement strand
TGAAGAAGAATTGATGCCTTTGAATTATGGTGTTGGCAAAGAATACTGACTATATCATAGACTGCCAGAAGAACAAATAAGTCTGTCTTTGAAGACGCACAGCCAGAATGCTCCTTAGAAGCCAGGATGGCGGGACTACGTCTCATGTACTTTGGACATGTTATCAGGAGGGACTTGTCCCTGGAGAAGACGTCATGCCTGGTAAAGTAGAGGGTCATCAAAAAGAGGAAGAACCTCAACGAGATGGATTAACACAGTGGCTGCAACAATGTGCTCAAGCATAACAATGGTTTTGACGATGGCTCAGGACTGGGCAGTGTTTCGTTCTGTTGTACATAGGGTTACTATGAGTTGAACTGACTCGACAGCACCTAACAACAACAAGTTTTTCGTATCTAAACTTGTCATATGGTTCTTCTTTATATCTTGTCTTTCTTTGAAGAGATGTTCTACTTTTTCATTTGTTTCTCGTGTGTTTATAAATGTTCATTAAACCACTTTTTAACAGCTGCCTTAAAATCTTTGTCAGATAATTCTAACTTTTTTGTCATCTCATTGTCTTTTTTGACTCAGAGTGAGATCTTCTTAGTTTTGGTATTAATAGTAATTTTCTGTTGAAAACTAGACATTTTGCATTATGTTATGAGACCACATATCTTAGTTAAAACATCTGTTTTATCTGGCTTTCAGTTTTTTCACTGCTCCAGCAGAGGAGGGGTGGTACTGTCTCATTATTACCAGCTGGAGGTAGAAGTCTAGATTCCCCATCAGCCTCCATTGACGTTTGAGGGGGGTGTTTCTTATTACTGCTGTACAGGGATGGGAGTTCTCATCCCCATGTGATTTCCACTGAACTCACAGATAGTGGTGAGGGTGGCCTCATATTCTTGGGTGATGGTGAACAACTTGGCTCTCTACTAGGCCTCCTCTGACACCATCACATTGTGGAGAGAGAGGAGACATCATTAATGTTGAGTTAAGGTGGCAGCACAGGCTCCCCGCATGCGCTTCACTGACACTGAGGGCAGGGAAGCTCATTACCAGCCAGTGGGGATGAAAGTCCCAGCATCCTACTTGAACTTCCCTGGCATCACATGACAAAGGTGTTGGTGCACCTTATTTCAGTATTTCTAGGTTGAAAGTCTAAGCTCTTTATCTGACTTTTGCTGGCCTGGTGGAAATGGGGCAACAGTTTTTTTCCGTGATGTTTGGCTGGAGTGGAGCCGTTCTTATCTAAAAGTATTCTGTTTTGCTAGGCTGTCCTTTTTCTGTTCCTTTGGCTAGAGACTGCAGCCAGGGATATTTTTTTTCTCTGTATCTCTTGGTATTTCTGGGTTACCAGCTTCTTCAGCTCCAAGTCTGGGATATATGAGACAAAAAAGAAAATTTAGGTAACTCATTGCTTGATTGTTACTCAAATCCTGAAGTGCCTAGCCTCTCTGCCTTCCTCTGTCCACCTTTCAGAGACTTCTTACGTTTGTTCTATTTAAAATGCCCAGTATTATTAGTTTTGCTTAGTAAGAAGAAAGGGAACAGTATGTCTATTCCATGTTCCTGGAGTGGAAGTCCTCCCAATCTTTTTTTTATTCTTTCAGTAAACCAAACTAATTCCCATGTCACATATTTCTATTGGTATTTTCTCTACTTAAAACTCTCTCCCTCATATTTATAGGGGTAGCCTTGACTCTCTGCTCAAATGTTACCTTCTTAGTTTTCTTAGTTGGCTGTCTCAGACCAAGCAATCTAGTTTTCTTTCTTACCATACCATTCTCTACTACCTTGCACTGTTTTTTTTTTTTTTTTTTAATCCATCGTGATTAACCCGACTATTGCTTTTTAGGTTTCTTTTTCTATTTTCTTGTTGTTAGGTGCTGTCACGTTGCTTCCAACTCATAGTGACCCTGTGTACAACAGAATAAAACTTAGCCTGGTCCTGCAACATCCTCAAAATCATTCCTATGTTTGAGCCCGTTGTTGAAGCCACTGTGTCAGTGCATCTCATCCAGGGTCTTCTTCTTTTTCACTGCCCTCTACTTTACCTAACATGATGTCCTTCTCCAGAGACTGGGCCTTCTTGATAACATGTCCAAAGGAAGGAGGATAAAGTCTAGCCATCTTAGCTTCTAAGAAGCACTCTGCCTGTACTTCCTCCAAGAAAGATTTGTTCATTCTTCTGGCAATCCATGGTATATTCAATATTCTTTGCCAACATCATAAATCAATGGCATCAATTCTTCTTTGGTCTTCCTTATTCGTTGTTCAGCTTTCACATGCATATGAGGCGATTGAAAATACCATGACTTGGGTCAGGCATACCTTAGTCTTCAAGGTGACGTCTTTGCTTTTCAACACTTTAAAGAGGTCTTTTGCAGCGGATTTGCCCAATATAATGTGTCTTTTGGTTTCTTGACTGCTGCTTCCATGACATTGATTGTCGATCCACGTAAATGAAATCCTTGACAACTTCAATCGTTTCTCCATTTATCATGATGTTGCTTATTGGTCCGGTTGTGAAGATTTTTGTTTTATTTATATTGAGGTGTAACCCATACTGAAGGCAGTAGTTAGCCTTATCAGCAAGTGCTTTAACTCCTCTTAGCTTTCAGCAAGTAAGGTTGTGTCATCTGCATATTGCAGGTTGTTAATGAGTCAGTACCACTGGTTCTTGATCATATGCTACCTCCTGAAATGTTTGAACATCAACCAATTCTTTTTGGAAGAGTGACTCCGTATTCCTTCCATCTTCTTTTGATGCTTATAGGACAGAGTAGAACCACCCCATAAGGTTTCCAAGGAGCAGCTGGTGGATTCGAACTGCCAACCTTTTGGTTAGCAGCTGAACTCTTAACCACTATGCAATTTTGCCTATAGAATCCTTCAATGTTGCAACTCAAGGCTTGAATGTTTTCTTCAGTTCTTTCAGCATGAGAAATGCCGAGTGTGTTCTTCCATTTTGGTTTTCTAACTCCAGGTATTTTCCCTTTGAAATCTTCTGTTCAGCTCTTTTACTTCATCAGTTCTTCCATTTGCTTTAGCGAATAGAGTAAGTTTCAGTCTCTTCTGACATCCATTTTTGTCTTTTCTTTCCTTCTTATCTTTCTAATGACCTCTTGCTTTCTTCATGTGTGATGTCCTTGATGTCATCCTACAACTCATCTGGTCTTCAGTCGTTAGTGTTCAATGCATCAAATCTATTCTTGACATGGTCTCTAAATTCAGGTGGGATATACGCAAGGTTATACTTTGCTTGTGGATTGTTTTAATTTTCTTCAGCTTCAACTTGAACTTGCATAAAAGCAATTGATGGTCAGTTTCACAGTTGACCCTGAAATTTTCTGATTAATGATATTGAGCTTCTCAGTTGTCTCTTTGAACAGATACAGTTGATTTGATTACTGTGTATTCCATCTGGAGACGTACACATGTGTGTTGTTTAAAAAAGGTATTTCCAATAAATAGGTCGTTGGTCTTGCAAAATTCCATCATGTGATCTCTGGCATCATTTCTATCACTGAGATCGTGTTTTCCAACTACTAATCCTTCTTCTTTGTTTCCAACTTTCACGTTCCAATCACCAGTAATTATTAATGCATCTTGATTGTATATTCATCAATTTCGGACTCGGAAGTTGATAAAAATCTTCTATTTCTTCATCTTTGGCATTAGTAGTTGGTGCATAAATTTGAATAATAGTCGTATACACTGGTCTTCATTATAGGTGTGTGGATATTATCCTATCACTGACAACAAGTGTTGTACCTCAGGATAGATCTTGAAGTCTTCTTTTGATAATGAATGTGATTCCATTTCTCTTCAATTTGTCGTTCTCACCATAGTAGACCATAAGACTGTGTGATTCAAAATGGCCAATATCAGCCCATTTCAACTCACTAATGCCTGGGACATCGATCTTCAAGCATTCTGTTTCATTTTTGACAACTTTCGATTTTTCTAGATTCATACTTCTTACATTCCATGTTCCAGTTACTAATGGATATTTGCAGCTGTTTCTTCCCATTTTAAGTTATGCTACATCAGCAAATAAGGGTCCCAAAAGCTTCACTCCATCTACCTCATTAAGGTCAACACCACTTTGAGGAGGCAACTCCTCCGCAGCCATATTTTGAATGCCTTCCTGAGGGTCTCATCTTCCAGCACGATATCAGACAATGTTCCACTGCTATTTATAAGGTTTTAACCACCCAATTTTTTTTCAGAAATAGATTGCCAGATCCTTCTTCCCACTCTTTCTTAGTCTGGAAATTCCGCTGAAACCTGTCCACCATAGGTGACCCTGCTGCTGTTTGAAATACTGATGGTATAGCTTCTAGCATCACAGCAACATGTAAGCCACCATAGTAGACAAAATATTTTCTATTTTAGTATCTGAGTATTGTCACTAGAATGTAACCTCCTCATGGAAGAAGAAAACTGGTCTATCTTGAAAACTACTGTTTCTTCATATTTCTAGAACAGTGCTTGTCACAAAGTAAGCATTCAACAAATATTTCTTGAATTTGAATGAATAATGCAGTTATTTTGCCTTTCATTTTCTTGGATTAATTCTTCATTACCCTGAAGAAGAAATGCATTTCATCATATCGATGATAGGAGTCTCTCTTTTCCCTTCTTGATATTCCAAAGTTATGCCAAACAGGAGCAAAGGCTTGAGTGACAGGCTTATGGCTTTGTGGCTACATTCTGAGGCTAATTAACTCTCCTATTCCAGCTGTGACTCCTGCTGGGAGTCAACCTGTGCCCAGGATGATGACAGAGTTAACCCCAAATGAGTCCACTACAGCTGAGTCTCCATAGAGACTCCTGAGATTTCAGTGAACCCAAGGCCCTACAACGTATGAAAACCAAGCCTCAATTTAGGAGCTGACTGTTTCCCCCAGAGTCTTGCAAATGATTTGAGTGGCTTATCTTACCAGCTCCCTATGTGAAAAGACTCTAATGGTAAAAAAAGATGGCCCATGCTTATTTTCCTGCAATTTTTTTTTTTTTTTTTTGCATATTTCTGCATGTCTGGATTTCAACAAATAGAAACTTAGCCTAGGTTCAAGTTTTTTTCTTTTTTTCTTCCACCTTTTAAAATGCAAATACTTCAAGGAAGGGGGACAACTAGTCAGTCATTTTGATCTTAATGTAATGAGTTTAATAGAGCCTGTCTGTAGAGGGAATTTCAACATAGTGCATGTTATCCCAAAAACATGGTTCTCTTTTGAAGCTTGCTGGTACTGAGAAATTCCCTGAGAGGAGAATTTCTCAGACATGCAGCAATGCAACGACTCTAACACATGCAGAGAAAATGCAGATGGTATACAGGACATGGACAATGAGAAACTGAATCTCTGAAGAAACAGCTAGATTGAAAAACTGAGATTTTTAATTTCCCTCCCCCCAGGGGATTTAAGTACCTCAAATCCTGATATCCTTCAATATCAGCATAATTTCTATAAATAAAACTGGACAATGCAATTGAGAGTGACACGGTAAGAGAGAAAATTGGATTGTTTGGTCTGGGATGGACATCCAAAAAAGGTGGCATTTGAACAGAAATCCAAGGCCCACCCTATAAAGAAGTTAGAAGGACAGTTCATAAGGAAGAATATGAGGCAACGACATGAAAAATTCTCTGTTTTGGCCTAATCAATTAATGGATGTTTGCTGAAGGATTTAAGCACCACTTTCCATTTTCTATTAGTTCCAGTAGTTTTCTCTTGGGGTCTTTTGTGTTTTCTATGTATAGTATCATATCATCCACAAACAGAGACAGTTTTAACTTTTTCCTTACTGATTTGGATGGCTTTTATTTCATTTATTGCTCTAGTTAGGACTTCCAGCACAATGTTAAATAGGAGTGGTGATAAAGGCATCCTTATCTTGTTCCAGTTCTCAAGGGGAATGTTTTCAGCCTGTCTCCATTAAGAATGATATTGGCTGTTGGTTTTGTATAGATATCCTTTATTGTGTTGAAGAATTTCCATTCTATACCTATTTTATTGAGAGTTTTTATCAGGAAAGGGTGTTGGACTTTGCCAAATGCCTTTTCTGCCTGGATTGACAAGATCATGTGATTCTTTTGTCTATTTGGTAGATTACATTGATTGATTTTCTAATATTGAACCATCCTTGCATACCTGGTATGAATCCCACTTGTTTGTGGTGTATTATTTTTTTGATATAATGCTGAATTCTATTGGCTAGAATTTTGTTGAGAATTTTTGCATCTATATTCATGAGAAATATTGGTCTGTAATTTTTTTTTTTCAGTGTCTTTGCCTGGTTTTGGTATCAGGGTTATGTTGGCTTCATAGAATGAATTTGGAAGTATCCCTTCATTTTCTAAGTTCTGAAGTAGTTTGAGTAGTACTGGTATAAGCTCTTCTCTGAATGTTTTGCTAGAATTCTCCAGTGAAGCCATCTGGGCCAGGACTTGTTTTTGTTGGGAGTTTTTTTTATTACCTTTTCAGTCTCTTCTCTTCTCATGGATCTTTTTTGGATTTTCAACACCATTTTGTGTTAGTTTGGGTAGGTAGACTGTTTCTAGAAATTTGTCCTTTTCCTCTAGGTTTTCAAATTTGTTGGAGTATAGTTTTTCAGAGTACTCTGTTATGATCCTTTTTATTTCATTTGGGTCTGTTGTAATGTTCCCCATTTCATTTCTTATTTGGGTTATTTACCATCTTCTCCTGTTTTTCTTTTGTCAGTTTGGCCAATGGTTTGTTGATTTTGTTGATCCTTTCAAAGAACCAACTTTTGGTTTTGTTGATTCTTTCTATTGTTTTTCTATTCCCTGTTTCATTTATTTCTGCTCTGATCTTTATTATTTCTTTTCTTCTGGTTGGAAACCCTGGTGGTTGGCAGTTTGAATCCACCAGGTGCTCCTTGGAAACCCTGTGGGGGAGTTCTACTCTGTCCTAAGGGTCACTATGATTCAGAATCGACTCGACAGCAACGGGTTTTTTTTTTTTCTTCTGCTGGCTGTGGGTTTCTTTTTCTGTTCTCTTTCTATTTGATTGAGTTGTTGATTTTGTCCCTTTCTTCTTTTTTGAGGTGTGCATCTATTGCTATAAATTGACCTCTGGGCACTGCCTTTGCTGTGTCCAAAATGTTTTGATATGATGTGTTTTCATTCTATGATTCTAGGAATTTTTTGATTCCATCTTTGATTTCTTCTATTACCCAGAGGTTTTTAAGCAAGATGTTATTCAGTTTACATGTATTTGTTTTTTTTTCCTTGCTCTTCTTGTTGTTAATTTCTACTTTGATGGCATTGTTATCAGAGAAGATGCTTTGTATTATCTCAGTGTTTTGGATTTTATTGAGGGTTGCTCTGTGGCCTAAGATGTGGCCTATTCTGGAGAACGTTCCATGTGCATTGGAAAAGAATGTGTACTTTGCAGCTGTTAGGTGGAGTGTTCTATATATATATGTCTAGGAGGTCAAGTTGGCTGATTGTGGCCTTTAGATCTTCTGTATCTTTGTTGAGTTTCTTTCTAGATGTTATGTCCTTTTACTGAGAGTAATGTGTTGAAGTCTCCTTCTGTTATTGTGGAACTGTCAATTTCTCTTTTCAGTGCTGTCGAAGTTTGTTTTATGTAGTTTAGAACCCTGTTATTGGGTGCATAAATATTTATTATGGTTATGTCTTCATGATGGATCATCCCTTTAATCATTATATAATGCCCTTTTGTTTTTTATGGTGGATTTTGTTTTAAAGTCTACTTTATCTGAGATTAGTATTGTCATGCCTGCTCTTTTTTGGTAGCTGTTTGCTTGATATATTTTTTCCATTCTTTGATTTTTAATAAATTTATGTCTTTGTTTTTAAGATGTGTCTCTTATAGACAGCATATTGAGGAATCCTGTTTTTGTTTTGTTTTGTTTTGTTTTTTTAATCAGTGTGTCACTCTCTGTCTCGTTATGGGTACATTTAGGCCATTTATGTTCAGTGTATCTATTGATAGGTGTGAGTTTATTGCTATCATTTTGTAGTGCTTTCTTTTGTGGTGCTGACATTTTCTTTGTTCCTCTTACTCTCCTGTG
>NW_004444014.1:9638772-9640945 GCF_000243295.1 Trichechus manatus latirostris | reverse complement strand
GTTGCCTTGAGTTAATTCTGACTCATAGCAGCCCTGTAGGACAGGGTGGAACTGCCCCATAGGGTTTCCAAGGCTGTAAATCGTTACGGAAACAGACTGCCACGTCTTTCTCCTATGGAGTGGCTAGTGGGTTTGAACTGCTGACTTTTCAGTTAGCAGCTGAGCTAACCACTATCTTTAACCACTGTGTCACCAGGGCTCCTTACATTGTTTATTAGTTAAACTAAACTATTTCTTGGTTTTAAAGATACTTCAGAGGATATTTTTGGTTTAAGATTTGAGGATTATCTCAGGGCAATAGTTTCAGGGGTTCATCTAGCCTCCATGGCTCCAGAAAGTCAGGAGTCAATGAGAATTTGAAATTCTATTCTACATTTTCCCTTTTTGATCGCTATTCTTCTATTGAATCTTTGATCACACTGTTCAGTATGGGTAGCCATGCACCATCCAGTTCTTCTGGTCTCATGACAAAGAAGACAGCTGTTCATGGAGGCAATTAGCCACATATTCGATATCCTTTTCCTATACTTAACTCTCCCTCCTCTTCTGTTGCTCCAGGCATTTAATATATGAAATGGTAATAAACTCATAATACAGAAATGCAAACTAAAACAACACTGAGATAACCATTTGTAATTTATTAGATTAACAATGACACAAAAACTTGATGACACACTGTGTTGGTGAAGGTGTGGGGAATTCTCAGATGTTGTTTGTGAGAATGCAAATTGGTAGATTTCATGGACAGAAATTTTGCAGTAGCTCTCAAAATTACAAATACACTTACCCTTTGATGCAGCAATTCCACTGCTAGAATTATATCTTATATGTAAAAAATAATTAATTTAAAATTGTTCATAGTAGCAAAAAACTGCTACAAGCTTAATATATATCAGTTGGAGAGAGATAGAAATACAATTATAGTAGATTTATACAAGGAATACTCTGCAGCAGTAAAAAAAGAATGAGGACATGCTCTCTAAAATACCTTCTGGCTTGAAAAAAGGAAGATGCAGAAGGCTGTGTAAAATCTTATAGTCTACTACCTGTGTATAAGAATGTGAGGAAAAGAAGGTATTTATATAGCTTTTCATATAACTTGCTTGAATATACATAGCATATCACTGGAAGAATGCTTAAGAGCCTAAGAGCACAGTTTTTTGTGGAGAAGGTAACTGGTGTTTGAGATATGAAGTTACATAGAGACTATTCACGGTATTTCTATTTGTATCTTTTGATTTTTCAACCATTTTAATCTCTTGATTACACAAAATATACATTTTAAGTAAACTGAAATATAAAAGACCAAGATGTATTAGTTTTCTAGAGCTATCATAACAAAATACCCTAAACAGCTGCCAATGTAAAGCAATTTTCTAGGGAATCATGAACCTAGCAGGCATTTCCTGAGATGGTGTAATAAATACCTGACCTTAGTACTGAATTTCAGAGTCCTCACAACACTGTCACATCCACAAATAATTGGTTCTGGCCAAAATCTCATTATAGGAGTTAGAACAGATAATGTAATATTTTAAAAAGTGTGGCTTAAAGAATAGACATTTATTGTCTCACAGTTCTGAAGGCTAGAAGTTCAAATTTAAGGTGTTGGCAGGGCCATGCTTTCTCTGAAGGCTCTAGAGGAAAATTACTCCTTGCCTCTTCCGGCTCCTGGTAGGCCCAGGTGTTCCGTGGTTTGTGGCAGCATGATTCCTATCTCTACCTCCATCTTCACATGGTAGTCTTCCTCTGTGTCTCTTTTAACATGACATTCTCCCTGTACGTTTTTTCTCTTTTCATAAGGACACTAACACTAGTTATATAGAATTAGGACCCATACTACTCCAGTATAACCTCATGTTAACTAATTATATCTAGAAATATATTATTTCCAAATAAGGTCACATTCACCGGTACCAAAGGTTAGGACTTCAACATATCTATTTAACGGGCCACAATTCAATAATGTCTGTAGTTATTAAACTTTTTAAAATTTTTTTGTTCAGCTAAAAATAATCTATTGCATAATTCTGACGACTAATCTGATTAGTGAATAAAATACTGTATACAGATAGAGGTATGAGAAACAAAAGAGAAGCATATATCAGCTTTATAAGACAGCCCTTGAAAAGTGAGTGGAAACTAAAATATTTATTAGACAAATGTTGTATAA
>NW_004444014.1:9634981-9637533 GCF_000243295.1 Trichechus manatus latirostris | reverse complement strand
TGCCCCATAGAATTTTCTTGGCTGTAATCTTTACAGGAGCAGATTGCCAGGTACTCCACCAGCAGAGCTATTGGGTGGGTTCTAACAGCCAACCTTTCAGTTAGCAGTTGAGCGCTTAACTGTTGTGCCACCAGGACTCCTGAGAAAGAGATTAACACTCATAATGCTCATTGGGAAGTGGTCTCAGGAGGAGAAACACCTACGAGAGGAAGGGATGAAGGATGAAGGATGAAGGATCAGGTAATGGAGAATTTGGGCTGTGATGCAATAGCAACAAAGTCTAACTGGTTTCTATGGGGATCAAGGACAGTTATCCAAAATTAGGTCAAAGGGCCGAGGCCTTTATACCCCTCAGCATTTTGCTGTTACACTTCATGTAGTGAATGTGAGCTGCCCCTAGTGAGGGGGTGGGATCTTGGGCAAGGCAGATGTCTTTCACCAAAGGCAGGTTTTAGAAATAAAACTGAGCTAAAAACTATCCACAGTAATCTTCCCAGCACCCAAGCAAATTAATGCTTCAGTCCTGACGGCAGGCATCTGCTCAACTACCACATCACCCAGTACAATGGGGCTGATCTGGTTAAGGATGGGATTTTACCCACAAGCCGGAGTATATACAAAAAACTCAGTTCAGGTCAGTAACGTTTCTTTAAGAATAGTATGGACTCCTTGCATCTCTGAAAAAAGAACACCATGTGACAGCTGTGAGTTATTCTAACAGTCACTTCTAGGATTTCTCCGGAATCTGATAGAGGAGGATTTGTGTTTGGCACTAGTGTTAACCTGTATTCCTGGCACAGGTCTTCATCCCCTCAAACACACACCTGAGAACTCAAATAGCTCACAGTCGGAACTGCTGGCAATCTTATTTGTGATAACAAAATGGAAAGGTTCAAGCCAAGAAAATTTGAAAAAGAAATACAGCATGACAGATGATGCCTCACACCAAGAAAGCCAAGGGCTAGTTAATCCACCCTCACCTGAAGGTATCCAGATATGAAGACAACTGTGTACAAATCACAGCTGAGCCCTTCCAAGCCAGTAGGGCCAGAAGCAGGGCTGGTCATACGTGTGGGTGGAGGAAGTGACTACAGACACAGTGTGATTTTGAGGGATCAGTAAAGCCGTATGGTCCCAGACTACTTTCTCCACATGTAGTTTATATCCTGAAATTTCACTACGCTTTACTTGGGGCTCTGATCATTGTAAACAACATAGCTCCTTTTGCAATCATCAGTCCTGAAAATGCAGGAACAGAGAGTAACAGGACTGAGGTTTATTCTAATCATGACAGGAACTAGCCATATAATCTTGGATAAGAGTCTTCTCTGGGTCTCCAATTCTGTGATTTGATGCACTGGCTGCAATTCTGATGTCTTTTGCTTTTCCCCAGTGTGTGGCTTCAGGCCCTGGTTACTGCTGATTCCAGACCCTCCCCACGGTCATCTCCAGCTATGTTGAAAATGCTGGTTTGGTTCCATTGCTGTTAATGGATATCTGACAACTTCTGTATCTTAAATGTAACACAATTATTTTTGGACCATAGAGTCAGTATGCCCAGTTCAAGAAAACCTCTTTGACTTTTCCAGGAACCCTCCCATTAGACTTAGTGTATGTGTGTTGAGAGGAAAGGGGGTAGAATATGCAGATCCAACCTCTGTGTGTTCCTTCCATACCCATTCTCTGCAATTTCACAGTATATTCCCTTACAGCTGCACCAAGGCAACTGATCAAGGAGCTCATGTGCAAACAGGAGGGCTGGTAGGTTGCAGATTCGGCCTCATTACAATCCTTTTGTCTCTCCTTTCTTATTTGCACCTCAATATCCCAGCATAGTAGTGCCTTGTATGTTTTAATTTGAATGAATGGTTAAATGAATGGGTGAATAGGCAAAAAGAATGAATGAGAATGAAAGATGACTAGCCAGCTTCCCAGAAGAAAACAACAAGGATTGCATTCTAAAGAAAATCATTTTACTGAATAGGGTTAAGGGAATCAACAAGGCTTGTTAGGGCTCCTGGGAACTAGTAACAGCAACAAGCCATTACCACTCCTCAGACTGAAAGGCAAGGAAGAGAGCCACCTGTCAGCATCTGTGGGCAGAGAAAGGCACAGCCACTGCCAAATCTTGATGACAAAGCAGGAAAGAAGAAGAGGAAGTTGTGCCCTGGAGTCTTTCTCTGTCTTTCCATTGATCTCTTGCTGGTGTCTCCCATTGGCCAAACTCAACCAGAAGCCAAAGGATGAGATAACCTCAAAGATGCAGTCTATTAGGATCATTATTCACGGTCCTAGAGGACAGAGAAGGGGGTTGTAAATGGAGGACATAAATGGGGAATAACAGAACAAAGGACATGAGAGCAATTTTTCAATGATGGGAAAATGAATGTAGGCATAAAGTCTTAGAGAGGGAAGGCAAATTCATCATGCAAGAAAAAAAAAAAAAAAACTCCACATTGAGATGCTGGCGAGAATGACAATTTCATTATTTAGGGTTTGGAAATGAGTGGTCCTTAAAGAAATGTAGTTCTCCTTCAACTCAAGAGTCTCTC
>NW_004444014.1:9632631-9634728 GCF_000243295.1 Trichechus manatus latirostris | reverse complement strand
AAGGCAGATCTGTAGGACTGCAAAGCTGGTTTTCCTAAATACTAGGTTCTTAATCACTCCGCCATGCTGGTTTGGGTTTGGATCACCTGCATAAACTTTTTAAAAAATTGCATTTGAGTTACTAGATTCAACTAGGTTTGTTTTTGTGGCTACTGCTATAGGCTGGAATCGACTCAATGGCAACTGGTTAGGTTAGGTTATATGCAGTTTAATGCCTCCATTACAGAGCTATGGAGAGAATTCATGTGACTCAGATAGCTGTTGAAATCAAATATGGTCAATCCTGAAAGCCAAAAGCATAGTTTATCATTATGTCTAAAAATATGTTGAGACAGTGGTGAACCAAAGAAGTGTACCTTTAGAATCCTATGTTGTATGTAAGCTAATTAGAATCTAACCTCTAATACAGGACAGGGTAATGAGGTGGCCAAATTGCAGTAAGGGAAAGAAACCCCAAAGGAAATTGAGGCGAGTAGATTTCATTGTATGCATGTGTCTTTCTGGCAGGTGTTCACTCCTCCATCCAACTTTCTCTCCGCCCACATGTAACCTCCTTTGTGCTCCTCTGTACTGCTACTTTCCTTTATGATGAAACATATCACCCTGCATTCAATATATACCTAGATCTCTCTGCAATTAGAATATAAGCTCATTGAAAGCATAACTCATGTCTTGTATTATGTCTCAATCCTTAGGTCTAGCCTCAAATTTTATCCTTAGAATGCAATATTATTTTAATTGAATTGTGATGATTGATTACAGGACATTGAAAAATAGACTATTAATGTGTAAGTTATTATCTTTGTGTCATTTAAAAGCAGAGCTGAACTCCTTCAACTTTCTTTGTAGACTAGATTATTGCATGTCATATTACCATTGAAATGCAGGGGGAACTAGCTATTTCTAGGAACACTTTGCTGAATACTCTTGTAAAAGAAAAAAATCACCTTGGAGTTTAAGAGAATTCTCATTTCCATACATCAAGTTTGCTTCAAGCAGAGAGAATCTCTATGTGGCAGGATGGAGAAAAGCTAGGAAGCATAGCTTTGGGAACTGGAATGGAATTTAATGTGTATTTTAAAATACAAATTGCATCTTCACATGGTGAGGTCCATGTTGTGATGATGGAAAGCAAATCTGTATTTTTGAAGCCAGGTTTCCACTACAATAATCTTAAAACCGCTATAAAATGGAGGTGCCAATAACCATGTGGAAATAACAGGAAGAAAAAAATCACACATAACTTCTCATTTTCTTAATAATGCCTTAACTATTTTTTTCTCAGTTTATTCAACCTCAAGTTGGCTTCAATAATATTAAAATATGAATATTTTAGGAATGAGGATTTTTTTTTTCCCTGTTCCCTCCACTATCTCACCAGACAATGCAAGTGAGTTAGTTGGTGGAAGGCAGAGGGTTAGCTACTGAAGTGGGGGAAGGGCAGTTAGAAAGGAGACCAGGAATAACAACATTCAAGTCCAATGGAACAGAGATGCAACACTGACAGAAAAAAATACCTGTGACAACTTTTTAGAGCCAGGAGTTTGATACATAATTATTCTTTGATTCAGTCTTTCAACAAATAATCAATGACTGAATAATCACCTGTGGTGGGCATTGGAATTAGAGAAGTGAACAACACTCAGGCATAGTTTTGTGGAGCTTTACTATCAGCCTGTAAGTAGAGACCACCACCTGTCTGTTAGTTTGTTGTATTGTGGTGTCTTGCATGCTTCTGTGATGCTAGAAGTTATGTCACTGGTATTTTAAATACTAGCACGGTCAGGTTTCAGGGGAAAGCTCTGGCGATCTACTTCAGAAAATTAACAAATGAAAACTTTATGCATCACACAGAATACTGCCCGACTGAGACTCACTTGCTTTGGATATGTTGTTAGGAGGGATCAATTGCTGGAGGAGGACATCATGTTTGGTGAAGCAGGCGGTCAGTAAGGGGGATGGAGAATCTCAGTGAGATGGACTGGCATAATAACCACAATGAGCTTGTACATGTTGGCAGTCATGAGGATGACACAGGACCAGGTAGTGTTTTGCTCTGTTGTACATAATGTTGCCATGAGTTGGAGTTAACTTGAC
>NW_004444014.1:9630503-9631694 GCF_000243295.1 Trichechus manatus latirostris | reverse complement strand
CTCCGTCTCTTTATTGGTACATTAAGTCCGTTTACATTCAGTGTAATTATTGATAGGTATGAGTTTAGTGCTGTCATCCTGATATCTCTTTTTGTGTGTTGTTCACAGTTTCTTTGCTCTCCTCAGTTTTCTGTGTGGAATCGTTTTTCTTTATGTATTTTTTTTTCATCTTTTTCTTTGTTGTAAATTTTGTGTTTGCTGTGTCTTTATGTTTTTCTACTTTTTTATTTTGATTTGTAGGATTGTTAGATTCCTTTGTGGTTACCTTAATGTTTACCCCAATTTTCTAACTTTATACCAGTCTTTTATTACTTTATATCACCTTAACTTCCCCTCCATATAGAAAATCAGTGTCTCCATTTTTTAAGTCTGTCTTTTTTTGTTTTAATATTATCCTTTTTTTTACATATTGATATCTGTTTCCTATTTTCAATGTTTTATCTTTGATGTAATTTCGATTTCCATATCTGAGTCAATATCTGGTTGCTCTGTCCTGTGTTCTAGTCTTGCATTGTTAGCTGGTGTTATTGATTATCTAACCGTAGGACTTCCTTTAGTATTTCTGGTAATTTTGGTTTAGTTTTTGCAATTTCCCTGAACTTCTGTTTATCTGGAAATGCCCTAATTTCACCATCATATTTGAGAGACAGTTTTGCTGGATATATAACTGTTGGTTGACAGTTATTTTCCTTCAAGGCTTTAAATATATCATTCCATTGCCGTCTATCCTGAATGGTTTCTGCTGAATAGTCTGAGCTTATTCTAATTGACTCTCCTTTGTAGATGACTTTTCTTTTATCCCTAGCCGCTCTTAAAATTCTCTCTTTGTGTTTGGTTTTGGTAAGTTTGATTATAATATGTCTTGGTGACTTTCTTTTGGGATCTACCTTATGTGGGGTTCGATGAGCATCTTGGATAGATATCTTGTCATCTTTCATGATATCAGGGAAGTTTTCTGTCAACAAATCTTCGACAATTTACTCTGTATTTTCTATTATCTCCCCTGTTCTGGTACTCCAATCACTCATAGGTTATTTCTCTTGATAGAGTCCCACATGACTCTTAGAGTTTCTTCATTCTTTTTAATTATTTTATCTGATTTTTCCTCAAACAAGTTGGCGTGAAGAGCTTTATATTCAATGTCACTAATTCTAACTTCTATTGCCTCAGTTTTGCTCCTATGACTTTCTA
>NW_004444014.1:9626488-9630403 GCF_000243295.1 Trichechus manatus latirostris | reverse complement strand
GCTTGTACATGTTGGCAGTCATGAGGATGACACAGGACCAGGTAGTGTTTTGCTCTGTTGTACATAATGTTGCCATGAGTTGGAGTTAACTTGACAGCATCTATCTATCTATTCATCCATCTGTCCATCCATCCATCCATCCATCCATCCATCCATCCATCCATCCATCCTTCCATCCATCCATCTATCTAACCATCTATCAGGAGATAACCTTTCGTTCTGGTGGGTGTTGGATATAATTTAACAAAATTGCCTAATTAATATATTCAGCAACTTTATCCGTGACCCTTTCTATACATCTCATGAATGGTAATATGGGTCAAGAGACGAGCTGTCCTTGGGATAAATTGTGAAAGAGCAGGCAATCACACCTGGTTGAGGACCATAGCAGGACCTCCCAGACATGATACAAGAACTTCCTGGGAAACACACACACATGCACACACACACACACACACACATCCTGACTGATGCTTCAGTTTACTCTGTACAATTCCTCTTCTCATATTTGATGGATGGGGAAACAGAGTCACCATCTTATGTTATGAAGTCATTGTATTATTACTGTATAACTATTCTGAATATTTATGGTTGGCATACTATATTAACTTCTATTTAGTTACAGATTATAATCACAGTACAATTTACCTTTATAAAGATCTGAAAAAGTCACAGCCTCTCTTTTCCCTTGACTTTTTTCTCTTGTGACTGGATCCAAGGCTTCAATCAAAAGACAATTTTCTAAAAGGGCATACACCTCTGAGCCTTGAGAGTTTCTGATGTGCTCACAGAGATGTGCTTTAGTTTGCTATTCTATTTTACGTACTTAGTTAAGCCCACTGCACTCTTTTCCAATGCCTGCCCCTGAAAACATCCATCTGAGTACCACCTCCCTCCAAAGGCCAGTAGCAGGACAGCCACAACCCTTCCTTCTCATAATCACTGACAAGCAGTTCAGACACTAAAGCTGATTCAGTCCTTTCTTAACCCTTCCAGGCCCTATTCACAAGTTTCTCCAAAGTACAGTCACCCTGAGCTCATTCTGAGCTGGTGTCAAACCAGCAAATGCTCCCTTCACAGTTATCAGAGGCAACAGCCCTGCTTTCTCTCCAGCTGGTGACAAACGTTATAATGATAAGACCCTTCTGTTCACTACATTTGACTTTACCTTGCCTGACTCTTAAAATATCCATCAAAAATTGTTTTTTTTTTTTAAATGAGAGTGACTTGATGCCTCATTGTTCTTAAAGGTGAGTGGTTCCTAATCCAATGGGAACTGAGCAATTGTGGGGAGCGGGGGTACAGTCAGAGCTCATTAAAATTATGATGCATTTGAAATGCTTTTCTGAGAATGATTGAATATCTCCAGTTGGCAAGGAATTCAGTGCAGGCTTCATTTTCTTGCTGTCTTTGTTCTGGCCGTTCCTAGTCTCTTAACATTCTCCTACAGGATATAATTCCAAAGCTGTTATATTTGATCTTGTTTGTTCCCATATACAGCCAATTCTTAAAATTCCCCCAGAGAGGTTGATCAGAGTTTAAAGTGAAACATGGGTGACTCTATCCTTTAACCACATTCCCTATTGCTCTCAAATTAATGCTGCTGGCTGCCAAACAGCTTAGCCTTCTCTGGTGGTAATACCAAATCATAGATTATCTTCTACAGGATATCATAAAAGTCATTGCATCCAATACAGCATTTCTATATAATAGGGAAACTGAGACCTAAGGATACTGAAGTATTAGACCAAGGTCACACAGCTACTTAATGATACTCCCAGGAAGACAGTGTGAGTCTCCTGGCCCCTAATCAGGAATTGTACCCTGTCATAGCTCTCTCTCTCTTTCAATTCATTTAATTTCCTGTAGCTTTCAACTCAAGCAGTCACATTCACCTATGAGCACGGCAAATGGAAGGTCAAGAATGTATACTTAGGATTCAATTGAGAAAGGTTTATTTATGCCCCTCTTGACTCACATATGAGATGGATATTTTTTACCTGCCTAGTGCAATGATTAGAAGCACAGTCTGCACAGGCTGTGCATTTCAGCTCCATCAATATGAAAACTTGTTAAACTTCCTTGTTTTGTAATCTGTAAAATGGTGATAATAATAGTGCCTACCTTATAGGTTCTTGTCAGGACTAAGTGAGTTAGTATATTTAAGAGCTAGAATACTGCCTGCCATATGGTAATAGCCACATAAGAACTGATTTTTATTATTATCTGGTGAAGATTTTTACATTAAGAAGTCTCTAAGCGGGAAAGGCCATAGGAACAGGGAATATCAGAATTTTATCCTATTTCTACCTCCATGCTGGCACTTAACTGCCTTATGCTCTTAAACTGTTATTCCTCTTCAACTTGATATGAACCCCTGGACTGCATGTTTTGTTTATTTTATTTTTTACCTGCTTATGTACTTCAGTACCAAGCACTACTCTCACGTAAAGTGTGTGCACAGAGGTGTGTTGAAGCTGAGACTATGCCTGGGGAGAGACTGAATGTGTGCAAATGAGTCAAAGTCATGGAACAAAGTATCAGATAGGAAATAGTACAGTCATCTTTTTTGGGGTGGGCATTGCCTTTCTCTTATAAAAACAATGGAAGTTCATTCATTCAACGAATCTGTATCAAGTGTCTAGAATGGGCTAGAGACTATTCCATATCCCTGAACAATGTAGACTAGAATCTCTTCCCTCATAGTGCTTCTAGTTCATTAAGGAAAGATACTGAACAAGATAAATGAGTAAATTAGATGTATGTTGGAAGGTGAAAAGTGCTGTGAAGGAAAATAAGAACAGGGCACTGGGGAGATTGGTTTAACCAGGATGGGAGGGAGGGCCTCACTGCAGAGGTAGCATTTATAAGACCTTGAAAAGGAGCTGAGGAGAAGGGCCCTGCAGGTCAAGAGAAGAGCAGGTGGGGAGCCCTGGGTGGGAAAGACCTAGATCTATTCAAAGGACAACAAACAGACCATAGTGGCCAGGGCACAGAGAGTAGGGATGAGAGTGACAGGAATGAGGACTGAGTGATAACGGGGCCTAGGTGGTGTCAGGACTCAGAAGCCATTGCCAGGCAAATGGAATGTTTTGTGTAGGCAAGTAACATGATCTGATTTGTATTTAACAGAATCATTCTGGTGGCTATTTTGAGAATATGCTGGGCTAAGGACTTTGCCAACAACATCTCATTCAATTACCATAACAACCCTACAAGGGAAATGGTTTTTTTTTTCCAAGAGGAAAAGCAAGGTTTGGGAAGGTTTGTAGTGGCAGATTTGGGATTCAAAACCAAATGTGTCTATCTCTAAAGCCATTCATGATGCATGTTGCCTCCTATATTGTTTAAAACCTTACTCACATTATGATTCTAGAAGAACTTTTATTCTTTCTATATTTTCCAGCGATCTGTCTCCCTCTTTTTTGGTCCCTTAGTGATTGAGAACTACAGAAGAGCTGCATGTTTATTCCAAGCACGGGTTAACCTGAGTGAAATGTATGTGGAGGTCAGAGGTCACTAAGTGCTTAGGCATATAGGTTAGCCTGACAAATTGATAAGAATCACTTCAGCTATGCTGGGATTATGCTGAAGCTAATACAAGTCAATATTGCAAAAACTGGTTGACCTCTCATGGACAGAAATCATGACTTTTTCTTCCTTTGTTCCCTCCACGTACCATAATGCTGGACACTTCTAGGCACCAAGGATATCTGGACATTTCCAGGCATCTATTTCCTGTAGCCATAGCTTTTGTATGCCACTCACCCATATGCTCCCTGATGGTGACATCCCCATTTTTTTTTTCTTTATTGTTGTAATTAAATGAGGTTTACATTTCAAGTTAGTCTCCCATACAGAATTTTTTTTTTAACATACATTGTTATGAGACCCCCAACCGCTCACCCCATTCTG
>NW_004444014.1:9624028-9625205 GCF_000243295.1 Trichechus manatus latirostris | reverse complement strand
GATTTCCAAAGTGGTTGTACCATTTTACATTCCCACCAACAGTGTATAAGTGTTCCAGTCTCTCCACAACCTCTTCAGCATTTGTTATTTTGTGTTTTATGGATTAATGCTAGCCTTGTTGGGGTGAGAAGATATTTCATTGTAGTTTTGATCTGCATTTATCTGATGGCTAATGATTGTGAGCATTTCTTCATGTGTCTGTTAGCTGCCTGGATATATTCTTTGGTGAAGTGCCTGTTCATATCCTTTGCCCAATTTTTAATTGGGTTATTTGTCTTTTTGCTGTTGAGGTTTTGGAGTATCTTGTAGATTTTAGAGATTAAACACTGACCGGATATGTTGTAGCCAAAAATTGTTTCCCAGTTTGTAGGTTGTCTTTTGACTCTTTTGGTGAAGTCTTTGGATAAGCATAAGTGTTTGATTTTTAGGAGCTCCCATTTTTCTAGTCTCTCTTCTGGTGCTTGTGCATGGTTACTTACGGTTTGTATTGTGTTTATGTCATGTATTAGGGTTCCTAGCATTGTCCCTATGTTTTCTTCCATGATCTTTAACGTTTTCGATTTTATATTTAAGTCTTTGATCCATTTTGAGTTAGTTTTTGTACATGGTGTGAAATATGGGTCTTGTTTAAGTTTTTTGCATATAGATATCCAATTATGCCAGCACCATTTGTTGAAGAGACTGTCTTTTCCCCAATTAATGGACTTTGGGCCTTTGTCAAATATTAGCTGCTCATAGGTGGATGAGCTTATATCTGGATTCTCAACTCTGTTCCATTGTTCTGTGTATCTGTTGTTGTACCAGTACCAGGCTGTCTTGACTACTGTGGCAGTATAATTGGTCCTAAAATCAGGTAGTGTAAGGTCTTCCATTTTGTTCTTCTTCTTGATTAGTGCTTTATTTATCCGGGGCCCCTTCCCGTTCCATATGAAGTTGGTGGTTTGTTTCTCCATCTCATTAAAAAACGTTGCTGGAATTTGGATCAGGATTGCATTGTATCTGTAGATTGCTTTGGGTAGAATTGACATTTTCACTATTTTGAGTCTACCTATCCATGAGCAAGGTATATTTTTCCACTTATGCAGGTCTTTTTTAGTTTCTTGCAGTAGTGTCTTGTAGTATTCTCTGTAAAGATCTTCTACATCGCTGGTTAGATTTATTCCTAAGTATTTTATCT
>NW_004444014.1:9610376-9623928 GCF_000243295.1 Trichechus manatus latirostris | reverse complement strand
ACTTCAGATGTTTGCCCTGTAGTGCTGTGGTAGTGAGGGCTGATGCTGTTGAGATGGGTCCCCACAAGTCTATACAGGGGTGTATGGCACTCAGAGTCTGCAGACCCCTGATTTCTATGGCCAGCAAAGGAGTTGTGCCGACCCTGTGTTCCTGGCCTAGGGGAGCCAGCAGCTTATTTGTTCCCTCTCCAATGCCAGGAGAATGGGTCAGGATGCCTTTTGGGATCTACTTCGAGCCCAGTGGAGTCATGGTGTAGAGCAGGGAAGGAAGAGGTAAAAGGAAGAGAGGTTTTTCCCAAATCCAGTGCAGAGCACGGAGGTAAGAAGTAAAAGGGAGAGAGGTTTTTTCCCAAATGGGCTTTTTTTTTTTTTAAATCGCCGCAAATGTGTGTGCGCATGTACTTATCCTAGCCCCTTGGGAGCTGCTCTTCACTGGTTTGGAGTGTCCAAGCAGAATCTCAGCTGCTGGTCTCTCTCGATGTGGAAACTGCTTCTCGAGTGCACGCACAGCACAGCTGTTTGCCTGCTTCACCGCGGCCTGGCGTGGCTGTGTCTCTGCAGTATCGCCGCCGCGGCTCTAGCACTCCTCACCTCTTCCAAACGGTCTTCCTCTCTGGTATGACTCAGATGGATTTCTTAACCTTGCCTTGTTCAGGGCTGCCAGATGTTCACATAGAATCAAATCACTTGTTTTTCCAGGTCTTTGCTGTAAAAGGGATATAGGAAGCGTCTAACTAGACCACCATGTTGACCACGCCTCGATATCCCCATTGTTGATGGAGACGTTGTGACCTTTTATGCACTGTGCTTGAATCCCTGAGTGGTGCAAACAGTTAATTCACTCAGCTTCTAATTGAAAAATTAGAGTTTCGATTCTGTCCAGAGGTGTCTTGTAAGAAAAGCCTAGTAATCCACTTCCAAAACATCAACCATTGAACACCCTATGGAACGCAGCTGTACTCTGACACACTCAGGTTGCCAGGAGTATGAATTGACTCCACTGCAATTGTTTTTTGTGTGTGCGTGTTTGTTTGTTTTGTTTTTTATACGCTTAGTTTTTGGCACAGTGATTAGGGGCTCGACTGTTAACCAAAGGGTTGGCAGTTCGAATCCACCAGCTGCTCCTTGGAAACCTTGTGGGGCAGTTCTCCTCTGTCCTATAGGGTAGCTATGAGTCGGTATTGACTCTTGGGCAACAGGTTTGATTTTTTGGTTGAGTTGTTCCCTCAGAAAACATGTTTATAATTTGAGAAGGCACCTCGTCCATGAAAGATTAATAGTGACTGCCTTGAGTGTCTGATGGAAAAGACTCAGAGAAAGAAGAGTCGTGATTGTTCAGCAATATCTCTTAGGGACTCCAAAGTGCAACTAACATGCCACATGCCACATATTGATCTTCCTCCAGATTAAAAAAGTCTTCTGGTAATCTCAACACAGTTTCTCTGTCTGTCTGTGCTTTGCTGTTATGAGCAGCCCCAATTTTGTCTTGTGCTAGAATCATCTTGAGTCACAACATCGGTGAGACAGTGCCAATGCTGGAAGAACCAAAGGCAGAACTTGATGATGCCACACAGTAGAGGAGAGACCTCCAGAGTTCTGCTACTCTGTCCTCCTCTCTCAAGCACTGGGTTTGTCTCCATTAACTGCACTTTTTGACCAACATTACGGAGGACCAGATGTGGACGGGGCTTCCCTTAGGATTCCAGAGTTTACACTGCACAATTCAAAGAAGTATCATTTACAGATGAGATAGTTAGAAAGTAACAAGACACTCCGAAGTAGCTGCTTTAATGTAAGGCTTATAAAGTAGAGACGTCAGTTAGGAACTTCCTGAATACTCCAGATAAGAAACTCATCATAGGACCTGTTTCCCATCCTTTCCCACCCTCTTTGGGAATCCAGGCTTATCGCATCATGCCTTAGCAATCATCAGCAGGTCAAGGAGCATTCACTAAATAGTTGCTATGTGTACATCATCAGTCCAGAGTTTCCGAGAGTATTTTCAAAGACAAGAAATGCAGTCCTTTGTGTAAAATAGCCTATGGTCTCACCAGAAAGTTGGTAGATACAAATAAAACTGTTACTATAACAAACATAGAAATATACAGTGAAATTGCAGTTTTTGTGGCACAGATTCTTAGCGCTGTGAGAATTCCAAGGAAGAAGGAAACAACAAAACAAGCAGAAAAGGCTCCAGAAAACAAGGTGCAGCTTGACCTGTAGCTGGAATAAAAGTGAGCATTGCCCTGAGAGGGAGCACCCCACTCCACAGTGAAATTTCAAAAGCGTATGGACCTGCAAAACTGGGTTCAAATACTGACTCTGCTCTGAGACTTGAAACAAAGAACAAAAACTTTCTGAGCCCCATTTCTGCCATCTGAAAAATGGTGCTGATAAACATATGTATAGTAGACATGCTGTGAAAAAAATGAGTTAGCTTATGTAAGGTTTATAGCAGAGTTTCTGGCTTATATTTGATGCTCAATCAAATGAATACAATTTTTCCTCCTCCATTTGTTTTCTACCTGTGCGAAAATTTCATCATTATCTTGAGAATAGAAAAGGCAAAACAAAATAAAAACAGGATTAACTTACATTGGCAATGAAGTGTAATTACTGATATTAGATCTTTTTTTTAAAAAAACAGATGATAAGGCGACAGGCAATACTGAGCACCCAGATGTGATGGGACACCTCAGAGAGGCAGGAAGATGTGGTCAAGAAGGGAATACTGATTTCCCAGGCTTCTCTCTAGCCAGCATTTCTTAAAGAATGGACTGTCAGGTAGAAAGAGAAGAGATGGTGGATATTTCCACTAGGAACAGAAGCCACAGGGCTTAAATGCAGACAGTGAAAAGAGACTAGCTTGGCTGGAGTAAATAGTTTGTGTTACGAGGCACACTTTCAGCCAAAATATTTAAATAGATTTAAAATAAAATAGCCCTAACTTGAGGCAACATACATAAATACCTAAAGTGAATAGTCGCCCAATAGATCCAAGAAGGGGGATTGGTTCAGTAAGGGAATTTAAGGTCCCACTGGAAGTGTGACTAGCCTGCCCAATATATTTACAAAGCCAGGTCATGCAAAGCTCAGCTAAAATGGAGGCCAAAATCTCCAGAAAGCCCATCTCATAAAAATTAAAAGAAAATTACAGTCCTTGAAAGGGAAAAGAAAACGAAAACTTTTTCTAGGCAATGAAATTTGCCAACAAAGTTAATGTAAATTTTCCTCTCAAGAAAGTCATGGAAGTAAGTCTAAACACCTTCTTCCTCCCCCACAATGTAAAGATTATGTGTGAGCCAATAAGCATCTCCCACTGGGAAAGGAATTCCTGTCCCAACTCCTGCAAATATCACATGCTAATTTTATATATAGCTAGTCTCACACACAAGGAGCACTCGTCTCCATCGATCACGGCCCATACTGTAGAGTCGCTGCTCCAGCAGCTGCAGTGGATGTCTCTGATAAGGTCATATTGAAACTCTGTGCCAGGTCCAAGATATTGAAGGGCACAATGATGTACCTATGGACAATGAGAGAAGGACTGACTGTTCTTAGATTTTACCTGATCTTAATCACCAACTGAGTGTTACAAGATGGCATTTTCTCTCAGGCTTTGACAATAGTGAAATTTTTCTATTGGAAAATCCATGGCACTTGTGTAGGGGTTACTTTGGAGCTGATTTTGAATGACATGCCCACTGATGATACACACATTGGTGCAGAAGGTATAGGTGCATATATCTGGGTCAGTCTGAATCCTTAGGCATGACGGATGCTGATAGGGCTGGGATGGGTCAGAGAGCTTCTGATCTTGGTGAAAAGTCATGGTTTGATGGTGAGGAAGAGAGAAAAGCTGATTGATCTTGATAGTTTGCTCTTTTGGGTTGCCTTCTTTAGCTATTCCATGTGACTCCTGCTTCAATAGTTGCCTTGTGAGCACCTACCCTATGGCAAACGTGATACTAGGCTTTGGGTTACAGTGTAGGACAAAATAGAAAATCTCCCTTTCCTTTATTACTTTACCATCTTTATATTGTGGATTTATTTGTGCTTACAGTTGGTAGATTATAATCAACTATGGTTCAGTGGTAGAATTATTGCCTTCCAAGCAGAACACATGGGTTTGATTCCTGGCCAATGCACCTCATGCACAGCCACCACCTATCTGACAGTGGAGGCTTGTGTGTTGCTATGATGCTGAACAGGTTTCAGTGGAGCTTCCAGACTAAGGAGAACTAGGAATAAAGGCCTGGAAATCTACTTCCAAAAATCAGTCCATGAAAACCCTATAGATCACAACAATCTAATCTGCAGCTGATGGTGGGGCTGGTGCAGGACTGGGCAAGGCTTCATTCTGTTGTGTATGGGGCTGCCATTAGTCAAGAGTGGGCTTGATGGCCGCTAACAACTGCTTCAGAATTGTTTTATTCTCTAAAACTTAATCTTATCCCTTTCTCTTTTCTTAAAAACATTTTTCACAGTTGGAATTAAATAATCAGGCATGTAACTATCAAGTGCATGAGACCCTGAAATATCATGCACTTCCTGAGGGCAAGCACTGAGTCTGTCTTGTATCCCCAAGCCTGGCATCTACACATCTGTTTCTTTAATTAAATATGGAGTGTTTGATCGATTGATTAAAATTAATTAAAACTCATTCATCCCTCATACAGAACATAATGGAGCTGTAGTTTAGGACAAAAATCTGGGAGCAAGATTGCCTGAGTTTCAGTTATGAATTACTAGACTTGTGACCTCAGAGCATCTGTCTCACTCCTCTATGCCTCAGTTTTTTCATCTGTAAAACAAGAGTAATATAGTACCTACTTCATAAATTGTTCTGAACTTCATAACTTGTTCTAAATTAGTTAATACATGTAAACAATTTGGAAGAATTAGTGCACCTAGTGAGTCTTATGGAAGTGGTTGCTACTAGTATTGTTATCATATGTGTTAGTTTCTCTTTTATAAAAGGTTATACACGGGATGGCCAATCACTAGAAAAGAACATCATGGTTGCTAAAGTAAAGGGTCAGGGAGACCCTCAATGAGGTGAATTGACACAGTAGCCAAAACAATGGACTCAAACATACTAACAATCATGAAGATGAAGCACAACCAGGCAATGTTTTGTTCTGTTATATATAAGATCCACTACGAGTTGGAGCTGGCTTGACGGCACCTAATAACAACACACACACACAAACACATACATGACTCAAGATGTCTGCAGTCTGTACATTTACAATTTTTTTCAGAGAAGTCTGTTTCAATAGATATTTTCTCTTATCTCCTTAAATATACATTATGGTATGTATTCCAATATATGAATGAAAAAATGTGGCAATGGTAATCATGTGACACAGCAAAAGTGACTTCATTTTCTAGGTCTAACTTCCTTTTCTGTACAAATATTGACCAACTGCCAACTCTATGAATATCTCCAAACCGTATTCTTTGGAAACAGGAGGGGAGTTAAAATAAACATGGTAAATGACTGAATGGAGATTTTACATATAATTTCTGATTAGGTAGGAACTCACCACTGCTCTGGAGTTATCATAATTCTAAGCCAAATGATTCTCTCCATTTCATGGAGGGGGCAATGAGGCAGTTGAGGGCCATAGAGATAATCAGTTTTTAAAATTTTGTTTTTCCTGCAACATCAAAAGGTGCCTATACTACTTTTAGAAAAATCGAAACTGCAGTGAACTGAAAACATGGCCATAGGACAAAACTGATTATTATGATGGTCTTAATCCAAATCACATCGAGGTGAATTTAATTCCGGTCTCCAACAATCTGATTTTGTTTGGCATGGAAAAGGTCCTGTTACTTTTGTGCTTTTAACAAACACTAATTACAATTTTCTAGATAGTGAATGATAATGGGAAGTTATAATATTTCAGCGTTTTGTTAAATATCTTATGAAATTCTCCACGTTTAAACTTCTGACTTTAATTCTGAAATTGTGGGAAATGCGTTAGATTTTGTATTTTTACTCCCCATCCCACAAAAATAATAGAACACATTGTTTGGCTCAATGTATCTTCAGAGAAATCTGAACTAGAATTCAAGTCTAGTTGTTCTAGCTCATTTTCTACCTAAGTCTTTTCTAATTCATATTAATATTCTAAGATCTTTCAACTAATTGTAAGTATTAACAGCTTATGCTTATATTGAGCATATTATGCACCAGGCGTTATTTTGAGAACTTTATATATATTAACCCATTAACCATGTAATCCTCATAGCACTTTTATGAAGTTGTTGTTGTTGTTAGGGGCTGTGGAGTCAGTTGCGACTCACAGCAACCCTATGTACAACAAAACAAAACACTGCTTGGTCTTGTGCCATCCTCATGATCGTTGTTATGCTTGAGCCCATTGTTGCAGCCACTGTGTTAATCAATCTTGTTGAGGAGATATTGAAGTAGATATTGGCATTATTCTTATTTTATGGATAAGGAAACAGAGGCACAGAACGGTTAAGTAATGTTCCTAAGGTCACACAGCTCCTAAACGGCAGAGTTCAGACACAAACTCCAACCATCTGGCTCCAGAGGTTATGTGCTTTCCTACCTCTCAAAATGAAAATCAATGTAATCATTAGCTACATTTGAATAATCATTTTCATTTCATTTTTTTCTTTAAGAAAGTATTTTTAAAGGTTAATTTGAACTAACTTTTAAATAACCAGTAAATTGGATTTCTTGGTTGATAAGTTAACCTTTCTGGAACAGCAGAGATAAATTCAGTTTACTGCTCTTAATTGCATTTTTCCAATCTCAAATCATCTCTCCATTTTCATAAAAGTTTGTCTTCATTTTCTCCTTATCTTTTCTCTGGCTTCTTGCCTTTACCAATGCCCAGTCTAGAGCTCTGAATGAATCTCAGCATTAGCCTACAGAAACCACAATGTGGATAGTAGGGAAATACAGGAGTGTATATGACTAAACCCTGAGAAGACCAGAACAATAAGCAACTTGACTCTTCAGAAAAAGAAAAGATGTTATATCTGGTGTGCTCTGGGAACACTTTCTGGAGGAATCCAGACTTATGCTGAATCCTGAATCCTGAAAAATAAGTAGGACCTAGATTCCAAAAGAGTGAGAAAGGGTGCTGGGTAGAGAGGATGGATTCAAGAAGTTTTGCAGACTATTCCTCTTGCACGCTCGTGTGACTACAGGACTGCTGACATTTAGGGCACCTGTTGAAGAGCAGTGTACCCTAAGGGTGCGATCTCACAACAAAGGTCCTTGCAGGCTTCAATCAGGAGTTGCAATATTGTTTTTCTTTTCTGCTCAAAAGTATGAAACATTTAACCTTAATGAAAAGGGAGTAGCTTAACTAAAAAGCAATTCCACTGAACAAAACAAGTCATGTGGGAAAGATGACTGATTTAGAAGACTGGGACTTTGGATAAGAGTCTATATTTTTTAAGTAAGTAGTGAAATGTTGGATGGAGGGCTTTGTTTTCTTCATCTGTGGCTGAAATTAGATAAACTTCAAGTTTTCTTTTACCTCTGACACTCTATCTATGTGCCTTTCATTACTGTTCAGGCCTGCGTGGGATTCCTGTGGGTGACCTGATGGGGACATGGAATCCCACCAAGTCAAGAGCAATCTGATTTTCCAAGCAAGCAAGGACTGAATTACTGAACAGAAGATGAGCAGAGGAGAAACCCAAGAGATGCTAAGTGTCTGTTGTGCTTAAAGTACCATATAGTAACTCATCTCATTTCAGTCCTGGAGATCTGTCTTTTTATCTTCATCTCATAGAAAGGCTCAGAGAAGTAAAAGAATACAGAACAAAATCAACCAATTAATAAACAAACAAACAAAAACCATACTTTGTCCCAGATCTCAGAGCTAAGAAACGGCAGGATTTGAGTTGAGTGTTGTATGTCTCCAATGCTACCGCATGTTCTTAACATTCTTAAAGAATCTCCAAGTATAGAAGGTAGATAGCTCCAACTGGAGCTTTCTGGTAACCAATTGTATCCCTCAACCTGAAGCAGTTCTGACTAGTCAGAACTGAATATCTTAATAATCCTTATTCAACCAGATTGAGGTACATTTCTTGAAAAGTAAAGCTATATGAATTTTGCTGTTTCACTAGAGTGATCTGCTTCTCACTGAACCCCAGTGTCACGTCTGCTGAGCCTACAGATGATGATGATCCCATACCCTCAATGCTGCAGTCATACATTGTTTCCATGGACAAAAAAAACTGTAAAGCAACATGTTTCATTCAATAAGTCTGCATTTTGAGTATACATTAAAGTGTTTAGTTCTGTGCTAGACACTCTGAATGAGATGGAAGGAGAAAATCTTGGTCTATAGGACCTAAGACTCACCTGTGGCAAGTCAACCAAAACCAGGTGCCATACAGTCAATTCTGATTCATGGTAACCTCATGTGTCAGAGAAGAACTGTCTTCCATAGGGTTTTCAATGATGACTTTTTTGGAGTAGCTCACCAGGCCTTTCTTCTAAATCATCTCTGGATAGACTCAAACCACCAACTTTCCGGTTAGCAGCCGAGTGTGTTAACTACTCAAGGGACTCCTATGGCAAATTAACTAGCACTAAATCACTCACAGAAAAGCCCTGGTGACACAGTGGTTAAGCACTTAACTGCTAACCAAAAGGTCAGTGGTTCGAACCCACTAGGTTCTCTGTGGGAGAAAGATGTGGCATTGTGCTTTCATAAAGATTTACGGCCTCTGAAACTCTAAGGGGTAGTTCTACTCTGTGCTATAGGGTTGGTATGAGCTGGAAAGGCAATAGGTTAAATCACTGACATGGCAGGAAACTTTAAGGATGACAGGATTAGAGAATAAGAAACTAGGCAGTGAGAAATATTGCCTCGGGGATTTAAGCTGGACTTGACTGGGGAACCTGTGGATAAAGAATTGGGAGGGTGTCTGATGCGGGGAAAATGGAACAAATAAAGATGTGGAGACAAGATCTTTATGAAACATTTGTATAAAAATATATATTTCAACTGTTCATAAATCCCTTGGCACTAATTTAAATTACTTTGTAACACTAATTTTAACTACTTTTTAATAGTCTTTGTTGACGTGTGAATATTTGATCACCCCAGCCTACTCTATAGTTCCTAGAAGTTCCTATCTTTACCTTCTTGATATTGCTTATATCAGGTAGGATGCCCTGTGTATGGTAGGTACAGCATAAATATTTTGAAAACAGGATAATAGTGAGGAAGATGAGATGTTACCCTAGTAAGTGAGCTGTGTCTGCATGAGAAAGGAAGAAAAATCTTTCAAACCTTCTCCCAAGAAATACTGGCACAAGTTATCCCTCTGAGTTCTGAGCAATTAACAGTAAGAAATAGAAGTGAATTAAGGAGGAAAGGGGAACATGGAGTTTCGAGTTGAGGTCTGATCTCCTAAGCATAAATTGAGCAGCAGCTTTAAAAGTGCAAGGCCATATTAGACTCTATCAATATATAACTGCTGGTGTGGAAACACTGATGAAACAGGGTTGTATACACAGGAGCGGGGAGGCAACCCATTACAGAAAGCATTCTCCGAGTCTGTTCAGAAAATCAACGTTTCTGAATGTCATTCCTATTCAAAAGAAGAAATCTCTTGTAGTTAATAGGACCTGGTTGTCGAGGTCTCGTTCACATCCCAGCTCTGCCATTTCTGAGCCATATGACCTTCCTCAAGTCATACAAGCTCTCTGGGATAATAAAACACAACTTCCAATTAAAAACACAACCATTTTCCTGGCAGAGTCATTGTGAGCTTCAGGTGAGATAACATTTATACAGCTATATCTACAGGTAGTCCCTGACTTATGATGGGGCTCCCTCCTGATGATTACTCCATCATAAGTCAGTTCTGACATAAGTTGAGTACCTCATTTTTCTTTTCTTTTTGTTTTTTTTTTTAGTTTTCATTATTATTGCCTTTTATTATCAGTATACTTATAAATACAATCTTTGTCTTTGGGGGTTGGAAACATTACATCTGAGAATGATAACATCAGCAAATTATGCACCGCAACATTGTATGTAGTACATGTTACTAAAGATAAGATGTACAACAAAAGAAGACCATTGTAAGTGTGGTTTGGCATAATCTGAATGCATCATAAGTGAGGGACTACCTGTGTGTGTGTGTGTGTGTGTGTGTGTGTATATATATTTATATCTTTTATCCCACAATGAGCTGTACTGCTACTAACAACAGAAAACAAGTACATTAAATCAGTAGTTCTCAAACTTTAGAATGTGTAACAGTTACTTGGGGAGATGGTTAAAAATACAGATATCCAGGCTCCACTGTTGGAGCTTATGATTCTGAATATTTGGGACAGGGTGCAAGAAACCTGAGATTTTATCAAACACCAAGTTGATTCTGAAAGTAATTATCCTTTGACCACTCTGACAAATATTGATATCTATGTTATTAAAAATAATTTATAATGCTAAAACAAAGGACGGACTATCTGCAACAATGGAATCCATGTTATTTATGGTATCTTTATTACTAAACAGACAAACAAAAAAATCTCTTAGCTTTGATATGTAGTGTAAACCTATAGTGAAGAGTCATTACATTCTCTAGATAGCTCTGGGATATATGGTGAAGATACTACACCTACCATATGTAGTGAGATGAATATTGTCCCTTCAAAATTCATGTACACTCAGAACCTCAGAATGTGACCTTATTTGGAAATAAGGTCTTCGCAGATTAGAAAAGAGTCAAGATGACACCATACTGGATTAATGGGGGCCCTAACTCCAATGACAAATGTCCTTATAAGAAGAGAAGAGGACATACAGACAAAGAGAGAAGGAGGCTGTCTTGGCCACCTACTGCTGCTATAACAGAAATACCACAAGTGGATGGCTTTAACAAAGAGAAATTTATTCTCTCACAGTCTAGTAGGCTACAAGTCCAAATTCAGGGCACCAGCTCCAGAAAGCTTTCTCTTCTCGGTTCCGGAGGAAGATTCTTATCATCAATCTTCCCCTGGTTGAGATGCTTCTCAGCACAGGGACCCCAAGTCCAAAGGACGTGCACTCCTGCTCTTCATTCTTGATAGTATGAAATCTCCATGTCTCTCTGCTTGCTTCTCTCTTTTATATCTCAAAAGACACTATCTACTCTTGGAGATCTCATGAATATAACTGCCACTAATCCATTTTATCACATCATAGTGATAGGATTTACTACACATAGGGAAATCACATCGATTACAACTAGCCAAGTTGGCAGATATTTTTGGGAGACACAATTCAATCCATGACAGAGGCTATAAAGAGATGGAGGCAGAAACTGGAGGCCCACTGACACAAGCCAAGGAAATCCAGGACTCACCAGGAGCTGGGATAAGCAAGGAAAGATCCTCTCCTAGAGCCTTTGGAGGGAGTGTGGCCTTATAGGCACCATGATATTAGACTTCTGGCCTCCAGAACTGTGAGAGAATGAATTTCTGTTGTTTAAAGCCACCTAGCTTGTGGCAATTTTTTATAACAGCTCTAGGAAACTAATATACCATAGCAGTGTGGAGGGGAGGGGGGCGAGGTCCACTATAAGTCACTGGTTCAAGTCCCATTTCTTCCATGAAGCTTCTCTGAATGGCTTTAGCATATACTTCTCATCCCATCTCTCTTAGTTATCTAGTGCTGCTATAACAGAAATACCACAAGTGGATGGATTTAACAAACAGAAATTTATTCTCTCACAATTTAGGAGGCTAGAAATCTGAATTCAGGGCACCAGCTCCAGGGGAAGGCTTTCTCTTCTAAGCTCTGTGGGAAGGTCCTTGGCATCAATCTTCCCCTGGTCTAGGAGCTTCTAGGCACAGGGACCCCACATCCAAAAGATGTGCTGTACTTCTGGTTCTTCTTCCTTGGTGGTAATGAGTTTCCCCTCCTCTCTGATTGCTTCTGTCTTTTATATCTCAAAAGAGATTGACTGAAGATATAACCTAATCCTGCAGATGGTACCCTGCTTCATTAACAGAACTGCCTCTAATTCTGCTTCATTAACATCATAGAGGTGAGGATTTACAACACATAGGATAATTACATCAGATCACAAAATGGAAGACAACTACAAAGTACTGAGAATCATGGCCTAGCCAAGTTGATACACAGTTTTGGGGATACAATTCAACCATAACCTTATCTATGAACTTTACTTGCTTGTACAACACAATCTAGACTCTTACAACGCATTTTTTTCATCTATACAGTCACCTGGAATTTTAGCGCCAACACTGTCAGCCTAGGCCAAGTCACCTGGTATTTTAGCCCCAACAATGCTGTCAAACTAGGCCAAGGCTTCTTTTTCAATATTAGAAAATAAATAAGTAAATTCTGGGCCACTGAAAATAGAGATCTTTCATAGACTAAACCAAGCAATATGGTGATACTTTAGAATTTGTTCTGGAATTGGGCAGTAGAAATGGTAAATCCATCCCTGGCTTATATGAGCAATCAAAGCACATCTCTGAATTCTGAGCTATATGGATGACTGCAGTGGGTGGACGATGACAAAAGTATAGAATACACACAGGGAAATTCTATGTTTTCTCTATTGCAGAGAGGCTCCGAGTCATCTTCAAGATGGAGCTGCATGCCAGATAATTTCCTGAAACATTCTCATAAGGGGTGGTTGTTTGTGGTGGTCTATTCTTGTCCATATTGTCCCTGGGTTTGGAGTGGGGTCATTTCAGATATTATGGGTGCTGGGAGTAAAGGAAGTTGGCAACTTAATTCATTACAATAATTTATGTGTTTAATCTTTCTTTTAAAATGAGCCCAGTGGCTCTGCAACTGGTACATACAGTATTTATAAATACTATTAATACAGTGTCCACTTTCTGGAGTGGGATCAAATAAAACAAGAAAAATAACATTAAGTCAACCAAAAGCAGCTGGCCAGACTCTGCAGTCAGCTGTTTATGAGTAATTGGAGCTTTGTTGCTCTCATTCAGTAGATGGATGGAGTCTGAAAATCATAGAGTTCTAGAATAGAGAAGCCTTCAAGTCTCAGCTGTCCCAGCTCTAAACTTTTGATAGGCAAATATGTGTCTAATAGGGATACCCTAGAATTCCAGCCATGTAAATAAGACAAACTCTTTAGATAGAGCTGATATTCCTTCAGCCATCAAAGATGCATTTTGTGCTCAATGTGTGCATGGGATTGAATGAGCACTGAGGCGGATTAATAGAATTATATATAGATAATGGTCCTTACTTGTTTTTTTTTTTTAATTGTACTTCAGGTGAAGGCTTACAGAACAAATAGTTTCTTGTGAAACAGTAGTACACATGTTGTTTTATGACATAGGTTAACAACCCCACAACATGTCAACCCTCTAACTTCTCAACCTTTTCTTTCGGGTGAAAATACACAGAGCCAAAGATACACCATTTTAAAAATTTCTGCATGCACGGTTCAGTGACATTGACTGCGCTCTTCCAATTGTGCTGTTATTCTCACTTAAGATGAAGGCTTACAGAACAAAATAGTTTCTCATTTAACAGTTACTACA
>NW_004444014.1:9602808-9603852 GCF_000243295.1 Trichechus manatus latirostris | reverse complement strand
TCTGTGTGCACAATACTTTTTACCTCCTTCTCCAACTGGTAAGGTCAGTCACTCAGATATGGTACAGCAGGGCAGGTCTAGCTGAATAAGAGTTACTGGGATGGGTTGTTTGTGGCACTTCGTAAAGCTACTGGAGAAGGTCGGTAATCAGTTCAGGGCAGGTTTCAGTATGCCGTGCCTGTGCTGCTTGGTGATGTGATGTCAAGCACGCAGTGCAGGTAGGCAGGATGCAGGGGGGAGATTGTTATGTGTGGAGCTAAGATGGATATGGGAGAGAGGAGAGAGGAACAGGAGCCACAAACATACAAACAGAAAAGAATGCTAGGGGAGCTTGCCATTGGAGTGGAGAGATGAGAGACTATGATATGGAGAAAAACAGAAAGGGGAAGAGGAAGAAAAGAAAAGAATGAATAAATAAAAATCGGAAAGGTTAAAGAACCGTCAGGTTCCCAGGTATCCCACCGGTGCTGCTATGAGGTCTGAGGAAGTTGCTCTCAGGTGTTGCCATACAGCCTGGCTAGAAGGCGTAGAGGTATACAACGCCTGGTATTCAGGGAACAGAAAGAGAAGGAAGATATAGAGAGATGCGAAACTGAGCAATTAAGAAAGACAAAAAGGTAAAAAGAGGGAAAAGAAAACAAAACAAATTAGAAAAAAAAAATAGAACAAGAAAGGCCCCCCCCAAAAAACAGAAAAAAAACAAAAAACAAAAAAAGAAATGTCCTCAGGGATCCCTCTGCACATCTTTGGAAGCCGAAGGGGAGTCTCCTTGCCACGCAGCGCTGCCTGGCCAGAAAGGGCTCCCACCTCAAGAAAAGGAAAAGAAAACAAAGAAAAATTCAAAACAAACAAATGAACAAAATCCCCAGGATCCCAGCAGCATGTCAGCCCAGACCGGGAAGCAGCTCCACACTTGAACGGAGCTCCACAGCCCCTCATGGAGAAGCAAAGATGGCGCATGGAGCTGCGTACTCGAGCGAAAGGAGGGGGAGGTGGCAAGAGGCAAGTAAGAAATCAAAAGAAGCAGAAAAAAAAAAGCAACAC
>NW_004444014.1:9596545-9602103 GCF_000243295.1 Trichechus manatus latirostris | reverse complement strand
TTAGTTTTTCGGATCTTTGCTGTGGAGGGATGGCATGGTGCTTCTGCCTAGAGCGCCATTTTGCTGGAACCCCTCATGGTCCTTACTTTTGTGATGCTTGAAATTGAGAACGTTGGAGGGATAGGAATAGATAGGCTGAAAACAAACAGGGTATCAAAGTGAGTGTTTCACAGATTAATTAGTAAAGTCATTCCATATGTTGAAAAGACTGTGGTTACTGACCTGGAAAAGGAGGTAAAGAGCCAACGAGTGAGAACTCTCTTCAAATCTCAGTTCAGGTACAGTATAAGTAAAGCCCCAAACTCTTCCCTACCAGCTTCCTGAGCATGGGCAAGCCTCACTGGGTTTCAACCAGAAGCATCTATTTAAAACAACCTAGTTCAACAGAAGCTTAGTTTTAAGCCCCACAGAGAGTATAAGAACAATTGTTGGGGAAAAAGGTTGTGAAAAGAATAGAACAAGGAGGGAGAGCAGGTGATGATGAGATCCAGGGAAATCACACTCCTCATCTCCATCAATCTGATTACCTCAAACATCCAGTCATCTTCAAGGTGGAAAACTTCACAGTAAGCCTTGAAGTATGTTTAATGAAATGTCAACATGGAGCTAATTCTTGTCAAAGTGTATTTAGTAGATAAACAGAAAAGTTTTAATGCCATCATGAATGACCAAGAAAAGTGCATTCAGAGTCTTGATAAATAAATATATAAATGATAACTCTATGAATAAGTTACACTGATTTTTGTTAAGCAGATGGGCAGAAATGTGAACAGTTTGACAGCCGCCTTTTCAAAAATGAGGAAACGTGCGTACCTAGTAGGTGAAACCTTTAGAGTGAGGATGCAATTTAAGTGGCCACCTATAAACGCAGTTCTTGGGGATTATAATGAATAACCAACAAAAATCTACCCTTAATTTCAAAGGCAAATAGCACTTTTTTTTCGCACTAAATGTTCTGCGACACATACTGGGATCATTTATTGAAATGAGAGTAATTTGACATGACAGATGAGAGACGGTGGAAAGACTCCTAAGGGACATGGACTCATGTCCTATAAAACTGTAAAGAAATGGTCCTCTATGACAGTGAGAAAATGTTGACCAGGTAGAAGGAATTGGTTGCAGGGAGTGAGAATTTTCTTTTGGCATATGCCACAGGAATGCATTGTAATAATAATGGAACCACTTCTCCAATCATCTGTCTGGGGCAGTTAAGTATAATTTTGCCTAAAAACAAAGTAAAGAATTAGTTGAACTTTCAAGGTCCTACACAGTCCTATGAGGCTGTAAGCCAGAAAGAGTAAAAACATATGACCTTCATCAAAACCCCTGTTCCTTTTCCCACCTTTCATTGGCAATGGGACCCTGAGGGCTGGGGCGCATGTTGTTCCAACAGAGGTCGTATTGATGACATTTCTATAGATTTTTTTCTCCTTCTCAAAGAATCATAGATACAAGTACTAGAAAACACCTATTGCTCCCTTCTTTTATTCCCCAGAGACCTTGCTGAATTACTTCCAGGGATTTCTCCTGCTCTGTCTAGTGAAGTTTTAAATAAACCAAGAAACTGAAATATCCTTTAGCCTGGTGGCGTAGTGGTTAAGAGCTTGGCTGCTAACCAGAAGATCAGCAGTTCAAATCCACCAGCTGCTCCTTGGAAACCCTATGGTACAGTTCTACTCCGTTCTTTAGGGTCTTGACAAGTCAGAATCGACTCATCGGCAACAGGTTTGGTTTTGATTACGGACTTTGGTGAGTTCTTCTGCATTTCAGAGATCTTCTATTTAGGATATTTTTTTCAAAACAAGCCCATTTCAAAGAAAACTACCCATTCCTCTCGCTAATCTCCTCTGAATTGCCCACTAACTGCTTCCTCTGTGTTTTCAGTTGCTGCCATCAAAAGAACCAAATCATATGATGGCTTGTGGTTCTTCAACCATTCAGTTTAGGTGGCTTCTTTGTCATTATTTCTCCGAGGCACTTGGATTCCCAGCACATAATGCCTGCAAGCAGTAACCCTGGGCCAGGATGGATTATGGGATCAAAAGGAGCCATGGTGGCGCAGTGGTTAAGAGCTATAGTTGCTAACCAAAAGGTCGGCAGTTCAAATCCACCAGCCGCTCCTTAGAACTCCTATGGCGCAGTTCTACTCTGTCCTATAGGGTCGCTATGAGTCAGAATCTACTCTAAGGCAACGGGTTTGGTTTTGGAAGGTGAGAAGGAGGAAACTTGCTGGTGCAGTAGTTAAAGTGCTCGGCTGCTAACCAAAATGTCAGCAGTTCGAACCCATCAGCCACTTTGTGGGAGAAAGATGTGGCAGTATGCTTCCATAAAGATGACAGCCTTGGAAATCCTATGGGGCCATTCTATTCTACCCTGTCATATAGGGTCACTATGAGTCAGAATCGACACTACAGCAAAAAGGATTTTTTATTTTTATTTATTTATTTTTTTTTTTAAGTGAGAAGTGTTCCACTCCATATCTACCAAATTCTCAGTTTTTAGGCAGATGCTGACTGAGGCCTCAGCTTTTTCCCCACCCACAGTGACTATAGTTGTTATTGAAAACTTGTGTCTCTTTAAATAAATATTTTTGTAATAAATAAGAGAGAAAAAGCAGTCCTATTATTTTTGTTCAAATAAACCTAGCTGATTATTACAGGCTGTGTGCATGTGCATCTGTGTGGGTATAGTTATAGTTATATATAGTTATATATTTTGTTTCTTACTAAAGGAATGGTTGAATAGAACTATCTGGTTTAAAGGATGAGCCTGACTGATTACTGTAATTCATAGGGCCTTAATTAGCTGCACAAACCATTAGCTACAATTAGACTATTATAAAACACTTGATGCGCTATGTCAACCATGGGGCCTCATTTATTCTTGTGGTGGGGATCAGAAGGGGGGAGGGCAGGCACACTATACTGCTAAGCATGCTAATAAAGAATGATTTTTGATTTAAGATGTTGCCAATAGTGCCTCAAAATTAATCTCAATAGCTGTCTAATTTGTGTCAGTGGATGGTATATTTATTGTAAAATGACACCAAAGCTAAATGAGTTACCTGAAGCAGGAGTGTTAATGTCAGTGCCTGGAGATTCAACTCCATATGCTGGGAGACAGCAAGATGCTGGTGCCGAGTACTCCCAGTGGACTGCTTGGCCTCATCTGTCTCCGAAAGCTCAGCAACTTGACTTCCACTTTATGATCCTTAAATAATAATAATAAAAGAGAAAGAGAGTAAAATGGAGAGACACTCTCTGAGACAGAAAGAGTCCAAGGGAAGAGAGGTGAGAAGGAGAGAGAAGGAGAAAGAGAATGAGAGAGACGGTGAAAACAAGACAGAGGAAGAAAAAAGAAACTGCAAAGAAGCATTGCACAATATGAGTTTCCCAGGGCAAAGCTTAGCTCTAGACAATTATGGAAATGAAGAAGCTATCAGAGCCCAAGGTGTCCTTCAGGAGGTTTTCCATTAAAGAGGAAGAAATCAAAGGGACCTGTTAGTGGCTAACAGACTCCCAGAGGGCAGAAGTAGAGGAGGAAAACTCCTCTTCCACTCTAAGACCATTTGATATTAATATTTCACATTTACACAGAGCTTTGAAGGTTCGAACCTCATTCATGTTCATTAGAGCTTCCCAGCAAGTGTGGGAACCTGCAGTGGCAGGAGAAGAAGTTTGATTCCAGGGAACAAGTGATGTATCCAAGGTCACATGACCAAAGACCAACAGAGGCAAGACTAGAATTCAGATTTCCTAAACCAGCACCCTTTTCAGGACATAATGCTATTCTCAGGGTAGTTCCCAAATCTGGCAGATATTTAGAATTACTTTTTTTTAAAAGGAAAGACAGGTTTCTTGGCTTTTCCATGGAATTTTGGATTAGAAACTCAAAATGGTAGTGAAGCTCTGGGATCTGTAGTTTGACAAATCTTCCCAGATAACTCTGATGATTAGCTGGCTTTGGAAAACACTGCCTAGACCATGGTTCTCAAACGTGGACCATGCGTCAGATTGAATTTACGTTAAAAAATAGATACCTGGACCCCACCCTAGTCTTTCTGTTTTAGCAGTTTCTGGGATCTGAAAATTTGCATTGCTAACAAGTTCCCAGGATAATGCTCAAGCTGCAGTCATTTGAGAAGCACTGGCTGAGACCAATGTTTCTCAACACAGTCTCCATAGTAGAATCATCTAGGACTCTTCTAAAAACCTGATGCCTAGGCTGTGCCTCCATCCAATTATGTAAAAACCTCTAAGGCGGGACTCAGGTATTTGGGGTTATAAAACTCCCCAGGTGATTCCACTGTGCATCCAGGGTTAAGAACTAACTTTGTACACAACCATCTTTAGTTAATTCAATTCAATTAGCATTTATTATGGGCACTACATGTATTGATATCCTCTACATAAAGACACATTATATACTACTACTTAGGTTTAGTTACAGGAATTTTTAGTTTTTGCTGATTTATTAGTATGCTTTCTTTTGACAAAAATTAAAGAGCTTAAAATGCTAGTTCCCAGCCTCTAAATTATCCATTTTGGCCAAAATAATAATTTATATTTTTTTTTGTCTCACGCTTTGGTCAATAGGCCACTTGCATCAGTATGCTCCTTGGCAGTTCCAAAATACAGAATCATAGTCATGTCTTGACCCATCTGAATCAGAATTTGTGAGATGTGGCCCAAGTGTCTGCACCTTAAGAAGTTCCCTGAACCACATTATTGTTTTAAAAGTCAAAAACTGCATCTTAGTGAACTCAGGTTCTGAAAATCTCTACTCTTCGTAATTTAAAGATGCTTTTCATCAAGTTTGTCTTTAATATTCCTTGGCTATTTCTGGAAGAATGTACCCCAAAGTTGTTCTCTTTTTCTATGGATCATCATGAGTAATGCAAGTTGGTATTTCTTGTTGCCGTATGTTACAGAACATTGGTTAGGATTCAGCTAGCTGCTGTAACAAACACAGCCCAAAATATATAGCAATTTAATCACAATAAAGGTTGTTTCTTACTATTATATAACAGTTTAAGCAGGCTAGTCAGCTTAAAGTTCTTCCCATGTAAAGTTACAGTAACTGAGGAGCCTTACAAGCTGTAGTATTACTATCCCCCTAGGGTTTCTTTCCACCACTGATTTGTCATTTTGTCATAGTGTATTGGCTTGCATGTTGCTGTGATGCTGAGAGGTATGCCACCAGTATTTCAAATACCAAAAGGCTTATCCATGGTGGACTGGTTTCAGCGGAACTTCCAGACTAAGACAGACTAAGAAGAAGGACCTGTAGCTCTAATCTAAAAAAAAAAAAAAAAAATTGGCCCAGCAGCGCTTTCTAAAATACCTAGGTATGTGTGTAGGGGGGAAGCGGTTGGCAAACAAACATAGAAGGCAGGTGATGTTTGCATAAAAATACTGTAGCTATTAACTAACAGTAGACTCTCAACAGCAAAAACAGAAGCCAGAAAACAGTGGGAAAAATTTTCAAAATACTAAGATAAAAGTAAATGCTAACTTAAAATTTTATGCTCAGCAAAAATGTATTTCAATAATGAG
>NW_004444014.1:9589671-9596445 GCF_000243295.1 Trichechus manatus latirostris | reverse complement strand
CTAAAAAAAAAAAAAAAAAATTGGCCAGTGAAAATCTTATAAGTAGCAGTGGAACATTGTATGATGTAGTCCGGGAAGATGAGCGCCTCAGATTCAAAGTCACTCAAAATACAACTGGGGAAGAATTGCCTCCTCAAAATAGAGTTAACCTTAGTGATATGGATAGAGTACAGTTTTTGGGACCTTCGTTTGTTGATGTGCCGTGACTCAAAATAAGAAGAAACAGCTGCAAACATCCATTAATAATCAGAATGTGGAATGTACAAAGTATGAATCTAGGAAAACTGGAAGTCATCAAAAATGTAATGGCACACATAAAGATCTATATCTTAAGCATCAGTAAGCTGAAATGGACTGAAACAGACCATCAATTGCTCATATGCAAGTTCAGGTTGAAGCTGAAGAAAATTAAAATAAGTTCACAAGAGCCAGAGTAAGACCTTGAATATATCCCACCTGAATTTAGAGACCATCTGAAGAATAGATCTGACACTCTAAATACTGATTCAGAAGAGGGCGTGGAACAAGGGATATCATTGCTAATGTCAGATGGATCTTGGCTGAAAGCAGGGAATACTAGAATGATATTTACCTGTGTTTTATTGACTATGAAAAAGTATTCAACTGTGTGGATCAGAACAAATTATGGATAACATTGTGAAGAGTGAGAATTCCAGAACACTTAATTGTGCTTTTAAAGAACCTTTACATAGACCAAGATGCAGTCGTTTGAACAGAACAAGAGAATACTATGAGGTTGAAAGTCAGGAAAGGTGTGTGTCAGGATTGTATCCTTTCACCGTATTTATTCAATTTGTATGTTGACCAAAAAATCTGAGAAGCTGGACTATATGAAGAAGAACGTGGCATCAGGATTGGAGGAAGACACAATATGCTGTTGACACAACCTTGCTTGCTGAAAGTGAAGAGGACTTGAAGCACTTACTGATGAAGATCAAAGACTACAGCCTTCATTATGGATTACACTTCAACATAAAGAAGACAAAAATTCTCACAACTGGACCAATAAGCAATATCACGATAAATGGATACAAAATTGAAGTTGTCAAGGATTTCATTTTCCATGGATCCACAATCCACCCCCATGGAAGCAGCAGTCAAGAAATCAAACGACATATTGCACTGTGCAATTCTGCCGAAAAAGACCTCTTTCAAGTGTTAAAAAGCAAAGATGTCACTTTAAGGACTAAGGTGTGCCTCATCCAAACTGTGGTATTTTCAATTGCCTCATATACATGAGAAAGCTGGACAATGTATAAGGAAGATCAAAGAAGAATTCATGCTTTTGAATTATAGTGTTGGTGAAGAATAATGAAAATACCATGGACTGCCAGAAGAAAGAATAAATCTATCTTGGAACAGATGTAGCCAGAATGCTCCTTAGAAGCAGGGATGGTGAGACTTCTCACATACTTTGGACATGTTATCAGGAGGGACCAGTCACTGGAGAAGGACATCATGCCTGGTGAAGTGGAGGGTCAGTGAAAAAGAGGAAGACTCTCAATGAGATGGATTGACACAGTGGCTGCAGTGATGTGCTCAAACATAGCAACGATTGTGAGGATGGTTCAGGATGAGGCAGTGTTTCGTTCTGTTGTACACAGGGTCTCTGTGAGTTAAAACCCACTCAACAGCACCTAACCACAACAGTGTTTCTTTCTGTCAGTTTGTCCTATTGTGGTGACTTGTACATTGCTATGATACCAGAAGCTATGCAACTGATATTTCAATACCAGCAGGGTTGCTTATGGTAGACAGGCTTCAATGGAGCTTTTAGACTAAGACAGACTAGAAAGAAATGCCTGGCAATCTACTTTCATATATTAACCATTGGAAATCTTATGGATCACAACAGTATCTTGCCCAATATAGTGCTAGAAGATATGCCTCGTAGGTTGTAAGAACCTCAAAATATACAGTGGCTGCCACAATGGACTCAAGCATAACTATGATCATGAAAACGGCACAGGACCTGGCAGTGTGTTATTCTGTTGTACATGGGATCATCATGAATCAGAGCCAACTCAATGGCAACTAACAACAACACCAAGGGCTTCTTTATTATCTTCATCCTAGACAGAGAGAGGTTCAAGAGAGCAGAGAATCTGGGAGTCCGTATCCACTTAAAAGTCTTGGCCCCTAAATGGCATCAACATTTCTGTTCATATTCAGCAAGCCAAACTCAATCACATGTCACCCCCAACTACCACAGGGAATAGGAAATGGCATCCAGCTCTGGGTCCAGGAAGAAGGGGAAATAGATTTCTGATGAACAGCTTTCAGTTGTGGCCACAATAAGCCACTTGGAGGACATCTTATGCTGTTGCTGAGAATGAGGCAAATACAAGAAAGGGAGTGAGCTAAACGTTGGAAAGAAAGAGATAACTTGGACATAATCTTTTGACTTCCTAAAAAGTCATGCTTGAAACTAGGTCTATCCTGAAACTTCACAGTTATGAGCCATTGTTTATATTCTTACATAAACTGGATTGAGTAAGTTTTCTGTCAGTAAAATGCTAACTAATAAAATAAGGGAAATAAATATTTAGTTTTCTGGGAAGAGGACACAGAGTGTTAATCAGTGATATAAAATAATACTAAATTCTTTTTAACTTCCTTTTCTCTCATTCTGCTGCCATATGTGGTCTGTGCTCATTAAGGCAAGACTGTTAACTAAAACATCAGGTCTGTTGAGAGTCTGGGTCAATGTAAAGTCAAAATTCCCTCTGCCCTTGGTGAGGCTCAGAAGATAAGGTACAAAGCCAAGATGAAGATGCCCTGAATCTCCTTGGATCTCACAAGCAGTTCTGGTCACAGTACTCAAAATAAATGTAGCAGAACTAGACAGGTCTCAGGAAAAGGACGTGAGAATGATTAAGGGGAGTTTGAGGGAATCACTGCTTGATAATGAATGAGGTATGTAAGGAACACTTAGGAAAGACAGACATGTGGAAAAGGGTGGCATGTTTGGCAGTCATGAAGTCATGATGAAAGAAATGTTGAGGGGAAATAAAGACGTTCAGCACTTCACCTACGATTCAAAAATACTTAACGGACCCTATTATAAACCAGACCCCTACAGGACAACAATGACTCCACCATGTTCCCTGGCCTCCAATATCTCCCATTTCCTAGGGAAGATGCTATGGTGTGTCAGAGTAAGGAGTTTGAAGTCATTTGGACCCGAATCTAGCTCTGCTCCCTACTGGTTAACACATTTTGGCAAGTTATTTATCTGCTCTGAGAAGAGATATTTTCATTTGTAAAAATTAGGATAAAAGTGAATATGTCATATGGGACATGCCTCATACAGTATTATAAATCTGATCTATTATAAGAATGGCGGTGACCCTTGAAGCTTGAGATTTAAATTTCATATACAGTAGCCTCCTTAAACAAAGGTGATGATAAACTGATGAAACATGGCATTCAAAATGAGGGATGTGGGGCAGGCAGAATATCAAAATCATTTTTAGGATTATATGGATGAATGGGTTATTAGGGAAAACAATTTGTCTTGTTCTACCATAACACTTCATGAGGCTACCGATAGAAACACTATTTTGAGATCAGTAGGCAATAGGACACTTATAAAAGGGAATTATTTTTATAACTTGAGAAAAACAAGGATCTGTATATGGTTGATCCACTTCACAGATATATTGGGCATAAGCTAGCTCTTTTTTCTTTCTCTCTGGATCTATTTTGCTGCATTATATAAATGCCATATATTTTTTAAAAGATGTAATATATTAAATATGTAATAAATATTTAACCTTTATTTATATATACAAGAGGAACAAAAACCATCACTGGGAATGCAGTTCTGGGATTGGCACGGTAGCCGAGTTTTGGAGGATCTCTATGCTAAGAAATAGTTTGAAGCTCTTTGTCTTTGAGTAAAGAAATAAACTAAATTGACAGAATTGAGATATAATTGATCAATTGGAAAACATCGTATGGGGATAAATATGAATCTGAAACATGGAATTATTGCCAGAATGGAGCTGGAAAGTATCCCTGAGATGATCCAAAGAAATCAAAACTGGAAAGAACTTTAGAGGTTATCCAGTCAGTTTCCCTCATTTTACAACTGAGTAAACTGAGACTTAGTGAGAACACTGAGAGGCTCTAAGCCTCAGTTTCCTCAGTGGAAAAAATAACACATCAATTAACAAGGATGTTAGTGATGACCTGTAATGGCAGAAGTGACTTAGAGACATCTCTATTCACACATATCTTTGATTGAGTAGGAGCTCCTGGATGTTGCAGACAGTTAAGAACTCGACTACTAACTGAAAAGTTGGCAGATCAAACCCACCCAGGGGGGACTTAAAAGAAAGCCCTGGTGATTGCTCCCAAAAGGTCACAACCTTGAAAACTCTATGGAGCACAGTTCTACTCTGCAACACATAGGGTTTTTATGAGTCAGAATCTACTTGACAGCAACTGGTTTGGATTTGGTTTTTATATTGACTAATTTTACTATATAAATTCCATGTCAGTAATACATATGTTAACCAAATCTAACATGTATAAATCAAAACTTATAAAAACAAATTAAAAGATCGTTTTTTTTTTTTTTTTGGTTTGTTTTACAAATGGAGACATGACACAATTTCTTTAAACAGCTAATTCACCTTGTGTATGCAGAAAATTTGTCGTTGTTGTTGTTAGGTGCCCTCGGGTCAGTTCCGTCTCATAGTGACCCTGTTTACAACAGAATGAAACACTGCCCTGTCCTACGCCATCCAGTCATTGTTATGCTTAAGCCCATTGTTGGGGCCACTGTGTCAATTCATCTCGTTGAAGGTCTTGCTCTTTTTTGCTGACCCTCTACTTTACCAAGTATGATGTCCTTCTCCTGGGACTGATCCCTCCTGGTAACATGTCCAAAGTATGTGAGATGTAGTTACTCAAACCAACACCAAAACCTGTTGCCTTCGAGTCAATTCCAACTCATAGCAACCCTACAGGACAGGGTAGAACTGCCCCATAGGGTTTCCAAGGAGCACCTACCTGGTGGATTCCAACTTTTGACCTTTTGATTAACAGCCATAGCTCTTAACCACTATCCCACCAGGGTTTCCAGTTACACAAAATCTTTCAGAAATATGATGATTCTGTAAAATCCAGGTAGTTCTGAGAATGTAGGAAGCAATTTATATTCTCTGAGGCAAAAAAGCAAAACAAAACAAACAAACAAACAAAAAAAACCTCATGATACGAAATTGTCACTCTTGATAACCTTTCAAGTTTGAAAATCACCATGCTTAAAGAAATCTCAATTCTGTATTTCCTTTCTCCTCTAATGTCCCCAAATGAAGAAAAACAAAAAAAGAAAAAAAAAAATAAACAAGATAGTGGAATGTGTCAAATCAGCCTTAATTTTTGACCTCTGTTCAGAAAAGATGGCACTACTCTATAATTACAGCTAAGAACATAATTCCAACTTCAAGAGATAACAACTTAGAAATAATACTTCACTGGAAGAGGAAGTCTCAGCTCTAAATCCAGGTTTATCGAAGGCCACCCCACAACCATCACACAACGTGGAAGCCTCTGTCGATGAACTACAGAGATATTGCCAAAGACGGGGAATTATCGGGTTTCTTCTGCGCAGCACCAGTCGATCTGCCACTTTTAAATTCTAATACCTGCAGCTGCTGAGCAAAGAAAGGGCAGGTAAAAAGGCTGCAGGAGGAAAATACTGACTTTCTTTGTTTGCAAGACTGTGCTCAATCCTTCTAAGTTCCTTAAATGCAATATTTTTGCTTCCTGTTGTTCTGAAAGAAAAAAGATCCCTTGGATCCAAATTTATCACAATCGAAATAAAAAATGTAAAAGATCAGTACAAAACATTAACAGCAACAGTTAATAATGTATATGATAACATATTGCACTAATATATTGACAAATGTGGCAATAAAGTATTAATGTGATTATGTATCATTAAATCTACCAGCCATTCATCCTCTCTTCTGCTCCAGTTAAAAAACAAAGCAAATCCTAAGACTGTAAAGTGGAGACAGAATCTCCAAATCTGATTTCAATTAAGCACATCTCTGAGAAACTCTACCCACAAGCTCCTAAGGAGGCAGGTTGTCAGTTTGATTATGACAAAAGCGCTTTTCGGAGTGGTGACAAAAGCCACAAGAAAATGGCTTCTGTATTTCAATCCAAATCTGTAAATCAGATCTGGCCAGCCTTAGGCAAAACTGTGAAGTCAGTAGAGTTTCTCAACCCCCATCTCCCTATTTAGGGTCTATTTTTTTCCTTCCTAGGGTTTCAATGTGTCATGGTCAGTTTTAATGTCAGCTTGGCTAGACTACAGTGCCCACTTATTTAATCAAAACTAGTCTAAGTAATGCTGTGAAGGCATTTTGTAGATAGGATTCAAGTTCATAGTCAGTTGACTTCAAGTAAGGGAGATTATTTTAGATAATCTGGGTGGGCCTGATTCAATCAGTTTGAAAGACTTTAAGAGCAGAATTGAGGCTTCCCTGCAGAAGAAAACAAGCTACTTGTGTACAGCAGCTTCAGATCACGCCTAAGAGTTCCATCTTGCCCTTCCTGATGTCCTATGGATTTCGACTTTCCTACCTAGCTCCAACAACTGCGTACACCATTTCCTTGCAATATTTCTCTTTTTTTTGTGATATATTTTATTGTACTTCAGGTGAAGGCTTACAGAACAAATAGTTTCTCATGAAACAGTAGTACACATGTTGTTTTATGACATTGGTTAACAAC
>NW_004444014.1:9577365-9589571 GCF_000243295.1 Trichechus manatus latirostris | reverse complement strand
TGCCCTTTATTTCTTTTTCTTGCCTTATTGCTCTAGCTAGAACTTCCAGCACAATGTTAAATAGGAGTGGTGATAAAGGGCATCTGCAATATATCTCTTAATGTACAACTCCTTCTGGTTCTGTTTCTGTTTGAATCCTTATGGATGCACAATATTTTAAAGACTCATTGCTACTCTTAATAACCTAAAAAACTTCAATTATCAGGTTATATTTTTTTCTCAGTTACCTTCATATCTGTTCATTTATGAAATCAAAACTTTGTCCTGTGTTAAGCATAATTATAAGCAGTCATGAATAGGTAACAGGGGAAGGGAACAAGTGACAAGTATAACATCACCCTACTTCCAATTCATGTCATATAGACAGTTCCCTAATTTGATTACATTTCAGGCTAACCCTGAAATCAGATTTTTGAGAGAGTTACAGATATTTTCTTTATTTAATAATGATTATCTTTTTACTGAGATAAATAACTGAGAGTTCTAAAATATGTAATACCATTTGAAATTATTTTACTTACATATTGTTTTATATTCTAAGCCAGGATAGCAATGCACTAGTGGTCAGGTCCTTGATGTCTAGAAAAATCTATGTGGAATTATATAAACTGCAAAAATAATAAAGCAATAAAATTATGTAGTCTCACTTTAAGATGTGTGATTAAAATCCTTCACAGGTTTACTATCTGTAGTAGATTGGTTTATTTTTCCCAATTTTTCACTCCCTCCCTGGGATAGAATTAAACATCTGCATTCTTTGCCATGTAACATTGGAGTACCTCCCACCAGGTAGGTGGAATATTTTTCCCCACGTCATCGGTGGTGGTCTTGCCCTGTAACTAACTTTGGCCTATGTAACGTTAGCAGAAGAGCTCCGGTGGTACAATGGTTAAGCACTCGGCTGCTAACCAAAAGGTCGATGATTGGAACCCACCCGTCACTCCACAGGAGAAAGATGTGGCAGTAGGCTTCTGTAAAGATTGCGGCCTTGGAAACCCTATGGGGCAGTTCTTCCCTTCCTATAGGGTCACTATGAGTCAGAATTGACTGGTCAGCAATGGGTTAATGTTAGCAGACATGACTAGACCAGAGACTATAAATGGGCTTTCGTGATTCAATTTTCTCTCTTGTGCTTCTGGGGTCCACTCTAAGAAGAACATGCCCGAGGTCACGTTGGGCACATGGAGAAGGAAGAAACACATAGAGGGGTTCTGTATCTGGTTTTACCTCTCTGGGCTGTCATATTTTAATCTAAAAAAGATAAAATTATAATAATGACAAGCAGTGTCCTAACCACATAGCTTAAAACTCAGGGGAGTAGGATTTATTAAGTGTCTACTATATGCCAGGTACTTCCACATATATAAATTAATATACTGCCTTTAACAAACTGTCATCTTCTATTTGCAGATGAGTACATTGAAGCTCAGTGCCTGTCAAAAGTCACTTAGCAACCAAGGGGCTAGGCCAGGGTTTGGCCCTATACTTGTTTGAATCTTATGTGTGTGTTCTTCCACAATACCCCCACCTTTTTTATTACAACAAAATAATAGGCCTTGTCCCTATTTAACATAATTCCAGGAATGAGTAAGTGGTTGCTGTAGAATTTGGTGATAAGAATAGCAAACCCTGAAATCACCTGACGTTAGGATATTAGCAGTCTCTTTTGGCTACTTACCTTAATTGTTGTCGTTGTTAGCCGCCTTCCCCATTTGTGCAGACTAGAACTGCTCCATAGGATTTTCGAGGATGTGGCCTTTCGGAAGCAGGTCACCAGGCCTGTCTTCAGAGGCATCTCTGGGTGCATTCAAATTGCCAACCTTTCAGCTAGTAGTTGAGCACTTAAACATTTGTGCCACCCAGGGACTCATTTTAACATTAATTTGCACGGAGGATGATGGTGGTTTCCCACTAATACCCTCAATGAACCTACCAATTTGTAGTCTAGCGTGTGGATGAGGTTTCAGGCGAATTTACCACCATTAAAAAAAAAAAAAAAAAGTTTATGACTGACAGATCCAAAGGCTAGGCATTTCTTTCTACCCACATTTTGAAATATTCTTCTCTTAGCAAAATTTTATCATTTGAAAAGCTGTATACTTATTCCAGCAATTTTGATCTTAACTTGAAAATTTCTTGGGCCTGGTGAGAAGTCACCCTGCACCTCTGCAGCTACCATTCTTTCTTGAAGATCTGAAGTTTCAATAGGTTTCAAATCTTTATTGGAACTGGAAAGCAGTGACTTCTAATTCCAAAAAGAGAGGGTGAATTTTAGAAAGATTCATTGATAATGAACTTTTTTTTTTTTTCTGTGATACTCTTATCTCTTCAAAATGCTTATGTATATGAGAAAAATAAAACTCGGCTTAATGTCAGAAAAAAAAAATGGTGACGTCTCCATCATCTTTTTTTCTGTGAGATATTGGGCAAATATTCATATCCCTCTTCATCCCCAATCTGAGTATAATAGTAGCTCTTATTCTTCTAAAAAAATATTGTTTACAGAGCAAATCAAAAAATCCTTAACATCTGTATTGTATTTTGAAAAATGCTGTTGTAAACATTGTCCTACAGATGCTCCATTTTGTTGTTGTTGTTTCAGGAGAAATGTGTCTCATGGATATTTAAAGGTCTGCCCAAAATCTCATCCAGAATGAATGATTCAGGCAGAACTAAACTCCAGTTGTGTTATCTCATGTCCAAATGTCTTGCCATATCCACACAGCATATTCTTTTTCTCACTCGTATGCAAATAACACACGGTTTTTACGTTTATTTGCCAACTGCTCCCTCTCCCTGCGAGGTATTTTCGTAAGTGCTGCCGTGTCAGTTTTTTTCTACATGTTGCTGTAAAATATTAGCATAGCGAGCTTACAAAAATACCTCTAGGAGGGGGGCGTGGTTGGCAAAGATACATAGAAGATACCCGTTACTTGAGTAAATATAAGGTAGTTAATTTCTTCTGAATGTGTTCTTAGTTGATTTACTTCCCTCCTGAATTCTTCAATAAAGTTGGGGAGGGGGGAGTATCAATCTAAGAGTTCCATAGAATTTGCTTGTTTATTATTATTATTAGTTTTTAATTTGTTTACTTGCTGATTGTCAAAATATCGAGGCCATCAAGCATAATGCAACTCATACACTGTGAGACGAGTTACTCTACCATTAATCTTCCTATAATCCTGGTTATTGCGTTTGTCCTTCTGACATGGATACTATCCTGAAAATATATTGAAACAATGGTTTATAGCTTTGAGGATGTTTGGCTAGCCTTTTATTTCACTCCTGAAATGACCTGGAGTTTACTGCTTTATTCCAAGAAGTCAACAAGAGACTTCCAACCAACAAAAGGTTGAGTTGAATGATTCGTGTTCCTTTTCTCTATCTTGGGAAAATGAATAGAGCTTATCAGAAGTTAAAAAAGGTAAATGCTGGGAAAGTAACTGGAAGGTATAGGAGAGTAACTTAAATATACATTTTAAGTGTGTAAATATCTATTATCAAAGTGAAGAAAGTCTATTTTTTTTTTATACTAGTCGCTACAACTTACACCACCTTAATTCAACTTTTGATTAAACAGGACCAAAATGATCAGGACCTTTTATTAAAAACAAGAAAATTATGATCTGACACACTAAGGCGGGGAACTTAATAAACAGGCATTGATGGAGAGACAGAAATGCTTGGGATATACTCTGTACCTTCTCTGTGTTTTAGCTGAAAAGGGAATCCAGAATGTCTTTGGCTAACGTTTTTCTTCTTTTAATTATATGAGACAACAGAGATTAAGTCATTTTTCCAAGATACTAGCTGGCAGTGCTGAGACCAGTACACTCTCACCTCATCCTTTCATGTAGCCTGAGTTTGGACTCAGACAATTATATGTCTGCATATCACCACTTATGGGCTCTTGGGCAAGTTATTTAACATTTCTTTGCCTCAGTTTTCTATATCTGTAAAATTAAGATATACTAATACCTATCTCATAGGTAATGGGTTCTAAGTAAGGGCTAATGTGTGACAAATGCTTATTATGGTGCACGGTACTTCATAAGGGCTCTTTATATGATAACTCTTGTTTTGATTTACTTTTTCATCTCTACTGTCTCAGACAGATTCAAATGATTCTTCTAGAGTTTCACTACATCCAGTATATGTTGCCAGTATCTGTGTGTCCTGTACCCCATAGGTGACTTACAAGCAGGGACCACCTCTACTTTCACACACTAAATAAAATGATAGAGTTCTTGGGTTGAATGTAAGCATGTAGCAACACTGCAATGAATAACTCTTCAGTGAATGACTCTCCATTTCGGATATATAGTAAGATCTCAGTAAACAATTCTGTATGTAAATGAAAGTTGTTTGCTTCTTAGCTTATACTTTCATTGTAATTTCACATTTATTCTTCTACTTCATAAGTATTACACACGATTGGTCCTAAATTAATGTAGACTGAATAATTGGTTGAATGAAGTAATTAATGTGTGGCATCCATAAGTTCCTCTTTCTTACAGCTACTTTTAGTAAAAAAAAAAAAAAGAAAATAAACATTCTCCAGCAGATCTAAAAAAAAAAAAAACAATCAATGCATTCTATTAGGTCAGTCTATTCCAAGGCTGACGTTAGAGATCTTCAGCAAATGGATAGTATATGAAGGCTGAGACAAAATAATTAGGCAATCCTTTATTCTAAAGTATTCAGTTTAATTGAATGTTATTATAACTATAGGTCTCAGTCAGTACATCATAACAGGAGAAGTTTAAGTGGTTCGAATTACAGTATGAGGAATATTTCTTAAAGATTTGACGAATTTCAGAGGGCCTTGGGTTATCATCATCCTTAGAGCATTTCAGGCTAATGAGTGAATATGGTAGCAATAGTATTTAAAATTATTTAATTCAGTTGTACTTCATTATTGATGACATTGCCACACAGAGCCCCAAAGACACTTGGGTTAGTGCAGAGTGTGGGTATGAGTATGGAAATTGAAAGCATTTTTTCCCTTTTATTTCAGGTCCTTGACTCACCCTTTGTTCTTTGCTACCACAATCAGTACTTAATGGAAACAAGAGTATTACTTCTGCATAGGGATTGATTAAACCACAAGTTTTCACAATATTCACCCATATTCAAAATAGGCAGATAACCAGTGATAGAATTTGAAGGAACTGAAAAGCCCTCCTGCCCAGAAATTCCACTTGACATTAGAACTTTAGGAAAAAGTCCCTAAATTTGTGAAGTTTTCCCAAGCAGGAAGATGCCCTGTTTCGAGGTGGCTCCTCTGAGAAGGGTTAACACCTCAAGCCATTATCAAGCATTACCACCACATCCAAAATTATTTCAGCCAGTGCTTTCTACTGTGGGACCTTCCAGAGGCAAGCAAAGCCCTGTAGGAGAGCAAGGCAGAATAAATACCACTGATGGGCACACTTGGTAGGACAAAGAGCATGTTTGCTAAATGCTGGCTGGCAGAGTAATTCTGAAGAATTTCTGTCTAGATTGCAATTATGCTGACAACTGGCTAGACTGTCAAGATTGTCCTTGGCCCCTCAGAAAGAGGGTTTATGAGTCACATCTTAAACATAAGCTTTAGAAACATAAAATCTTCTGAGGTCCAAACAGGTTTTCCATGTTTCTGAATAAGAAGTTGGGTTTTATTAGCACAGTAAAATAAGGAAAAAGTTAGATGGGGAGCTGAGGCAATCCTGCAAGTGACTGACAATGCTAATTCTACATTGTCTGAATGAAGATGAGAATAAAATCAACTAATCCAAGTAATTCTGGCCAACGAACATTTAGTTTTTTTGTTTAAAACAAATAATGGATGTAAAAATATTACTAAGTTTGACTTTTCTGAATAATTAATTGTCTCTGTTTTCCACTTAATTTGCCAATGCATACATGGCTTAAGGGTGGGTACACAAAGCCTCAATAATCTGGTTTGAATGTCTTCCTTGATCAAATTCTCTGCATAATTACTCAACTCTTCACCTCCTTTTGGTCTGCATGCATAGCATAGTCACTCCTCTGGGGCACAATTATCACAGAGGAGACCTATTCTATAATTTCTGTTCTCACTGATAGAAAGTATAGGGCAAACTATAGCTACTGGTTTAGGGAAACTTTTTCAGAGAGATTTTTAGATCATACGTTACCTTTTCCCTGAGGTCTGTCCAAACTCATCGTATCAACAATAATCTTTCCATTTTTGGGAAGCCTTAGCTCTGTGTCCCAGATGGGAGACCACCAAGGGCTCCCCAAAGAACAGAAATCATCAGGCTCTTGCTTTGTTGAATGAAATATCCAAGCTGAGGACAAGACTTGGGGAGATAAACTCTTTCCTACAATAAACAGAGGGGAAGGAAGAAAAGTATTAAGAGAAAGTGAAGTTGTTGAAGGGATTGAGTGACTCCAAGAACAGACATATTTGGAGGAAGTTTTATGAAATATCTGTTGTCACCCCATCAGACTGTATGCAAAACACCCAATTCTTACCAGTGTGTCATGGCCTTGTAACTCTCTTAGTGCTGAAAGAATGAGACCTGCAGCAGAGTGAGCAACGCAGGGTACAGAGGCCGCCATGAGATGTTGCAACTGGGTTGCATGTTGCGTGTGTTTAGTTTTGCTTTGGGTTGTTGACACTTCTCTCAGTGTGAGCCACACCCCCTAGGCCCCGTTAACAGTTCATATGTTACCCATACTGAGGGTAGTGTTGGTTCACTGGTAGAATTCTTGCCTTCCACGTGGGACACCTTTGTTTGATTTCAGTCAATGCACCTCATGCACAGCCACCACCCCTCAGTCATTGGAGGCTTGCATGTTGCTATGATGCTGAACAGGACTCAGCAGAGCTTCTAGATGAAGATGGAATAGGAAGAAAGGCCTGGAGATCTATCTCAGAAAATCAGCCAGTGACAATCCTATGAATCACAAATGTTCAATCTACAACCAAACCAATTTCCTTCCATTGTGATGGGGATGTCAAGATTCAGGGGGTGACTCAACCGCAGCTAACAACAGCCTAGCTCCACAGTGCTTAGTACACTTTTCTAACCCTGTTAATGTCCATTGGATTTTTGGTACAAATGAATCATAAATGAATCTCCTAATGGACACAGACACCCTGCTCTGTACTCTAATATCAATTACATGTAGATAATGGGATTGCAATTTTTGGGTTGTTCTGCATGCAGTTAATGCTCAATAAAAGTGAATTTAATAAGGGTTGACCCATTTAGTAGGTCTTTGATGATGTATGAGAAACTTCAACTCCTGTCTCATTTGCCAGTGCCACTGTGTCAGCCATACAGATCACTCACTGCACATTCTAGGTTGTGGCATTTGCAAAGACCATGTGGTGAGAGGTGCTCCTCAAGTTAGGCGCTGCACAACAGCATCACTGGAAGAGATTGCTCTGCTGAATTGGTTTTCTTTACCAAGAAAGTGTAAATATTGCTTTAGGACGAGACAGGGAATTAAAGATACACTAGAAGCATATTTTTCTCTCCTTCTATTCAAGTCTGTATTTGATTTACCAGTGCTCATACATTTACTGCATGCTCAACGCTATTAAAGACATAAGAGAGGGCAAATGAATTACAATATGTTAGCCCTGAATTCATTTGATTTCATTTTACTTGGATCCACAATCAATGTCCATGGAAGCAACCATCAAGAAATCAAACGATGCATTGCATTGGGCAAATCTGCTGCAAAAGACCTCTTTAAAGTGTTAAAAAAAAAAAAAAAGCAAATATGACACTTTGAGGACTAAGGTGCACCTGACCCAAGCCAAGGTATTTTCATTCACAACATATACATGCAAAAGCTGGACAATGAATAAGGAAGACTAAAGAAGAACTGATGCCTTTACATTATGATTTTATTGAAGAGTATTGAATATACCATGGACTGCCAGAAAAACGAATAAATCTATTTTGAAAGAAGCACAACCAGGATGCTCCTTAGAAGCAGGGATGGTGAGACTTCATCTCGTGTACTTTGGACATGTTTTCAGGAGGGACCAGTCCGTGGGGAAGGACTTCGTGTTTGGTAAAGTAGAGGGTCAGTGAAAAAGAGGAAGACCCTCAACGAGATGGACTGACCTAGTAGCTGCAAATGGGCTCAAGCATAACGATGATTGTGCGGATGGCACAGGACCAGGCAGTATTTTGTTCTGTTGTACACGGGGTTGCTATGAGTCAGAAACGATTCAATGGCAACTAACAACAATAACAACGACAACAACAACAGCCCTGTACTCCAGGAAGTAAATGACACCAAGGCAGTTATTTGGAAATAATAGCCTCAGTCTCCTGGTTTCTTAATCTAAGACATCCTGGAGATTGTCTTGCTGCTTCATCAATGTGTAGCATTTTCTGTTCCTTTCCAGGATACTAAATCTATAACTAACACACCAAACTTGTAGTCTCTAAAGCGAGGCACATGCATGATAGCAAGTACACATGACTATCCAGAGGCATCCAAAAATAGTACTTCTGTTTGTAAGCAGTTAAGTCAATAAAAAGAAAGAAAATAAGCTTTGCAAATATGTAATATACAAACTGCCACTTGTTCTCTCAGTCTATCCATGGAGCAGATGGTCTCATGACACGTAGAGTAGATGATCTGTCCTGAGGGAAAAATGTAACGTCTGCAACTCAGAGCAGTTGAGGGAGACATCCTCATTGCTTCACTACTTTCATCATACTGTGCTGGATTACTGTTTATGTTGACCTAGTTATGCAGATGTACGGGTTTTACTTCTAATCTTAATTAAACTAAATCTCACAAAATGGACAAGAGGCTTAAAATAATTCCAGAAAAGTAGTTTCAGACTGAAGATGGTTCAATAATGCACACACAAACAGACATCCCCCATGCCTACTACATGGTCTTTTTCAGATACTTACAAAGGAACAACACAAAGGAACTAATCAGATATGACAAGAAATGGGCTTATATTTTAAAATTATCAGTGACTATCTAAAACCTGGATTTCCTTCAAACATCACTAACAAAGAGCCTTACTCTAAGCCTGCATTGTCCCTTGAGAGACTAGTAACTGATCACAAACTTGCACAGCCTAATTATCTATAACATGAAACTAAATCTGTATGAATTTTCGCAATATTTTATTTTCTTAAATAATATTTTATTGTGTTTTAGGTGAAAGTTTACCCAGAAAATTAGGTTTCCCTTTAACAATTTTCTTTGAATTGTTTCATGCCATTGATTATAATTTTTACAGGGTGTCAGCATTCTCATTATTTCCATTTGGTTTGTTTTGTTTCTATTTATCTAGTCTCCCTTCCACTTTTTGCCTTCTTATCTTTGCTTTTGGGTAAACGTTGACCATTTGATCTCATATGGTTGTTTAAGGGAACACATTACTCACGGGTGATACTGTTTATTTTGTAAGCCAATCTATTATTTGGCTGAAAGGTGACCTACAGAAATAGCTATAATTTCAAGTTCAAAGGGTATCTTAGGGTGATAGCCTTGGGGGTTCCTCTAGTCTCTATTGGTCCAGTAGGTCTTGGCCTTTGTTAGTAATTTGAGTTTTGTTCTGCATTTTTCTCCCATTCTATCCAGGACCTTCTTTGTGTCCGTGGTCAGAACGGTCAGTAGTGGTAGCTGGGCACCATCTAATTATCCTGTTCTCAGGTTAGAAGAGGCTGTGGTTCATGTGGACTATTTGTCCCATGAACTAGTTCCTTCTTTGAGCCTTTGATTTCCTTCATTCTCTTTTGCTCCAGGCGAGTAGAGACCAATAGTTGTATCTTAGATGGCTGCTCACAAGTTTTTAAGATCCCAGATGCTACTCACCGAACTATGATATAAAGCATTATTTTTGTGAACTGTGTTATATCAGTTGACTACCTTGTCTCCTAAGACTATGGTCCCAAGCGTTTTAACCTGGTAAACCAATACTGGGAGTTGTTTGGATATGTCTAGGAAGTCTCCATAACTGTGCCTCCTATGTGATTTGTTATATATGTGGATATATATGCAGCACACACAAACATGTATACACATATGCTTACAGATACACTTAAGCATGCATGTGCATTTACTTGCATATGCCTTCCTAAACACATATACGCATTCATATCTACCTATGTAACCACACATTTCTTTTCTTGTTTTGACTGTTGTTACAAAATTGTATATGTTATAAAATATACCAAAATTGTCCCTTTTTCTTGTGTACTTCTTAGTGTCTTTATTTACCTTGGTCAAGTTGTGCTGATTTCATACATATTTGGGATTGCCTTTCCCATCACCAAAAGTAACAAGTGTCTAATATGTAGAAAGTGATTCCTCCTCCCTCCCCATCCCATCGCTGGTAACTATCAAATAACTTTGCTTTGAGTACCTTGAATTTTTATAATAGTGGGACCATACAATATTTGTCGTTTTGTGATTGACTTATTTTACTCAGTATTATGTCATCCAAATTCATTAATGTTATGTTTTGCAAACTCTTCATTATTCTTTATAGTTGTGTAGTATTCCATTGTATGTATGTACTATAATTTGTTTATCCATTCATCCATTGATGGGCTCAGCAATGTTTTAAATTAAGTGCTTTACATATTTTTGAAGTACTTGTAAATAATAAATATATGAATGAACACATACATACAAACAAATTTGCAGGTATTGGAACTGCATCGTCAAAAATATTTTAAAATACTTTTCTCAAACCAATCTTAAGTTTTCTCTCCCTTATATGTGATAAGACACGTTTAACAAACAACATTACCTAGACCACTTTTAATCCTGGTTGTCCCCTCTTTAGTAATGTTCCATTACGACTTTTTAATCTAGCACATTAAGGACTTTCATTAAAGTGAACTCAGGTTAGCATTTTTTAACCTGCTCTAAATGTTAACGTGAGCCGCAGGGTGCAAGCCGCTCCATAATATTCCAGTTGTCCCAAGCTCCAAATGGCCCATTGAGGCTCTGTTTCTTCAGTCTATTGGTTAAATATATATATTTATGTAGTTTCTTAAAACATTTAATTTTTTACCTATGAGGCTTGAACAGACGGTCTACCAGGTAAAAGCATTAGGAGACAGGTGAATGTTAGACTCAATAAATTTAAATACATTTTTTATAATGAACAAAAAAATTAAAAGGCAAAATATTTTACCATTATTTCTGTTCTCCTCTATTATGTAAACATAGATTATAGGCATGTACTCTGCATATTACAGTCTGTTAAAAGAAGATCTTACAGAAAGTTACGTTTGCTTATGCTATGGGTAAGTGACCATATCCAAGATATAAGATTTCAGTGCTATTTCATTATTTCTTCTTTTTGAAGTATCAAAGTAGTTAGACTATATTCTTGAGTCAGTCCAAACCTATGGACTCTACCTTCTGAGTCCACTATGTTTAAAAATACTTTTTTAAAATATATACTGATAAAACTAGCACAAGCTAATAACAAATCTGAACTTCTATATATTTAAGTGTGTTTAACCGTGATTTTCACTATAGATGTATATCGCTCTAACCATCTCTTTCCAAATTCTTGCAAGAGTGTAGATCTTTATGTTAATACATACACACACCCCCACACAAGCTTAACACTGCATATTCTTAAGGTATCATGGTGAAATAATCTTGGAATATCGTCAATAGAAAACCAGGAAGAATCAGTCCCCTGAACAAAATATTCCTTAGGGACCTGAGTAAACTACATGCCATGCTAAGAATGCTTTACCTACACTGAAAGAATAAAAATAAATGGTTTAGGAGGTTGGCCTTAAAGGACTTGAGTTTAGGCTCATTCAGAAGCACAATGAATATTTTATATGTTTTATTTCATTTCCTTGAATGTAAACTCTTTGTAGACAGTGATAATACCTTTAGCTCATTCTAAACATTTATGAAGCCAGGGTAAAGTTGTCATACCTTATATTTTGGTATGTATTCAAAAGTTATAAACCAGGCTAGCAAAATATTAAATAAAATATGTTATATTCTCCTACTTTGAAAAACATAACTTCACAATGACCTGGAAGGTTAGGTTGAATTTAAAACTGTCAGACTCTTCAGTGTTCTGTGCCTGAACCCAGGAGGTGTGGAGAAAGTGGTCCTCAGCCTCAGGCTTACATCCCACCTGCCTTTTCTTCCCACACCCTGTTCTGTCCCACACTGTAAGGAAACCCACTTCCCACACCCCCCCACCC
>NW_004444014.1:9547517-9577265 GCF_000243295.1 Trichechus manatus latirostris | reverse complement strand
CCTCACCCCCGGTCTGCATACCTGACCTCTTAGAAGCTTCCCTGTAATGCAATGCTGCTTAACTACTCTTTAGGCCAAGGAATTTGAACACAAAAGAAACTGTTTAGCCTTGGGAACAACAGACCAGAAGAAAGGCCCATTTAGAAAGAGAATTCCAGGGTCTCCAGAATCCAAAGCAGAGTCTAGAAGGGAGAGTGGGCTCCACGTTGGATGTTACTGTAACTCCATAGGCTCCCTACCTTTGCTAAGGTTTAAGGTCCTTACTAATTGTTTGTATCCCACATGGGGCTTAACACATTGTCTTGTGAAACATTGCTTGGTGAATATTGAATGATTGTTGGTTATTTGATTAATGTTAAGTGAATTTTAGAGTTTATTTACTCACCCTAACTATCACTCTGGAAAATGAAACTCATGAGATAAATATTGTATTGATTAACTGCTCTACAATTATCAAATAGACTGAATAACTTATTTTACGTTGTTACAGAAGTAATCTAAAATTATGGTTTCCCCTTGGAATAGACTTGAAAATTTCATGAAGTAAATTGAGAAAGTAACTAAAAATCTCCTGAGTTTCAATTTTTTATCTTACCAGACTTTTCAGAAACATTGAGTTTTTGGTACTATGGTCTAGCCACTTACAAAGAATTGGGAAGTTCTACAACCGAGTCAATGATGACTTATCTGAAGTAGCTGTTACCACATAGATTGTAATGCTACTGCTTTTACATCTCTTTGTAGATGTGACTACTGAAAGGGTGAAAGTATCCACTAAACCAATAAATCTTCATTGGAAAAGTTACTAGGTTTCACCATACATTTCACTGAAAAAAACTTCAAATTTGATAATTTCTTCTCTCTGTTTGGTCTAGCAGCTGCCTTGGAAACTTTTCAAAAAAAATGTTTTTTTAAATGTGATTTGCATTTTTAGACACTGGGTCTTTCCTATAAGAAATCATGAACATCTTCTTTATGAGACTGATTCTCCATGTTCCTGCTTTTACTTAATCTTGGTCAAAGCCCAGAATAAGAGACGTGTGTGAAAATCTAAAAGGAGCCGTGATGGTGCAGCGGTTAAGTGCTGGACTGCTAACCAGAAAGTTGGTGGTTCGAACCCACCAGCCACTCTGCAGGAGAAAGATGTGGCAGTCTGCTTCCATAAAGATTTACAGCCTTGGAAACCCCATGGGGTCGTTCTACTTTGTCCTATAGGCTCACTATGAGACGGAATCGACTTGATAGCCATGGTTTTTTTTTTTTTTTTTTTTTTTGGTTTAGTCAAAATCTAAAAATCAAGCTCCTTTACTGAAAAGTTAAAATGGGCTATTCAAATTGTAATAATATGAATATTTGGATTCAATGTTTTTATAACAATGATTAAATTGTAATACTTTATATTATTAGTGCTTTATAGATATATGATAGACAAAAAACTAAACTATTAGTATTTGTCATGGATTGAACTGTGTCCCCCAAAAATATCTGTCAACTTGGCTAGGTCATGATTCCCAGTATTGTATGACCATCTACCATTTTATTATCTGATGTGATTTCCCTATGTGCTGTAAATTCTATCACTAAGAAGTAATAAGATGGATTAGCAGCAGTTAGATTGATGAGATCTACAAGATTAGACAGTGTCTTAAGCTACCTTTTGAGATATAAAACAAAGAAGTGAGCAGAGAGACAACCAAGAAAGCAGTGCCAGGAGCAGAGCAAGTCCTTTGGACCTGAGGTTCCTGCGCTGAGATGCTCCCAGACCAAAGGAAGACTGATGCATCACAAGAACCTTCCTCCAGAGCCGACAGAGAGAGAAAGCCTTCCCCTGGAGCTGGCACCCCAAATTTGGACTTCTCGCTACTGGATTGTGAGAGAATAAACTTCTCTTTATTAAAGCCATCCACTTGTGGTAGTTCTGTCACAGCAGCACTAGATGACTAAGACAGTATCCATTTTCAGGAACCTCAAACAATGAGCAACATCATGTGTGGTGTATAATTCTGTTTACATTTACTTTCTTAGGACTGATACAAAGTACAGGACAAATCAATAAAGCACTAACACACATCTGTGGAGTGCCTAAAAGATGCCATATACGGAGTTACCCTATTACCATAAAGGATTTAGATGGAATAGGAACTTAACAATTTAGATAAAAATAAACTCATAGACACATAAAATGAGAAGAAAAGCGCTGAATTGTTGCTATGGACTAGCTAGTTTTTACTAGTCTTTCACTATAGTAAGGTGCATGCTTCAAGTTGACCCTTGGCATATTTCACTTTATCTAATATAGAGGCTGATTATAATGGCCTTTAGGTAAAAAATATATCTTTATTAAGTGTTTTAGTGCATCAATATTATGCTTAAGTCTCATTCCTGTGTAAAATGGAAGACTTCTAAGAATTCAAAAATGTTTGAATTTTCTAATGGCTCTAATACTTTTATAATCTGTTTGACATATTTTTTAATTAAGTTTTTGAAGTAGGAGTATACACATAAGAGTGATGCATTTGTTATCTGTTGTTTATCTACTGAGAATATTAGCTACATTCGTTTCACACAGAATATTGTTTAACAGTCTCTAATGACATACAACATAAAATTAAGGATGATAAAAAAAAGCAATCACCCTCTGATTTTTAAAACAAGTATAAATGTTGTTGGTTTCAGATTTCTTGTTGGCACATGTCAATTCCTCCTTGTTTATGAAGCTTTGTGTGTGTCTTACATTCCCCATCATCCTCTGGGACATAAAATAGTTAAAAGTTTTCATACAATCCCTGGCATCTGAGAGAGACATTTGTTTCTTTCCCCCATCAGCTCAAGAAGCTCGAACATTTGACCATTTTCACACATTTCCCCTAGGGATGCTGCAAGAAACAGGAGGATGAGATGGTTTTGTCTTTTGTTGCCTGCAAGTGTTGCAAATTCCTTTCTGGCAAAGAAAATGAGTGGAAAGATAAGTGAAATGTCAGGATAACAGGTCATCTATTGAGAGACAAAGAAAGAGAGAGAGATACACATTCAAGCGCTCTGAGTCTTTGATGAGGTTTATATCACCCTTTATACAGCTATCCCATTCTTAGTTAAATCTATTAGCGATATACATTTCCTGCATATGAATGGGAAGAAATCACATCCTTATTTGGCTTCTTTAGTAATCGTATTTTACAGTATTCCAGGTTATAGAGTTTAATTGATGGAGCTGAAAGTGGCTCTCTCTTGACCTGTAATCAAGAATGGCTCCCTGGCTGCCTCTTGACCTTACCCACAAATAAGTTGGTGATCCCTCATCTAGATGGTGTAATGTGGTTTCAAAAGGGGGCAGGGCATGACACTCTGAGGTCCAGCTCAAATTCAACTTTATTCCATCATTACAAACCTCTTCTTTGGAACAAAAAGCTCTAATCTTAATAATAAGCTAAGAACAAAAGAATGATAAACATGGGAAGAAAGCTTTGGAGACCCTGAGGATGGAGATAGCTTGACATTGTAAAAGAACAGAACAGGATTGTTAGAGGGGAGCAAGAGAGAGGGAAACTGCTGCAAGACAAGTTTAGAGGGAGATACAGGGGTTCGAGGGGATGTGGATGATCAACTTACATTTACAAATACATACTTTTGTAAGAACAGTGGGCCGAACAAGAAAGTGGAGGAAGGTCAGTTAGAGCTATTACTGTTATCCAGAGAAGATGACGTTTCCAGTACTAACATGGTGGAAGTGGGGAGGCCATTCAGAAGTGGATAGAACTGTGGTGTGTGTATGAGAAAGAAATGGCAGGATTGGCTGATAGATTAGGGTGGAGGATGAAGAAGAGGGAGGAACCACTGAGACCAAGAATTTCATCTTTCGTAAAGGACCAAGAAAAAGAGGTTTTGTGAAAATTATGAGTCCTAATTTACACATGTTTAGATGTAATCTAGGTGTTGTGTACAATGTCTGGAAAAATACATGTATATATATATATACATAGTTAGGTGCCATCCAGTTGATTCCCACTCACAGTGAATAGAAGGATACATTGTTTAGTCTTGTGCCATCCTCACAATTGTAGTTGTTTGAGCCCATTCTTGGAGCCACTGTGTCAATCCATCTCGTTGAAGGTCCTCCTCTTTTTTTACTGACCCTTTACTTTACCAATCATGATGTTCGTCTCAAGGAATTGATCCTTCTTGATGACAGATCCGAAGTAAGTGAGATGAAGTCTTGCCATCCTCCCTTCTAAGGAGCATTCTGGCCGTACTTCTTCTAAGACAGATTTGTTTTTTCTTCTGGCAGTCCATGGTATACTCAATATTCTTCACCAACACCATAATTCAAATGTGTCAATTCTTCTTCTGTGTTCCTTATTCATTGTTCAGCTTTCATATGTTTATGAGTAGATTGAAAATACCATGGCTTGGGTCAGGTACACCTTAGTCATCAAAGTGATATCTTTACTTTTTAATATCTTGAAGAAGTCTTTTGCAGCAGATTTTCCCTGTGCAGTACATCCTTTGATTACTTGACTGCTGCTTCTATGAGCATTAATTGGTGATCCAAGTGAAATGAAATCCTTGACAACATCAATATTTTCTCTGTTTATCCTTATACTGTTTATTGATCTAGTTGTGAGGATTTTTATGCCACCAAGGCTCCATATGGCAGCACAATGGTTAAGTGCTCAGCTGCTAACCGAAAGGTCAGTGGTTTGAACCCACCAGCCAATCTGTGGGAGAAAATACCTGGCGACCTGATCCCGTAAAAATCTCAGCCTAGAAAACCCTATGGAACAGTTCAACTCTGTCCTATAGGGTTGCTATGAGTCGGTATAACTGGACAGCACAGAACAACAATAACATCTATATAAAATCCCTTTGAATTGTCTTTACGTTATGGTGGCCATGAACAGGCATTTTTTGCTGTTGCTATTATTCATTCACACATTCATTCATTCACTCATTCTTTCAAGAAAGGTATATTATTCACTCCATTGAGCCAGGTGCTATGAGGGTATGAGGAGGAGTAATCTACGCTTAACAGTTAGACTACGCCTAGGGGACGGGCCAGCCCCAGGGCCATGTATGGGCTCCCGAGTCACAGCTTCTAGGTTCAGTCTTACTTTTCCTAGTAACTGGGCTTTGACCATTTTGTTAACTTCATTTCCTTCATCTCTAAAATGGGCCCAAACACCTTGGTTCATGGCACCTTGGGGGATGTTAGTGTAATACACTTGTGAGAACAGTGACCAATACATAGTTGGTTTTCAATAAATTACAGTTAGTGTTATATGTAGTAACATTTAACTACATTAAATTGAGAGTGTGTCAAATAAATATAGACTCTGGAAAACTGGAGATTACCCAGAAGAAAAATTATCAGGATAATGGAGAATCTTAAAACATGTCATGTCAAAAAACACTAAAGAGACTAGATGTTCAGCTTGGAAGACAGATGTTTTTAGAGGTATTTCATAGTGGCATTAAAATGCAATTCTGTCATAAGCAAGAGGAGTAGAAGTTCTCATTCTGAAAGCAAAATCAAGGCACCTGGATGGTTTGCCTTACTGAGTAGTGAATTCCACAGTAGGACAGTGTCATGGATTGAATTGTGTCCTCCAAAAAATGTTTGTAGCAACTTGGCTAGGTCATGATTTCCATTATTGTATGATTGTGTAATCTGATGTGATTTCCTTATGTGTTGTAAATTCTGTCACTGTGATGAGGTTATGTTGATGAGGTTTACAAGATTAGATAGTGTCTTAATCCAATCTCTTTTGAGATATAAAAGACAGAAGCTTGCAGAGACACATGGGAACCTCACACCACCAAGAAAGCAGTGCCAGGAGCAGAGCAAGTCCTTTGGACCTGAGGTTCCTGTGCTGATATGCTCCCAGACCAAGGGAAGACTGATGCATCACAGGGACTTTCCTCCAGAGCGAACAGAGAGAGAAAGCCTTCTCCTGGAGCTGATGCCCTGAATTTGGACTGGTAGCCTACTGGACTATGAGAGAATAAATTTCTCTTTGTTGAAGCCATCCACTCGTGGTATTTCTGTTGGAGTAGCACTAGATGACTAAGACAGTGTTTGAACAGAACCTAAATGACCCCTAAGTAAAGGTAACTAGAGGAACAAATACTCTTATTTGAACTCATTCTTAAACAGGGTGACCTCTGGGTTCTTTACCTTTAATCCCAGTACCACTTCTTTCAAAGAGTTAGCAATTCAGCCTAGCATTGAAAATGCAGGAGAAATTAACTATAATGCAAAGCAGGAAGGGACACATTGTTTTAGAAGTTTTAGAATAGTGTAAGACCCCAATGTGATAAATGTAACTGGATGGACATGATTTGGTAAAGTCTGGCCCATGTATCTTTCTTTTTTCTCCAGTTGAGCCCCTATGATATCTTGGTGGAACAAAACCTCCTGCAATCCCAATCCGAAATTTATGGTCATGAGTTAAAGCTGCATTTTTTTTTTTTTTTCAGAAAAAGATAGATAACTTAAATGTGGGCTAACCTAGGGGAAAAAGCTTAGCTATATTAATGTACATAAAGAACCTGGTTGAATTCCCAGCACTTAGTAGGCATTTAAGTGTAAATTCCCATCTTCTTTCTCTCCCTTTGTGTTCACCATCCATGAGACCTCATGTTAACGTTTCTCTCCTTGAATTTTTCCAGTGTTATCTAACTCTATCACTCACCACTATCATTCATGATTGTGAGCATGGCGCATGACCAGGCAGTGTTTTCTTCTGTTGCACGTAGGGTCGCTATGAGTCAGAACCTACTCGACAGCACCTAACAACAACATCACTCATTTGATCTTAGTCATGTTTATATTGCGATATAATTTTCAGGGTCTTATTATTGCTCCCTAACTAGATATTTACACTCAAGAGGGCTTCATGTTACCAATGATTCAGTCAGCCATGTTTTCTGAATTTAATTTTTGGACATGTAATCTGACAAATGATTTCCTACCCCTTTCAGTTGCTAAGGGGAACTCTTGAAAGCACATCATCATAATTAAACTTGTAGAACATACCTCGCCCTGTGGAGTTAATAGGAGATAATATTGACATTAAGACAAAGTAGAATGTATGGCCTTCCCTTCATACACAGTTATAGAAAGACGGACTGTCTGTATAAATGTACCACCATGGGGTATTTTTGCAACATGGATTCAAGCAGTGAACTAACCTATCTGCCAAGTGAATGGAAAGTTTCCTAATTCCATGCTGCAACAACTTACAGGAGGACCAATTTATAATGAAGTCTCAGTGCTGCCACTGCTTGTCCTCTAGGAATTCAGATTATAGGCAGAGGCCATTATCTTCCTGAACTATCACCCAACATTCAGAACAGAAGGTTCAGGGTGCATGAATAATGCCATACTAGGAGAGGAATGTCCCATGTTCCCAAGTTTACTAATTCCCATATGCCTCCCTTTCTACCTGTTGTGGCAGGACTGCAGCAAGAAGCCAATTATTTCAGAAGGCTTTTGTTTTGCAGTAAGGCAAGTTTGCTGACTGCTGCACATTAATTCCTGGCTGTAGATATAATGGCCACCTGGTTAGTTCTGCCTGCAAATTTCAGCCCAGAGCAAAATAGATCTAATCTACAAATTCTACCACTATTAAGCAGAAAAGAGATTAAGGCCCATTTTGGACATGATTTAAAAGTAAGATTAAAACTACTTAAGTCCTCATAATAAGATTATCTGACCTGTTTCCACAGTGAAGATAGAAGCAGCACCTTGTATCTTGAGGACTCTGCAATGAAGAGGTCATAGTGAGAAGATCCATATGGAATCTCGATGATATTAGAGCAACAACCTCTGCTTCAATAATACCCTAAAGAAAGAATTTCCATGGAAGACTCAGAATCTTGGAGAAAATTAGGAATACTTTCAGCATTATCAATGCTTCATCTTGTTTTCAGCCACCAAATCCATCAGGCTCCAGACAGGAAAACAGAAATCACACCAGTTATTTAACTGTTGTTGTTGTTAGGTGCCTTCAGGTTGGTTCCTACTCATAGCCACTCTGTACAACAAAACGAAACACAGCCAGGTCCTGCACCATCCTCATGATCCTCATTATGCTTGAGCCTATTGTTGCAGCTACTGTGTCAATCCATCTCGCTGAGGGTCTTCCTCTTTTTCACTGACCCTCTACTTCACCAAACTTACTAGTTATTTAACTAGTAGAATTCAATATGGCAAGTTAGTTGAAGAAGTACTGAGGGACAGAAAATATAGAAAGCGATCACTGAGGTAACACAGACGTAGACACTGTAGGAAGTAGTTTCTATTCCTAGGCACTGGGAACAAAGAGAAGAGGTTGAGGCTGTTAGAACCTAGACATTTGGGGAAACCCATAAACCTGGAACCAGACTTCTAAGGAGGGGATACTGCCTGTTGGCTACCTCTGGAGCTGCAAGGAGGGTGTCTGCAGGACTGGGATACAGACCTCTGAGGAGCATACTTCTATCTCTGAGAAGTCACATGAGGCTAATCCTTCAAGGAGAGACAAAAAGTGGGAGTTGGAATCAACCGCTACTGGAAACAAATATTGCTACCTCCCAGGAGCAAAAAAAAACAAGAGCTTCTTCCTCCTCCAGCCTTCCTGTCTCTCTCTAGATGCCATCTAGGAGAGTACAAAGATGGGTTTAGAGCCAAGAGTGGTTGTTGTTGTTAGTTGCTCTCAAGTCAATTCTGACTCATGGCAATCCCATACGCGTAGAATAAAACTGCTTCATAGGATTTTCAAGGCTGTGACCTTTCAGAAGCAGATTGCCAGGTCTGGAACCTCGGGGTGGGTTTGAACCAAGCTTTTGGCTAGTAGTTGAATGCTTAACCATTTGTGCCACTCAGGAACTGTCCTTTTTAGTAAACTCTCCTGCTTCTTTTCCAACATGTCACTTTTTTTTTTTCCTGGTAAATTCTTGCTTGATATCTCTAAACTTTTTGCTATAATTTTGTACAAAAAATTGAGACAATCATTCAATGAGCAGCATAGTCACAATGTTAAATTGACTCTGGAACTTAATATAATGGTACCTTGGATAGCATTTGACACAGCCAAGTGGAAAGTGAGGCAGATAAATGTGGATCAAGTACTCAAAACTTGGGCCTAAATCTCTTCTCTTATCCAAGCCTTTTTTCAGAAACCCTTTGACCAGCGGGAATTCATACAATAAGATTCAGCAAAGAACAGGTCGCCTTGCATTTTGCAATCAGATGCAAAGGCCCCAAAGCCTTCTGCCACTTTAGCAAGTCCCCTACACTATTTAGTATAGAGCCTTATATCTTTCAGGCAGTCAGTGAAACCCTTCTTTCTGTTTTGAGAAATAAAAAAGGACTGTGAAATCATCATCAATGTGTTTTATGCCTATCACCATTAAGAGTGTTGAGGCAGGAGGGCTGAAAGCTTCCTGCCCAATGGGTTTGATAAGTAGGGAACTTGAGTCTCTAACTCTCTGGCCACTTACATGAATCACTTAACAAGTACATGAGAGGGAAATGGAGAGTAAATAGCCTATCAGAGGATCAATCCATACCTTTAGTTCTCATGTCATTGTACTAAAATTATTCTTTTGTTTTTGACATTCTATTTAAAAAGTCTATTAAACCACAGTGCTCAAAGTAGAGAAAAATATCCCTCTGTGCTCTTGTGTAAAGTACAGAAAAGTACGGAGAGTGTTTAGGATGCCTGACTGGACTTTTTTCCCTTTTTTGGTAGAAAATTATATCAAAAGATTTAGCGATATCAAAAATGAATTAACCAGAAAAAAAAAGTGAAAAGTTAGAAAAGAAGCAGGTAAATCCAGTAAGAAGGGTAGCTTTATTTGTTTGTTCATTTCTTTTTAATCTATTTTTCTTTTCCTTCAGGTTAGTACTGTTTACATATTCACTAATCTTACAATGGAGACCTTTTAAATATATCAATAGGTCAATAAATCCATGCTGTTAATGGAGTGGTACTTAACTCAGTCTTTATGGGAAGGTTCCCTTGGATGGTATATTATATAGCTATAAATGCTGCTAATGAAGAGATTTATACCAATTGATTGGTCATTTTAACATGCTGATCAGTCAAACAAATAAGGAGACTTTGTACACTTGGGTACAGCCTGAATCAATTCAAATTAAGAAACTGGATGGGATGAGGTTCAAATCATCTCTCTTTGTCCTTTTCTGTCCCTTCTGTCCTGCAGTGCTGGTTCTCATCTGGGGTCTTTTCACTCTCTCCTCCACCTGGAATGTCTTCCCCAACACTCTCTACCTAACAACAACTCCACTTTATGAAGGCCCATTGTATGGCCCAGTTCCTTTATAAAGTCCTCAACATAATCTACCTTATTCTGTCCTTTGTTTGAAACCCTAAAGAACAATGCAGCCAGGCATTTAACTGTTACTGTTGTCTCATGGTTGTTGAATGTGCCTTGCTCCTGGACTGTGAGCTCCTCAGTAACCAAAGACAAGGCTTCCATTCCATTTCTATCATCCACTTCCCATTGTGCAAGCTGACGTGTAGTTACTGAAAGGTATATTTTGAAAGTTTCCTTGCTTGAATCACCAGTGTGCGTATTTATAAAATGAACAATTCTCTACTTTGGACACCACTTTACACATTTCATAATTATACAAACATTATTTCGTTGAATAATCTGGGAACCCTGGGAGATAGACATTATTGTTTTCTTTTAATTAAATAAAGAAACTGAGGCTCTGGTAGGTGAATGGAATATTCATAGGGTCACTAGAAGTCAAAATTGACTGCACAGCAACTAACAACAACAACGGGATTAGATATTATAGTCTCTAAAAGTAAGTCCAAAGGTGCTTTGGTACAAATTTTGAGTTATGTCTCTATTGTTTATCTTAGAAGAAATCCACTGAATGAATTTTAACTGAATGAGAAAAAAAAAAAAAAAAGAAGGTGGCAATTATTCTCAAAGTGTGGTTTTATAGATTACATTCATAAGAATTTTCTAGTTTTTTTTTGTTTGTTTAAAATTCAGATACCCAAGGCTCCCCCCCACTTGCTGAATCTCTCGGTGCGTGGCCTAAGGGTCAACTTTCTGTATCAAAATTTATTGAAATAGAAAACCTCAGCAATCTAGGAGGTTATATTTTGTCACTTTCCGGGTCCAAAATGTGAATGAAAGCTTGACTTTACAATGCTATCACATAGAACAAATTTTCTGAATTTTTATTTTCTTAATAATTTTTATGTTCTACGTCATGTCCAAGTATAACTTCCATGGAGTAGTTATTACATAGCTGTAAAACCTTTCTAAAAACATCCATCAATACATTTAACTGCAGCCATCAAGTCCTAGTGAATGAATTATATGAGAAGTTGGTGGGTGGAAGAGAGGAACAGGAAGCCATAGGTAGCAAAATATTATATTTTACCAATGCCATTCACAGGCTTAGGATCTTTTTTTAAATTTTTACTTTTTAGAGAATACACTCATTTTTGTTGTTTTTGGTGACATAGTTAAAGAAGAGTGGTTGTTATTGTTGTTTGCCATAGAATCCATTCTGACTCGTGGAGACCCCATGTGTGCAGGGTACCCGAAGGGTTTTCAGGGCTGTGACCTTTTAGAAGCAGATCGCCAGGCATGTCTTCCAAGGCACCTCTTGGTTATGCACTCTTTTTTATGGAAATTGATTTCTATTTCCTCTTTGCATACATGTGTGCAATGGCAATTTGGGACAAAGCTAGCGGTATTACTAAAAATGCAGTTCCTGAGATATGAGTAGTGCTCTCTTTAAAAGCAAGTTCAGAGAGAGCTCTCTGCTATCACGGATGCTTGGAAGTGCCACCATTGGAAATAGCTTGGATAGACTTGGGATGGGGCACGTGTAAAATGCGGAGTGTTCAGGAAAGCCTGCCATGATGCTGAAGGACAGCAGGATAGGGAAAAGAGCAAGAGTACCACAGGGATCCTAAGGCATCCTGACTATTCAGTGAGGGGCAATTCAATATAACACTAAACTTCTGCAAGAATGCATTTATAATATCCCAAATACGCCCTCTTCTTAGCTATCTATCTGTGTATCCACACATGCATATGCTCAGAAATCTAAACCTATTGTTTATTTCAAAAGTGATAATTCATTCAACAAATATTTATTGAGAGCCTACAGAAAGCTCCCGAACATATGATTCCCTTCATGTTTAGCTTATTGCTTTTCATTTCTTTTTCCTTCCTTCCTTTGTTTCCAAGTCGTAGGACATGCTGTGTGGACTAAAGCAGGTTATATTGGACTAAATAACTGGCTCTGGTTCCAATTATGTGTACAATGCTTATTATTTGGGATGGATCTACCCACTAACAACTCTGGCTTTAGAATATACTGTTTTCACTGCTCTTCTGACACACTCAGCCATGCTGATTGTACACAAACAAATACGTCTGGGCTTGATAAGGCTCAATTTTATATAGCTCAAGTTCTTCTTTGCTATTATGTTTGAACAAAAATAACCATGTTATTTTCAGATCCAGTCAGACCACAAGAAAAGCTACTAGCTCTTGCCAGATAGCAAAGGACAGATTGGTGAGAACAGAGGGGGTGAAAAACAAAACTTATTTTCTCTCTTACAACAAACCAAGCAAAGAGTCCGGTTGGAAGGCTGGAGACATAGCTGGGTAAACTGGCCTGGGGCTGAAGCCAATTCCCCCTCTGCCTGTATCCCCTCTAGCCAGAAAACAGTACTTAGTATTACCTGGTGACACTGACCTTGGAATCAGCACACTGGTGCCTTGAAGGTCATCTAGTCTAAACCCCTGCTGAGGACAGGCATCCCTTATTGCTTCTTCTCCAGGGAGGTGGTACAGATTCTACATGTGTGTCTCAAATTATATTTTCTCAGGGTAGCCCACTCTGCTGTTGGAAGTTTAGAGTGAAATATTTATTAGTTCCTGACCTAGTCACCTTCATATTTCTACCAATTTGATCATATATTTCCTCAGCTTGGAATGTTCCCCAAGTAGGCTGCTCTCTTTCAGGCTGATGTTTTCAGACAGATAGCAAGATGTCTGCCTTGATGGAGTTCACTCTAGGAAGAAAGGACTAGCAATCACAGAATAGGGTACCAAATAATAAGAAGAAGAAGAAAGAAAGAAAGAAAGAATAAAAAGTCCTTTACAAAATAGTTCATTCCAATTCCTTTACCAAACAGTTGATTCCAACTCGTGGCGACCCTGTGTGTTTCAGAGTGTAACTGTGTTTCATGTGGCTTTCAAGGCTGTGACCTCTTGGAAGCAGATCGCCTTTATTCAGTGATGATTCTGGGTGGGTTTGAGCCACCAACCTTACCGTTAGTAACTGAGCACTTAACATTTGCACCACCCAGGGTCTACCTATTAAATAACATTGTGTGTAAACAGTGAGTGTAGCACGGAGGGAAGCATAAGGATCAGAGTTCCTATACCCTGCCTTTGCTGTACACAGGCTGACTACAACTAATCAGCCACACTATGGACTAGCACCCTCTGCGTATCTTATATTGCTTTAGACACTGTAGAGAAACCTGAGTTCTCAAAGTGGATGATTCCAACGCAGGTGGAGAGACAGAGAGAGAACATATTACAAATGCAGTGGAAGGTACTGAGAGATACATGAGAGGTGGTCAGTGGGTGCGAGAGGTCCAAGGGCTCAGAGGAAGAGGTAACCAGTGGATGTGTGTGGTTGAGAAGGCTTTTGTGTCTTGATGCTTCAAGGAGGGATATTGTTTAGCCTCTACTGAAGGGGAGCAGAAGAGTTCCTAAGAAGGGGAAGGGGTCTATGAAAAGGGATGCGGGTGGAAGTGAGTGATTCTCTCCAGGAAATTATGGGTGGACACTGTAACTGGGATGCAGGCTCCTGAGCTTCTGAAGGTAAATTACTCCCCATTAGAAAGCACCGTAAATCCTGACACAATCGGGCTCCACAGCATTAAGGGAAAATCCTGAAGAAGTTTGCTGCCTCTGGAGATTTAACGTATTTATTTCCCCAGACTGTAGGAGCTGTTCAGACAGATATGAAACTTGCCTCCACACAGCTGTCCCCCTAATGGGCTGCCTCAGGTCTCCAGTGGCTACTTCTTGATATGCAGCGATTTCCTTCTCTTTCTCCACACCAATTTTCACACCCCAGCTGCCAAGAAGGGGAACAATTAATGTTGCTGCTGACAGTTATTCCAATTTGGGTCCAGGCCCCTGGGACAGAAACTCTCCCTGGGATACCGAAGAGCTGTATCTGGTATCTGGGCCTGCCGTAAAGAGTGTAAAGCGGCTTTTTTTTTTTTTTAAACAAATGTAACAGCTGCTAAGGGATTATGTATGAGAAGTTACATCTATCTTTCCCCTTAAATTTATTTAAAAAATAATTATTTAGTATATAGCATGTGCCTAACCATGTGCTAGATGTTGTAGAGTGGATATAAGAGGAAAATATAAGAAGTTATGGAGGTTATCTGCAGGGAATTAGACGCCCAGTTTGTCGATGATGGTGCAATTGCCTTAAACAGGGTAGATGCTCTAGAACCCTTAGTTGCCTAAATCATTGGGTAGAATAGGACAGAGGCATGTGACTATAAAAATATTTTACAGTTAAAAATGACACACAATAATTTATGTAATGCCAAAATGTTATCTTCTCTCTCTCTGCCTTTCTTTCTCACTGTCTCTTCCTCTCGCCCTCTACCTCTCTCTCTATCTCTCTACCTCTCTGCCACTCTGTCTCCCCCTCTTTTTCCCACTGTCTGTCTCTCTCTCACCCCTCTTTCTTTGTCTGTCTGTACGCCCTTCTCTCTCTGCCTCTTTCTTCCTCCATCCCTCCCTTCCCCTCTCTGTCTTTCTCTCATATTTTTCTTGGTATTGGTTCTCTTTTATTATATGAGCCTTTAAGAGAGCAAAATATTGCACTCATGCCTTCTCTTTCCCATTGCAGAACCTCCACACATTCAGGTTTTGCTATGAGAAATAGATAAGTACAATTAGTTTGTACCTCACGTCTAGTTATTACTCAGCTGAGCTGCTGAAGCTTTACATTTTCACCTAACACTCCTGTACATATCTCCTTTTTTAATTATTTCTACAGGTTTTAATTTGTAAACTGTCATGTGAGATTTGGGATTGTATTTTGCCAGAATAACTGATATAATTGCAAAAGCAAATTACAGTTATACCTGAAGCTTTTTTTTTTTTTTTTCCCCAGACAAAAAATTATTACATATTTCTAGTCTTGGGGGGAAATATCTCTAGAACAAGCTTCTAAGCAAACACAACAATTCTGGTCTCCTGAAAATTGATATATTCAATTAAATGCTCACAGTCTGGTTAGCTTTCAATAAATACTATTTAAAACCGAAAGCCTCACTCTTATAAGCATGACGCCAGGTAATGAAGCTTGTATCATTGTTGCTCTCAAGATTTCACCCAGTAATATGCAGCTTCAAAACTCTTATCTTTGAGCTCAGAAAGCAATTTGGCTCACATTAGAAGTCTCTTTCAGTGAATATTATCATTATTTTAACTTGATATTCCTGTAGTAAAACCCTTTAATTCAGATCCCACTGAACTGAGAAAAGGTGGGACTGAAATTCAATTAAAAAAAAAAACAAAAACAAACCTTTCCTTCATAGAGAGATTGAGAAGTGTAACATAGTTATAGGGGACATGCTTAAAATGTAACAGAACAAAGTATTTTAAGAATTGTTAATAGTTAATGAGCTCTGAAAACCCCAAACAGATAGTCACACACTCATACAGTTAAAAATTACTTTTAACAATAATTATATAAAAAATATATATATTTGCTATGTACAGACACATATATAGTCATGTGTATACATGTTTATATATACATATATACATGCACAAATATATATTATATATATTTGATAATTACAAATTACTTTTAGCTAATCAATACCGTATGCGTTACTTAATACTAATGAGCTGTATGTCGGAAACCGTATGGGGCAGTTCTACTCCGCCCTGTAGGGCTGCTATGGGTCAGAATCGACTCGACTGCAACAAGTTTTTTATATGTGGGAAAGATTAAGGTCCAGTTATCATAAGTACTTGAAAGTAATAGAATTGAATCAAACTGCCCACGAATCTGACTTCATTAATTCAAAATGTCTTGCCCTCGAACTAGACTGAATTGATGTTTTTGTTCTAGTGCATTTAATCAAATCCTGGAGAAGCAAGAAAGAGAAGAGGGTGGAGAAGGAGAAGTGAATGCAGGCAACTTTTACTTAATATTTTAAATGGGAAGTCACAGCTGTCAATTCTCATTGACACTTTCCCATACTCTGCTTAATTAGTGCCTTTATATAAACGGTGTCTGTTTCTACTTGCTAAGTAAAAACTGGAGAGAGAGCCAAGTAATCTGAAAGTTGCCTCCCCAGGGAAGATGTTAACCAGCAAGTTAAGAGAAAAGCACTAGCTGTCTCTTCTCATCAAGATCTTGTAAGCATGTAAGCTTATGAATATCTATTCTGGGTACAGTATTATGAAAGACCTTGGATTTCAAACCATGAAATTGGTCCCAGAGAAGAACCGTCAGAAATTTCAAGCAGGGACATTGATAAATTTTACTGTCATTTTAACAAGGCATCTCTGGCTGCACCATGGTGGGAAGAATAGATTGGAGCATAGGAGAGCCTGGCATAGGTAACTGTTTTAATAGTCCAGAGATAACTGACGGCCTGAACCAGGAGAAAGTGTTGAGGCTAATGGAGAGAAAATATATTCAGTATAGATTTGAGATATACAATTAACAGGTTTGGGACTCAATGGACACAGAGCATGAGATTGGGGCACGGGGGACACTACGTAGTCATTAATGTCTTCCTCATACGAGAAATAAAGGAAGAAGACCCTGCACAGATTTATCCGGAAGACAGAAAGAGCTATGACCTGACCTCGCTGCTCTAGCAAGCTTGCAGCGTAACCCAGGAGGAAAGTTCAGGTATAGATTTCAGTCTCTGAGTACTTATTATTTGCCTTTGACTGTATTATATAATTGGAGCCCTGGTGGCATATTATATAATTACTTAAAAAGAAAAAGGGACTGGCAAATGTAGACATTTAATTAGGTACTAAATAGTAGGGTAAAAACTAGAAGAATTACAGAAATTCATTAGAGAAAGCAATTGTTTGGGGTGCCAGAATCAGAAGGAACCTCATGCAGAGCTGAATATTGAGTTAGCTGTCAAAATGCTTAGAAATGGGGGTACAGCCTCCTGGGCAAAGGTGGGGCCTGCAAACAAAGACAGTGGAGTGCAGAGAAGAAAGAAGGTGTTTAGAGTAGGGCATACCTCGACAAGAATTCTGGCCCTTACTCCACGGGAACCCCTGCCCTGGTGCCTATTATGAACAACAGCTCTATAAATGGAATAAGACAATAGTGATGTTGGTATGGTTGTAACATAAAAGACTCATGTCAGATGAAAGTAAAGGTGGGTTAGTCCATTTAACAGTTTGATTGAGAAGTCCGTGAGTACAGAGAAAAAAGCATAAGGTTGCATAATTATGATATATGTACTTTTCAGTATGTAGATTATATTTCAATAGAAAGATGAAGAAAAGTATTGCAGTTGGGATGATAAATTACATGATCTTTCAGAAAAGCAGAGCCAACACTTACAGATTACCATATAGTTTTGTACTTAATGAAATAGGCTCATTTTCCTAACTAACAAGTACATTTTCTACCGTTTCTGCACCCTTCATATCTCCTTTAATAGCCACTATGGTTCAAACCATGTCCTATGACCAAAGCTCATCCAACAACAAACAAACAAACAAACAAAAAAACAAACCTGTTGTCATCGAGTCAATTCTGACTCCCAGCAACCCTGTAAGGACAGAGTAGAACTGCCCAACAGGGTTTCCAAGGAGGGGCTGGTAGATTCGAACTGCTGACCTTTTGGTTAGCAGCCATAGCCTTTAAACTCTACACCACTGTTAAAATGAATTTTTCTAATAATGAAAAAAAAAAAAGAAGGAAGATAATGTGGGATAGAAATATAAACTAAAAACCAATGAATTCCAACATTAATCCATGAAGCTACTTTTTTAAAGTGCTAAATTCTAGAATTTTCCTAAAATACCCATGGGACATCGGTGGTGCTTGTTCCATCCATATCCCTCTGCCTATATCAACAGTACTAGAAATGTCTCAAAAAGTGCACTCTGTGAGTTTCCAATGACTTACTTGCTCACTCATCTCATTATCTGCTAGGCCATTTGTCTCTCTTTTTTTCTTTGATCTAACAAATGTAAAACCTCCAGGGTTTTCTATACATATCTTTTTTGAAAATATTTGTTTCTGTTTGTATGTAGGTGTGTGTTTCTTTAAAATATAGCCAGAACCCATTAGAACATGCTGTCAGAGTCAGTGGTAGGATTTTGTGTCATTTCCCTTTCGACTTGAAAAATAGCATTTTGAAAAAAATATTTTTCATGCACGACATTTTTCTCCCTATTCACTTTGATAGCACCACCTGCTTTGGGACATATATATTTTCCACAAACCACTCAAATGAACTAATCCATTTTCACTGTGTGTCCTTTTTGGCAAAATATCTACAGAATTTGCTTTCATAAAGATAAATTCTGCTGCTTTGCTTCTTTGTCTCTCTCTCTCTCTCTCTCTATGAAAGGAAAATGATTCCTTGTTTTTTTCCCTGTGGGAAAATACATACGGAAAATGAAATTCTGGAAACAATTAAAACCAATGAGTGAAACTCTGATATTGGACAAATTTATTTTAATCTTTCTCTCAGTTTTCTCATTTGTAAACTGAGAATTTTAGAATGACATGTCCCTCAAGTTTTATTTGCTAAAGGTTCTGGATTCTTGCCCATGATATTTTACCTGGTATCAGAGGTAGATGCAATTTGGGCTTCTTGATGTTCTAATACTGGCACAGTCAGGTGTCTCATGATTTGTGAAGTTAACGGTATATCAAGCATGGTAGTAATTTCCAAATGTGTAAAAGAAGAGGCTGAAATCCTGCCTTTGCAATTACATGCTCCCCAATCGAGTTCAAAGTTCCAAGGGAAAGAAGGCAGTGTGGGACTCAAGTAGAGTCTGCTTCTTACAGACCACTCGAAGGATTCAGTCATCAGCGAACACTTCTTTGACGGTGATGTGCTGATGTGCTCCCCATGAGCCTGATCACCAGCCTCAGTTCCCAGAACTGAAAGTTTGTCCAGGAGTTTCCTAGTCGGAGTAGCAGGATGGTAAAATGGAGAGACTTGTGTTTGAATGTGGACCTAAAGCATCCGAACTCCAAGGTTTGTATCTAAGGAAAGGACACATCTCCACTTCCCTGGTTAAGATTTGTGAGGATTAATATCAATTAAACTACTATCAATACATACACTATATATGTATAATGTATGTAGAAGTTTATATATATATGTGTGTGTGTATGTACACATATGTGTATATATGATAATATACATACGTAATTTTCTTTCAATGTGTTATGTCTGTCAACAAAGAGGGTTAGAATAGACATATTTTGTGAGTTTAGGTCAGATATTGTAAGATCCAAATGGATCAAGACTGAGTTCATATTATTATTATTTTTTTTTTTTGGAAGAGAGCTCAGTTTTTATTTAATTCAATATGAAAACAATTTTTTTCTATAAGCTAACATGGTACCAACATGTACTCTTCTTTTTTTTTTTATAATTTTTTTTTATTTTTTCCCATACAAAAATTTATAGATGCATTGTTATATGACTCTAATTGCTCTCCCTGAGTTCATATCAGTAGTCTTGCCAAGTCCATTTTCAAAATGATCTTGTGTTTCAGAGCCCATCACCTCATAGCCATTTAGGTGATTTTAATTCCGGAATCCGAAATAATGCTTTGAAGCTATCACAAGGCGCGTCTTTGAGCTAAACTTACATAATTCGACCTTGTGGTGACATGGTTAGCACCACCTCTGATAATGCTCCAGGTTCCTTGGGAGAGTGGTGGAGAGGAGAAGGGAGAGGGGAAGATGAAGGAGGAAAAATATTTATTGAGCGCTCACTATATGCTAAGTCACTTATAGGCCTTACCATTCTTAAATACCACAGCTACTGCAGGAAGTCAGTGTTAGTACTAACCTCAGTTTTGGAGAAAAAGAACTAAAGAGGCTAAATGACTTGCCCAAGGCCACACAGCTCCTAAATGTCAGACTCAGGATGCAAACACAGGTAGTTCTGCGGCAGAGCCTGAGATTCTAACCACTTTTTCTCTATACAGTTTCTCTTTTCATTAGTCTCTAAGCTAAATTCAGTGCAAGGAAGAATGACTTCAGATTAGAATTTTAAAACTAATTTTGACATAGGTACCATTAATCCCTTCATGGGATAACTTCCTGTCCAGTCTCTCATCCAGTGTTCCTGGAAGCTAGTGAAGTGAGGCCCCAGCTGTAACACAACAGAACTGTTCAGAGACAGGGTGCTGATGGAATTGTGGTGACTGGTAAACTTAACAGTACTCCGGACCTGGAGTTAGAATGTGCTAATCCTGTTGCAACCATGAACTACTTTCATGACGTTAGGCAAGTCATCTAATCTCTCTTACCTTTAGTCTATTCCTTGTAGAATGCGTATGATAATATCAACCCTATTGTTTTTAAATGAGATACTGCAAATAAATTACAAAGGATGTGCGTAATTGAAGTTAGCAGTTACTGTAAGTTATGGTTCCTGTTTTACCAACAGAATAATACGTGGCCAGAGAAATAACTGGCATACAAAGCGACAAAGCTGAATCAGTGCGAGTATAAGGGAGGTTACAAAGACCCAATCTTTTGGACATCTACTCCAGTGCTTTTGCCACCATATTATGCTACTCTCTGAAGCCGATTTTAATTCTGTTTGGTTTAAATAAGAAAATTCACAAAATCTAAGTCCTAATCAACTATTACCTGTCCACTTGCTTCTCAAAATTGTTAACACATGTTAGGAGATATAGTCCTGTGTGTCTACTAAAAGCAGTATTATTTTAACTCTTATACGTGGAAAGTCTGAAGAGCTGCTAACCAGGACTTGGCTGGAACGATTTCTTGCTGCTCACGCTCCTTTGTTTAGCTCAACTGAGGTTACTTCTGTTCTGAGATGAAGAAGCCACTGCTACTTGCTTGCTGTTCTTGAAACTCCCTCTAAGTGGGATTTTCCCAAGAGCTTTCCCTTGAAGAAAAGCAGAACAGAGGGCCGTTTTTAGAAGCGGCTGCCACACTGGAGAATCGCAGCCTCTGGGGAAAGGTCTCACCACAGGCTGTTATTAGAATAGAGCTGTGAGTTTGCAGATGGGTAGTGAGAATTTGCTTGTACATGCATACACACTGTTGGTGCCCAGAAGCCAACGAGTGGAAGGACTCACAGACGCCTCCTCAGACAGCATCTGTCTTCCTTGGCTAACTAGGAAGATGTGCAGTCAAGCTCTTCTCACTGCCGAGGTTGAGAGGGAAACAATCATGGAGCAGGCAGTTACTATGATGCTAGACTCAGGCAGGGGCAGGAGTGCCTGTCTGGGTGAATTTTCATGAAGTAAAGCAGAAAAGCAGTGAGGCAGAAAGGACGTTGAGTGGGTAGCCTTGAAAACTGGGTTCTTGACTGGGGACCATGGCCAAATGACTAACTCCCTGGGTCTGTCAATTCACCTGAAAGGTGAATGAAGGGGACTAATAGAACTCTTAAGTTCCTTTCTAGTACTAAAATTATAAGCTCATTATATATCCTCTAGATATACACTGGAGTCATCACCTACATGAGGACTTGTGGTAGGATGGAAACCTTCTAATACAATAATTAGTAACCCAGTGTGTCTTTTCACCTGGTTACCTATATTATTATAAGGGACTGTGTAAGTTCCTTTTAAATACAAGACCCTACCCTTTGTTGTTGTTGTTAGGTGCCATCTAGTCGGTTCCGACTCATAATGATCAGAACGGAACAGCTCCCGGTCCTGCACCATCCTCACAATCCTTGCTATGTTTGAGCACACTGTTGCAACCTCTGTGTAAATCCATCAAGTCCAGGGTCTTCCTCTTTATTGCTGATCCTCTATTTTACCAAGCATGAAGTCCTTTTCCAGGGACTGCTCCCCTCGATAACATGTCCAAAGTACATGAGCTGTAGTCTCGCCATCTTTGCTTCCAAGGAGCACTCTGTCTATATTTCTTCCAAGACAGGAAATCTTGTTCTTTCTTCTGGAAATTCATGGTATATTCAATATTCTTTGCCAACACCATAAGTCAAAGGCATAAATTCTTCTTTGGTCTTCCTTATTCATTGTCTGGATTTCACAAGCATGTGAGGCTACTGAAAATACCATGGCTTGGGTCAGGGGTACCTTAGTCTTCAAAGTGACATATTTGCTTTTTAACATTTTAAAGAGGTCTCTTGCAACAGATTTTCCCAATGAAATATGTTGATTAATTTCTTGACTGCTGCTTCCATGGGGGTTGATTGTGGATTCAAGTAAAATGAAATTCTTGACGACTTCAATCTTTTCTTCATTTATCATGATGTTGCTTATTGGTCCAACTGTGAGGAATTTTGTTTTCTTTATGTTGATGTGAAATCCATACTGAAGGCTGTGGTCTTAGATCTTCATCAGTAAGTGCTTCAAGTCCTCTTCACTTACAGCAAGCGTCATCTGCATATCCCAGGTGGTTAATAAGTCTTCCTCCAATCCTGATGTCATGTTCTTCTTCATGTAGTCCAGCATCTTGTATTATTTGCTCAGCGTACACATTGAATAAGCATGGTGAAAAGGTACAGCCCTGATGCACACCTTTCCTCGTTTTAAACCACGCAGTATTTGCTTGTTCTGTTTGAACAACTGCCTCTTGGTCTATGAACAGTTTGTGCATGAGCACAATTGAGTGTTCTGGAATTCCAGTTCTTCACAATATTATCCATAATCTGTTATGATCCACACAGTCAAATGCCTTTGCATACTCTGTAAAACCCAGGTAAAAATCTTTCTGGCCCTTTCTTGCTTTCAGCCAAGATCCATCTGACATCAGCAATGATATCACTGGCTCCACATCCTCTTCTGAATCTGACTTGAATTTCTGGCAGTTCTTTATCAATTACTACTACAATCATTTTTTAATTTAGTCCTCCATATATATAGCAATTGTATACATGTAGAGTTTCAATGCTGTCAGTGATGGGATAATATCGATACACCTTCAAGTAAGACCAGTTAATACAACTGTTATTCAAATTTACAACCAACCACTAATGTCAGAGATGAAGGAAAATATTTTTAGCAACTTCTGCATTCAGAAAATGACAAAACAGGCAATCAAGATACGCTGATAATTACTGGTTTTTGGAATGTGAAAGTGGGAAACAAAGAAGAAGGATATGTAGTTCAAAAATATAGCCTTCATGATAGAAAAGTTGCAGGAAGTCTCATAACAGAATTTTTCAAGACCAGTGACTGATTCATTGAAAATCCCTTATTTTCAACAACATAAATGACGACTATACACGTGGACATCACCTGTTGGAATACACATAAATCAAATTGACTATATCTGTGGAAAGAGGCTATTGAGAAGCTCAATATCATTGGTCAGAACAAGGCTGGGGGCTGACTACACAACAGACCATCAATCTCATATGCAAGTTCAAGTTGAAGCTGAAGAAAATTAAACAAGTCCATGAGAGACAAAATATGACCCTGAGTATATACCACTGAATTCAGAGACCATCCCAAGAATAGATTTTATATATTGAACACTAATGATTGAAAACCAGAAGAACTGTGAGATGACATCAAGGACAACATGCATGAAGAAAGCAAGAGGTTATTAAAAAGACAGGAAAAAAAAAAAAAAAGACCAAAATGGATGACAAAAGAGACTCTGAAACTTGTTCTTCAACATAGAATAGCTAAAGCAAATGGAAGAAATGATGAAGTAAAAGAGCTGAACAGAAAATTTCAAATGGAGGCTCAAGAAGACAAAGTAAATTATTATAATGAAACGTGCAAAGAACTGGAGTTAGAAAAGCAAATGGGAAGAGCACACATGACATTTCTCAAGCTGAAAGAACTGAAAAAAAAATTCAAGTCTTGAGTTGTAATATTGAAAGATTCCACATGGAAAATATTGAATGACGCAGGAAGCATCAAAATAAGATGGAAACAATACACATAGTCACTGTACCAAAAAGAATTGGTTCACATTCAGCCATTTCAGGAGGTAGAATATGATCAGCAACCAATGGTAGTGAAGGAAGAAGTATGAGCTTCACTGAAGGCATTGGTGAAAAACAAGGCTCCAGGAATTGATGGAATACCAATTGAGATGTTTCAACAAACGGATTCAGGGCTGGAGATGCTCAGTTATCTATGCCAAGAAATTTGGAAGACAGCTAACTGGCCAGCCAACTGGAAGAGATCCATATTTGTGTCCATTCCAAAAAAAGGTGATCCAACAGAATGTGGAAATTATTGAACAATATCATCAATATCCCATGGAAGTAAAATTTTGCGAAGGTAATTTGAAAAAAAGGTTGCAGCAGTACGTTGACACAGGGAACTGCCAGAAATTCAAGCCAGATTAAGAAGATGTGGAAGGAGGGATATCATTGCTGATTTCAGTTGGGTCCTGACTGAAAGCAGAGAATGCTAGAAAAATGTTTACCTGAGTTTTATTGACTATGCAAAGGCATTTGACTATGTGGATCATAACAAATTATGCATAACATTGCAAAGAATGGGAATTCCAGAACATTTGATTGTACTCATGAAGAACCTGTACATAGACCAAGAGGCAGTCGTTCAAACAGAACAAGGAGATACTGCCTGGTTAAAGTCAGAAAAGGTGTGCAACAAGGTTTTATCTTTCCACCATACTTATTCAATGTGTATGCTGAGCAAATAACCCAAGATGCTGGGCCACACAAAGAAGAACATGGTATGAGGATTGGAGGAAAACTCATTAACCACCTGGGACATGCAGATGATGCAACCTTGCTTGCTGAAAGTAAAGAGGACTTAAAGCACTTACTGAGGAAAATCAAAGACTACAATCTACAGTATGGATTTCGGGTCAACATAAAGAAAACAAAGATCCTCTCAACTGGATGAATAAGCAACGTTACGGTAAATGGAGAAAAGATTGAACTAGTCAAGAATTTCATTTTACTTGAATCCACAATCAACCCCCATGGAAGCAGCAGTCAAGAAGTCAAACAACATATTGCATTTGGAAAATCTGCTGCAAAGTCCTCTTTAAAGTGTTAAAAATCAAATATGCCACTTTGAAGACTAAGGTAGGCCTGACTCAAGCCATGGTATTTTCAATAGCCTCATGTGCATGTGAAAGCTGGACAGCAAATAAGTAAAGCCAAAGAAGAATTGATGCCTTTAACTTATGGTGTTGGCAAAGAATATTGAATATACCATGGATTGCCAGAAGAGTGAACAAGTCTTTCTTGAAAGAGGTATAAGCAGAGTGCTCCTTAGAAGAAAGGATGGTAAGACTTCATCTCATGTACTTTGGACATGTTATCAGGAGGGACCAGTTCCTGGAGAAGGACATCGTGCCTGGTAAAGTAGAGGGTCAGTAAAAAAGAGGAAGAGGCTTAACTAGATTGATTGACACAGTGGTTGCAACAATGTGCTAAAACATAGCAAGGATTGTGAGGATGGTGCATGACCAGGCACTGTTTATTCTGTTGTACATAAGGTCAATATGATTCGGAATATACTTGATGCCATCTAACAACAACAGAATTTCAAGTAGAGATAATTAATTTGTTCTCTCTCTATATACCTTGGAGCCCTGGTGGTGTAGTGGTTAAGAGATGGGCTGCTAACCAAAAGGTTGGCAGTTCTAATCCACCAGCTGCTCCTTGGCAACCCTATAGGGGCAGTTCTATTCTGTGCTACAGAGTTGCTATGAGTTAGAATTGACTTGAGGGCAAAGGCTTTTTTTTTTTTTTCTTCATATATACCTTGAAGCCCTGGTGGCGCAGTGGTTAAGAACTTGGCTGCTTGCTAACCAAAAGGTCAGCAGTTCAAATCCACCAGCCAATCCTTGGAAACCCTATGGGGGCAGTTATACTCTGTCCTATAGGATCACTATGAGTCACAATGGACTTGAGGAAATGGGTTATGGGTTGTATATATTTTAATTCATAACTGGTAGATCTCTTAAATTCCTTTACATACAGCCTCAAGCCTGTCTCCTCCAAGCTCCCAACCTCAATATAATTACCCTCTATCCTTGCCACTAACTCAGGCTGCTAACCAAAAGGTTGACATTTCGAATCCATTCTGCCTCTCCTTGGAAACCCCATGGGGCTGTTCTACTCAGTCCTATAGAATTGCTGTGAGTCAGAATCGACTCGATGGCAATGAGTTTTGGGTTTTAGTTTATCCTTGCCAGTAAGGAACCCTGGTTGTGCGGTGGTTAAAGCGATTGGCTGCTAACTGAAAGGTCAGCAGTTTGAAATCACCTGCAGCTCTGAGGGAGAAAGATGTGGCAGTCTGCTTCTGTAGAGATTTATAGCCCCAGAAACCGTATGGGGTCGCTATGAGTCGGAATGGACTCAAAGACAGTTTTTTTTTTTTTAATCCTTGCCACTATTAATGGCCTCTCGTATAATTTTAACATACATGGATAAATTCATTATATATGCACTTCATAAAGCTCTAAAATATTAATCAATACAATCCAAAGTAATAATAAGAGCTACAATAACCTACATTTAAAAAAAATATTCCAAGACACTGTTAGAATTTATTTTTAAAAACTATCTCTGCTACTTATTAGCTGTGTAACCTTGGATAAATTACCAAATGTCTCTGGACTGGTATTTCCTTATCTGTAAAGTAGAGATTATAGAAGTCCATAATTGTCAGGGGATTTTGGAGCCCAGAACACATGCACCTGCACACACCCCCACACACACACCATCACCATATCTCTATGCTTTTCTTTTTTCATCGTTTGAACACTTGTGAACTTGCACTTCCCTAGCCACATTTAGGATATAGAAATCTCCACAGTCATAAATGTGAAGTCATAAGCTACATCATTATTACTAATAATATCTACTTTTCATTCATAATGTGAATACCAACATGAATAATTGGCCAAAAAAGGGAAGAATGAATATTTTCTAATATTAAGGGCCAAGCAAATTGGGAGAAAGTGAAAAATAAATACTAATCAAAAAGGGAACTATTCATGCAAAAAGAACTAGGGAAATAAAGAAAAGGTAAACTGTGACGATGTCCATATGAATTAAAAGGGATCATTGCCAGTCTCCCAGAGCTAAAAGGAGCTACCTAAAAGTCCCCTAGATCAGGGCCCATTCAAGATGAGCATAATAGCTGGGAATGGTGAAGATACATGATTATTATTGTTAGCCAGATTACTTTCAACCAAGTTTTAACAAATTTCCTGTTGACTCCCAATTTTCTGAAAATACCACCTGAAACACCTGTTGGTCAAGCAAACCTAGGTTTATTAGACTTGCTGAAGGAAGGGGGAATTCCACCTTGACCAGAGTCTTAACATTAACACTGTGTTTGCTAAAGTCTCTATTTTTTAGATGACTCAGAGTCCTTCCAGAGAAGGGGCCTGCATATGAAGTATTTCAGAGATAAGTGGAATTTGCAATTTTAAAATAAGGAGATACTTGCTTTATGCTCTGTAAACATTTATGTGCTATATGTTTGCTAAGCAATGAGGACAGGCAAGATGATTCCCTGTGGAATCCCACAAGCCATGATTTTGATTGATTCCCCAAAGAACCACTCATATCCTTGCTTAGTAGTATCAGGAAGACATCTATCTTAAAAGGGTACAGAAATGCTCTAGGTGGCCACCTCAGACTGTCTCCACACAGAGAATGAACCTCATTTGTCTCAGTTTCTTCTCCATGCTGTCCAGGCCCTCAAATAGCCTGTAAACACTGGGAACCAAAGGCCAAGATTCCATATTCCCAGCTCAGGAATGAAAAGAAGGCTCATTATCCCAGGCTACACAGAGGATCCAGACTCTTCTGTGCAACTATTAAGATTCTCTAGGGTATCTGGTCTACATTGGGCTTCTCTGCCGATGGCCAGAGCCCTGGGAGGAGGGAGAATAGAGGGTGGGTCTCAGGCTGTAGAAAACAGTGTACATGAGGCCTCCACAAGCCCATGTCTGAATGTTGTGGAAACATAGGGAGAGCAATACTTTTAGCATCACCTTCTCTTCTCTTCTGTTGCTGCACTAAAATAGTAAGTATGTCCTAATCCCACACTGATAGTCTATACTGACTAGTTTGAGATATAAATATATAACATTGTCATTGATTTTTCTTAAAGATGCAGATCAGACCCACTGTATTCAGATGAGTGTTATCCTTGAAAACAGCCACATTGGGAGGATGTGAGGTTAATTCCAAAGATGCTGCCATCCTCCAAATATATTCAGTACCTCTGATAGCTGGTTCAGAACCATATTATGATCCACAGTAGAAAGAGTTATATCATCACATCAGAGTCACTCCCTCTTCAACAAAAATAGTTTCACCCAAGTTCTCCAGATTTGTCTATAAAATGACTTTTGATTGTTTCTCAGAAACTAAATCCATCTTACAGAATGGAGGTTTATCAATAGAAAAGATATTTTAGCAAATGTGACACCATTTTCCAGAGTAATATTCTCCAAATATTTTGAACAAAAACAGCAGTTTTAGAGATGGCGTGTGAATTTCCATAGCAACTTCTCTGATATTTCCTCTGGTTTATGTGTAAGTACTAGAGTAATTGTTAGATATCAATCCTAACTTCCATTGTAATAAAATAATTCCAGCAACCAGAATATGAGTTTTCTATGAGAAGGACAGTACATTGTCTATCTCTAATCGTACCTACTATAGTGTAAGACATAAATACTTAATAAATACTTCACAATTGGCTGGTTGATAATCCCTTTCCTCTAAACTAGTGGTTGTCACTCCTGACTGCACACTATTGGAATCAACCACATTATGATTTCATTAGTTTTGGGTAAGGTCCTGGCATCAGTATTTTTAAAATTCTAATATGCAGTCAGAGTGGAGAATCACTACTGTAAATTTTCACGGAAGTTTTATTCTCAATGCCTTGGTCCCTCTTCCCTAAAGCTGTCAAGGACCTTAAGGGAGTTTAAAAAAGTACAGACCACAATTATCCAGGTCATTAACTTTGTATTTATTTGAGTGGATAGTTTTGCTGGCTTTTGGAATAGATCAGAGAGTAAAAATTCACTAATAAATCAGAGTGAATTTGAAAAGTTTGGATATAGATGTCCTTTTGTTTTTCAGCCTGCTTTCTATTGCATGACCCGGCTCTGTCCTCGAGGGCTTAATAAACTTTCTGCAGTGAAATTTATTTTTTATTTTTTTTATTGTACTTCAGGTGAAGGCTTATAGAACAAATAGTTTCTCATGAATAGTAGTACACATATAGTTTCATGACATTGGTTAACAACCCCACAACATGTCAACCCTCTAACTTCTCAACATCTTTTTTTTTGGTGAAAATACACACAGCCAAAGATACACCATTTCAAAAATTTCTACATGCACAGTTCAGTGACATCGACTATGCTCTTCCAATTGTGCTATTATTCTCACTTAAGATGAAGGCTTACAGAACAGAATAGTTTCTCATTTAACAGTTACTACACATGTTGCCCTATGATAATGGTTAACAATCTCACAACACATCAACAATATCCTT
>NW_004444014.1:9540554-9542817 GCF_000243295.1 Trichechus manatus latirostris | reverse complement strand
ATTGATAGATGTGAGTTTGTTGCTGTCATTTTGTAGTGCTTTTTTTTGTGGTGCTGAAGTTTTCTTTGTTCTTCTTACTCTCTTGTGCTGAGTTACTTTCGTTTATGGATTTTTTTTCATTTGTTTTTGTAGGTTTTGTTTTTAGTGAGACTTTATGTTTTTCCTCTTTTATTTTTGAGTCTGCTTGTTAACTTTCTTTGTGGTTATCGTGAATTTTACCCTTATCTTTCTAAGTTTGAAGCAATCTGCCATTACTTCGTATCGTCTTGCCTTCTTTTCCATTAGAAAGTTCTATACCTATGCCATTTATTACCTCTTTTATTGTTTTGATGTTGTTGTCATTTACTCATTAACTGCTCTGATTCTCTGTTGTATTTCTTTTGGTTTTGGATAGTCCTCGAGAGTTCATTTCCTAGATTGGTATCTGCTTGATATGATCCTGCGTCCTAGATTCTGCCTGTGAGCTGAAGCTGTTTGTCCTCAGATGGAAGAACTCCCTTTAATAATTCTTGTAAGTTTAGTTTCACTTTTACATATTCCCTTAATTTCTGTTTATATGGAAATGAGCTAATTTCACCATCAAATGTGAATGAGAGTTTTGCAGGGTATATTATTTTTGGCTGGAAATTTTTTCTTTCAAGATTTTATATATGTCATCCCATTGCCTGCTTGCCTGCATGGTTTCTGTCAAATAATCTGAGCTTAGTCTTATTGTTTCTCCTCTGTATGTGACTTCTGGTTTTTCACGAGCTGCTCTCAGGATTCTTTGTTTGTCTTTGGTTTTGGCAAGTGCAATTATGATATGCCTTGGTGATTTTCTTTTGGGTTCTCTCCTATATGGGGTTCTTAGAGCTTCTTGGATGACCAGCTTTTCATCTTTCATGATATTGAGGAAGTTTTCTGTCAGCAGTTCTTCAATGATCTTCTCTGTGTTTTCTATTTTCTCCCCCTGTTCTGGAGTTCCAATCACTCGAAAATTTTTGCTTTTGATTGTATCCTACTTAACTCTCAGGGTCTCTTCATTTTACTTTGTTATTTTTTCTGAGTTTTCCTCAAACAAAGTTGTATCCAAGTGTTTGTCTTCAATTCCACTGATCCTGTCTTCCACCGTTTCAAATCTGCTTCTCAGCCCTTGTATGACACCGTCCATTTCTGAAATCTTGTTGTGTATCTTTTGGATTTTTAATTGTTGTCTTTGTATAATTTCTAGTTGTGAATTTATTTTGGCATTTTGTCCCTGCATTATTTTCCTGAATTTTTCCAGTTTTTTGTCTGTACTTTCCATGAATTTGTCTATTTTTTTCTCATGTTTGTCAGCTTTTTGCCTCAGATCTTGGGCAATTCTGAGTATTAGAGATTTGAATTCCCTATCAGGTAGTTCTTGTGCATTTTCTTCCACTGGAGATTCATGTCATGTGTTAATTTGGACACCTACTGGAACCATCCTGTCTTGTTTTTTAAATGTTTTGATATTGTCTGCTCTCTTCAGGGCATTCAGTAGTTATTTTTGTCATTTATTGATTGTAGATTTGTTTGTTTCATCCCTTTATTTTTTTTTTTTAAATTTGACTATGTCTTATCAGGCAGACTGTGTGTTCTTGTTGTTTGCTTATCTGTGCGCACAATAGTTTTCACCTCCTTCTCCAATTGCAGGGTGAGTCACTCAGATATGGTATGGCAGGGCAGGTCTAGCTGAAGAGGAGTTACTGGGATGGGTTGTTTGTGGCACCAGGGCGGGTCGGTTATCAGTGTAGGGCAGGTTCCACTAGGCTGTGCCTGTGCTGCTTCGTGGTGTGATGTCAAGTGCACGTTGCAGGTACGCAGGATGCCATGGGGAGATTGCTATATGTGGAGCTAAGATGGATATGGGAGAGAGTAGAGAGGAACAGGAGCCAAAAACATACAAACAAACCAAAAAGAATGCTGGGGGAGCTTGCTGTTGGAGTGGAGAGATAAGAGACTATGAAATGGAGAAAAACAGAAAGGGGAAGAGGAAGAAAAGTAAAGAAAAGAATGAATAAATAAAAATCAGAAAGATTAAAGAACCACAAAGTTCCCAGAGATCCCACCAGTGCAGCTATGAAGTCTGGGGATGTCGCTCTCAGGTGTTGCAGTACAGCCTGGCTAGAAGGCATAGAGGTATACAATGCCAGATATTCAGGGAACAGAAAGAGAAGGAGGATATAGAGAGATGAGAAACTGAGCAATGAAGAAAGACAAAAAGGGAAAAAGAGGGAAAAGAAAACAAAAAAAATCAAAAAAA
>NW_004444014.1:9413809-9539858 GCF_000243295.1 Trichechus manatus latirostris | reverse complement strand
TCTCACCCATTTGGTGCTTGGCTGAGTTCTTTATCTCTTCATTTGATGTTTTAGGGTTTCAGGATTGTTGTATTCTCTGTTTGGCTTAATTTTTCGGATCTTTGCTGTGGAGGGACGGCGTGGTGCTTCTGCCTACAGCGCCATTTTGCCCTAGTGAAATTTATTTTTAAAATGAGAAAGCAGAAAGATAGAAGGAGTCTATTGGACCTCGAAACCATTCTTGAAACAAGTATTTAATAACTATTTTTTAAGATAAGCAAATTGAATAAACATCATAGTTAAATACGGCAAAAACCAAAAAACCAAACTCGCTGCCATCAAGCTGATTCCAACTTATAGGAACCCCATAGGGTTTCCAAAGCTGTAAATATCTACAGAAGCAGGCTGCCACATCTTTCTCCTGCAAAGATCCTGGTGATTTTGAACCACCGATCTTTAGGTTAGCAGTCCATTGCTTTAAACACTGTGCCACCAGGACTCCTTTGGGGGAGAAAATTATATAGGATGAAGGGGAAACAGAAAGCTGTAGAAATTTATGACTTCTCATGGTCTAGATTTCTACTTACAACAAAGGCTTATTATCCTAACATCTACCCTGAGTTCCATTCTTGTACTTCTACCTACTTACTCAACCTCTAGCTACTTGCATAGCTAATAAAAACCAAAGAACCAAACCAGTTGCCATCGCATCGCTTCCAGCTCTTAGCGACCATATAGAACAGAGTAGAACTGCCCTATATGGTTTCCAAAGAGCGGCTGGTGGATTCTCGAACTTCCTACCTTTTGGTTAGCAGCCAAGTTCTTAACCACTGCACCACCAAGGCTCTGTATCTAACAGGCATATCAAAGTTAATGTGTCTGTAACTGTACTCTTAATTTCACTCTCTCTTATACTTGCCTCTCCCATGTTCTTGCCATCCTACTATTAACCCAATGGTTTGAGCAAATAAATAACAATATCTCTCCCTCCCCATGTCCAGTACTCTTTACTGTGCCCTCAAAGCACATGAATCTGGCCACTTCTCTGCAAACCTGTCCCTTGTCCTCTACTTCATGCTTATACCATAGTTTAAGTTCTCATCATCTCTAGCCAGGCTATCATAGTAGTTTTCTAACTGGTTTCCCTGTTGTCACTTGTGATGGTTAAAGTTGTGTGTCAACTTGGCTAAGCCATGATCCTCAGTTGTTTGTCAGTTATGATGTAGTTTGGCAGCTTTTTAATGATGCAATCACCTCCATAATGAGATCTGATATAAAGTGTTCACCTCCATGATCTATTGTGAGCAGCCAATAAGATGAAAGGGAGTTTCCTTAGGGGTGTGGCCTGCATCTAGTATAGGTGAACTTTCTGGCAAGGCTTGAAGGCTTTTGCTTGCTTTAGATTCTGCAGCATACCTGTCATCTTACCTGCCGATCTTGGAATTCATAAGTCTTAGCAGCCTGTGAGCCAGAGTCCTGCTGTCTGACATGCCAATCTTGGCTTCACTAGCACCTGTGGCTATGTGAGTCAAGAGAAACCTCCAGCCTGACCTATGAACTTGGGACTTTCCAGCCTCTACAGCTGCTTGAGCAATTTCCTTTATATAAATCTTTCTGTATATTTATATGCTGCACTGGTCTTGCTTCTCTAGAGAACCCAGGCTAAGACACCACTGCTGGTCATATCCATCTTTCATTTACATAGTAACCAGTGATCTTTTCAGGACATCAATCACATTATATTACTGTCCTGCTTAAAAATTATCATGACTTCTCATTATCCTCAGAATGTGCTATAAGTCCTACTCTGTTCCCTACCTACCTCAGTGACCTCAACTTTTGTCACACTATTACTATGTATTACTATGTTGCTGTTGATCTTATTGCTATTCAATCTGCATGACAAGCTCATTCCCGGTTCAAATCTATCGTGCTTGTTTATGCCTCTTCCTGGAACACTCTTTCCCCAGGTGTTTTCAGGGCCTCCTTACTCTCTACTCAAAGTTCACCTCTTCTGATAACCTGAGCTGAAGGAGTTCTCCAAGCCCAGCTTCTTTCTCTATAGCCTCACTGTCTTTGTTTTCTTCTTAGTGCTCTTCATCATCTGAATTGGACATTTTTACTTGTTTAATTCTTTATTCTATGTGTGTTTGCCCCCACCTTCCCACAAGAGTAAAGTCCTTGAGGGAAGAAACTTGTCTGACATACTCTCACTCGGTCCCCATTGCCTAGTACAGTGCCTGACACACGGTGAGAACTCAAATAACAAAAGAAGGAATGAGTGCGTTTACTATTTTGAAATTCACGTAATTAGAGGCTCATGTCTTCCCTGAATATAGGACATCTCTAGAAACCTCACCTGTTGCCATACAATCAAGTCCATTCTGACTCCTGGTGACCCTATAGGACAGAGTAGAACTGCCCCATAGGGTTTCCAAGAAGCAGCTGGTGTATTCGAACTGCCGACCTCTTAGTTAGCAACTGAGCTCTTAATCACGGCACCACTAAGGCTCCAGAAACCTCACAGCCAAATATAAATAGTGTATGGTATAAGAGACTCTTCAGTGATAAGGCCTGGATGCTTGCCTAGTTTGTTTGCTTGGTTTTCCTGCCTGCTTCCTCAGCCCTGAACTTGTCTCTTTCTTGCTTCACCTCTATGAAAAATCTGTTTTCACTCTATGGTGACTGCATTGGAATTTAGTGTCCTAGCCTTGATTTTTAGTTTCTCCACGTAGATTTAGCTCATGTACTATGACGTGCTTTGGGTAAAATACAGATCTCTATTACAGTTTGGCACCAGAAACAACAGAGCCTCCCTGGTTCCCCATGATGAGGAGATTCCCATACCAAGACATTTTAGAAAAATTGAGCAAGTTGCCTTAACTGGAAACCTCAGTCTTCATACTAATAGTGTATTTCTAGTGTTTTTTAGCAGCAGAGACTGCAGGGAAGCTATTTGGATAATTCTAGCAACTCAGAGAACTGCCAAATTGTCTCGATGATATCGCCTTCGATTTAACTTTTTCCTTCCATGTTCAATTTCTTAATTTACAAAGTGAAGAGAAGAAAATGCATATTATAGGGGTATGGAAAGTTTACCTTATGCCTAGATGAAAATTATTAAATAATATCAATTAAATACTTGTAGAATTAATCTCATTGCCTAGCACATCGAAAATACTCTCTTATGTAAATTTACTTTGGAAATCTGGATATCTTGTGCATCTAATTAATTTACTTATAGAGTTTGTTGTTGTAATTGCGTTTTTTTGTTTGCTTGTTTGCTTTTTTTCTTTCTAGGATACAGCCAGGACTGATATTGAGCCACTGTGCACAGGCATATCTTTATTGAATGGTTATGGCCAGCATCCATTTTGATGGGTAGAGCATCCTTTCCAATAATTATATGTTTTGAATGTCACTCCTAGATATACCAATCAAAAAGTATTCATTAAACATCACCATGTGTAAAATATTGGGCTAGTTACTAAAGTGACTCTAAAGTGGTTTAAGGCTTAGCATTTGACCTTGAGGAGATTATAAAAGTAGAATTGGACACTGAGTATAAACACACACACACACACACATTAAGTGAAAGGTATAAAGTAGCAGATTATACCTAAAGTAGCAGATGTACCAGCTAAGCCTTTGTGAGCACAGGGCCAACTCAATGCTGCTCTAATCTCAAAATAATTTCTGAGCCCCTGGTAAGTGTAAGGCACTTGGGATATTGTTCTAGGGACACACAATCCCTCTTATCATGGAGCTTGGTGCATAATAGGGCAAAAAGAAGACAGAGCCTGCAGAATGAGTCACAGGATTAGGTGTCAAGGACAGCTGAGTGAAAGGCAGGAGACTTTAGCCAAGTCTTGAAGAATGAGTGGGGATTATATGAAAAAGCAGTGCACCAAAAGGTTTACAGGCAAAGACTAGGTACATCAAAGGAGTTAAATAATAAGTAGAATGTTTATTGGAGAAAATTTGGAATCAGGTGGGAGATGATATCCAAAGGGAGGGCAGAGTACAGATGGGAGAAGACCCTAAAAGTTAGGTTACAAAGTTTATACTTGCAAAGGGAAATAAGTATCTAGAATACAGATAATTGAGAAAAATGGCCAGTATGGAGAGACAAGACTGTTTCTAAAGGCTTGTGCAAAAGTTAGTTTCAGCATCTTTTTCACTAGAATAGAGTCCTAGAACGCTTCCCAGAATGATCACTGATGTCGGCACAAGGAGCTCCAGATGGCAAAAGTGGAGACATAGCAATAACTGCTGTGAGACTTTCAAGTCTGGTTTTAGGATATTTGGCACATCGCTGAATGTGTTAATGTATAACTCAATGTTTAAATTGTCATTTGCTATCCTTAATTTTTTAAGCACAAAATGGGTATCTGAGGCAGGAGATTTTAGAAGTAATATGCGGAGTTGACAGACAAAGAAAGAGAACATTAGCCTGGCACGGATGACTTATGTATCACAAGTTACATATTTTACGTAAGTGCTCACTGGATCATTTAACTTGGCATTTATAACTTGTGTCAAAAATAGAAACTTTGTTCAGCGTGCAAGGTACAAGAGTTATCATCTTCTATGGGAAATAGAGAAAAACCTCATCTAGGCAAAAGCAGAAATCTGCCAAACTTCTTTATAACTTTGAGAAGGTTATAGACAAGGTTGACAGTGTCAATGCATGCAGTATGATTTATCATGGGCTTCAGAAGGCCCTCAATAAAGTTCCACATGACAGCTGTCCATTCAAGGCAAGAGCTAAGGAGATCCAGGGTATAGCATGGGAGTGAATAAAGATCTAGTTAAAAAAAAAAAAAAAATCCCAGGACAGAAATGCTGCTTACGTGATGAGCTACATTGCCTTCCAGATAAGTTTGATAACGGCTAAGCTTTTTTCTGTAATTGTGTTAGTTTTTGGAGTTGAGAGTGGCATCTTAAAATGTTTATTGTGATAGAATTGCAGAAACTGGAGAAACTAGGTGCTTAATAGCCTAGATAAGATTAATTTGGAGTTAAACTGCCCCTAGCCTGGTTATGTTTTTACAGATTGCTGCAGTATTTGATCCGGAAGGAGGCAGAAAATAAACATTCACAATGAACCAGCAAGTTGGCTTTTTAAACAGTAGAAACCACTTCAATAGCTAAGATGGAGTTAATGAACCTAAAGATACGGTGGGAAAATGTTGGGCTAGGAGGCAGGATACCTGAGTTCCATCCACCTGTGAGCTCTTAGGTAAGCCACTTAACCTTTTGGGGCAACTTATATTTTATAAATAAATAAGTTGGAGCAAGTGATTTCTGAGGTCTCTTTTTAGTAATAACCTTTTATGATACTGTGATGATCATTGTGACATAAAGGTTAAGTATTTACCTTGCATGACCAGGAGACTTAGTGATGTTTAAATGATTTTATTTCACAGTTAGTACAGCAAGAGACCCCCTCCAGTCCCAAATCTACATAAACTGTACATAATAGAAATAATAATGAAAAAATGCCACACATTTTCTGTAAATTAAAGTTGTTTTTACTAAATTATTGGGCCATATTTTTTGGAAGTGTTCTCTCAAACAAATTAATATTGCTTGCAAAGAGGAAAAAAGGAGACGCAAGTGTCTCAAATGTATTGGATACATAAAAGCTGGAGTATGCATAATCGCCTTGCAAGAGTTCTTAAATCTCTGTATATAAACTGTTTAAAAGTAAATTAAAATTATTCCTTAATGAAATACATATCTGAAGTCACTTGAATAACTAATCATTTTATGACCCATGCAGTGAATTTTTAATGCCTACTTCTACCTGATTATTTTAGGTATGTCTGTGTTGTAAATTAAAAGCTACATAAATCATTAATGTGTTGATACAGATCAGTGAACTGCTTACACTATATATGATTCCTTAGGACATACAATGTTTGATTCTCCTCCCTCCCTTTCAATTATATGGCTGCCAAGCTCTTTTCTTCTCATCATCTTCTGCAAGGTCTTATTTGGTAGAGCTGGATGCCAAAGGCTTTACCACTTTCCCAGTATAGCCTGATTGCCTGATGCTACCAATCGAAGGGTTCTTACGTTGTAAAAATGAAGAAGCCCAACATACAAGAGTGTGGACAAAGAATCTAGGTGGGGATAGATTTCTTTTTTTTTGAATCTGTGTTGCCAGAAAACTGTAGCGACCAGACATATGTTCTGCATTTTTCTCAGGTCAGTGTAGCCTCTTTCCCTTCCTTGAAAATGCCATGCTCTTTCAGTATCTCAGGTTACAGTGTTCCTATTGCTTAGTAGGGCAGTTCTCATTCCTCCCCTTTCATCAGACTAATTGTTATTTTTCTTTCAGGGGCCAGATCAAAACATGCATCTTTTATGATGCTGATTAAGCCCATGCACAATGAAATGCAAGGCAGTCCACTTCAGAAAAACTGTATTGAATTAAGCTTACAACGTTTCTGCTTGAGAAACGCTTTTTTCTAGATGCTGTAGAGATATAAACGTAAGTAAGACATGGCCCTAGAATATAACAGGGCAAAAGCAAAAACTAAAAACAAAAAATAAGTAGTCAAAAAGCAATATTTTCCATGAGGAAACTTAAAATGTTATAGGTATATAATCCAAGAAATTAAGATGGAATTCAAAGACTTGAGTAAGAAATTGCAGCCATAGATTCATGGGGTAAGGAAAAAAAAAAATGTTCAGGTTAGGGATGACTTCCTTGACTATCCTGGCTGAAATAGGAATCCCAGGGCACTTTGCTTCCTTTACCTCCATTGATCTTTCTTCTTAGCACTTACCATCGCTAGATGGTCTATTTATGAGTTGTTTATAGGTTTTTTTTCCGTGCACTTGAATGTAAACTCCATTGATGGAAGGGAGTCAAATGTGAATGCAGTGCAGGGTAAAAGGAAAATAATGAGAGTTTAAATTAGAATAATTTGGTTGAAATATACTGAACTGTCTCAAATATTGGCATTTGTAATTGTATTCATCTGAAAAGATAAAATAGTCACTCAGAGCTTAGGAACAAAGGAGTAATTTGATCAAACTCAGATCGTATGTGAGACAGATTTATCGTGGTTAAACACCTGAAGTACTGAGGTCACTTAGACTTAAAAGCAAATCAACAATCGTCTATTAAGTGTCTATTGAATCAGTTTCTAGACTAAGCGCCGAGTATTTGGAAGTTAAAAAAAAAATCCCTTCTATCAATGGAGTTTATATCCAAATGATTGGAGATAAATAATACAAACAACTAATTGATAATCTATCTAGTGATGATGAGTGCTAAGATGAAAAATAAATGGGGGTAAAGGAAGCCAAATGCCCAAGGATTGCTATGTTAGCCAGGATGATCAAGAAAGGCATCTCTTAAAGTATTACTTTTGAGCTGAGACCCAAGGAATCACAAATCATGTAGATATATCGATGTTTTCGTTATTTGTTAAGGGGCATATGCCTTATCTTCCCAGTGTATCGTGCATTCTTGTGAGATGATGAGATGGCATAATATGCATTGTCATTTTTATTTTAGGGGATGGGGACTCACAATTTCTAGATCATTGTTGGACATATAACAAAAATCATATTATGGTAGAGGGAAAAGCTATTCTACTATGAATTCAGAATCCTTAATGTGAAAAGGGGGCTCCAAAGAGGTCCCTATAGCCATTTTGTTCAAAATTGTAAAAGGAAGTTTATTGTGGGAAACTACCAGCTGCCTTGAACACATGACACCAATGGTAAATGTCTTTCTGGAAAAGTATAATCATCTCATTAACAAATACAAAACATAAGAAAGATATTGGGAAAATGTGGAGACAAGAAAGGAAGAAAAGCAAATTAGAAGAAATGACTGCAAAAAAAAAAAAAAGAAAAAAGAATCAGGAAGAAAAAAAAGAGCAATAGTTCATTATGGTAGGAGAATAGGAACAAAATAATTATTTATTAAAGTATTAACGACGTGCAGTGCCGAAGATGATGAATTGGAAGGAAAGCCGTAAGAAATTATTAGGGCCAAATTTCTGTTACAGGGTATGATGTATAGCTCGTTTAAATATGTCTTACTCCTTTGAATGCTGATGTGCAAAGACTAGTGAAAACATCAAGAGTTTTGGTTGGATATTTCTGAATCCCTTTTCACAAATGGGTAGTTTTTACAAGGGATATTGATCTTCAAACCCAAATAGTAGAATGTTTTTGTTTGTTTGTTTTTACGGTAATTCTATGTTTAACCTTTAAGGAACAGTAAGACTGTTTTCCAGAGCGGTTACACTATTTTACATTCTGAACAGCAAAGCATGAACTTTCCATTTCTTTCACATCCTCAACAACTTTTGATGTTATAGAGCTTTGTAATTTTTTCCATTATAGTGCCATTGTTGTGGTGGGATATTGAACAATTTTTTATATGCTTATAAACTTTCATATATACTTATTAACCATTTATGTTTTCTTCCTAAAGTGTCTAAGTCTCTTACCCACTTTGTTGGATTATTCTTAATTGATGAGTTCTTTACATATGCTGGGTAAATAACTTTTGTCAAATATATCTCTGCGTCGGGGGGCAGCTCCATGGGTTTTCAAGGCTTTGACCTTTTGGAAGCAGATTGCCAGGGCTGTCTTCCAAGACACCTCTGGGTGGGTTCATACCGCCAAACATTTGACTAGTAGTTGAGCACTTAACCATTTGCTCCACCCAGGAATTGGCATGAGAGAAATTTCTAGGATGATTGAATTGTTTTGTATCTTGATAAGAGTATGGGTTACATTGGTATATGTATTCATCAAAGCATCAAATTGTACACTTAAGATTATGCTTTCCCCTAATTATAAAGTTGATCTAAAAACAAAAAAAAAAAAAAAAAACTTTATTTAAAAATTAAACTCTAGATGATAGGTTGGCTCTTTGCAGTGGAATTTGTTAGTAACTTAGAATTTACTTTCTCTGTATTTTATGCATAAACAGCAAGTTTTCATCCTGAAGTAATGGGAGAAGGAGTTACAAAGATGGAAAAAGAAAAAGACAGATAGGAATTGGAATAAATGTATGCTTTTAATGCATGTGTATATAGAAAAATCATTATAAATATGTAAATATATACATTGTTGTTGTTGTTAGGTCATTGGGTAAGTTCTGACTCATAGTGACCCTATGTGCAACAGAACAAAACACTGCCTGGTCCTGCGTCATCCTCACAAGCATTGCTATGTTTGAGCCCATTGTTGTAGCCACTGTGTCAATCCATCTCGTCAAGGATCCTCCTCTTTTTTGCTGACCTTTACCTTACCAGGCATGATGTCCCTCTCCAGGGACTGGTCCCTCCTGATAACATGTCCAAAGTACATGAGACAACATCCAACCATCCTAGCTCCAAGGAGCACTCTGGCTGTATTTCTTTTAAGACAGACTTGTTTGTTCTTCTGGCAGTCCATGGTCTATTCAGTATTTTTTGTCAACACCATAATTCAAATGCATCAATTCTTCTTCAATTTTCCATATTCATTGTCCGGCTTTTGCATGCATATGAGGCGATTGAAAATATCATGGCTTAGGTCAGGTGCACATTAGTCCTCAAAGCAACATCTTTGCTTTTCAATACTTCAAAGAGGTCTTTTGCAGCAGATTTGCCCAATCCAATACGTTGTTTGATTTCTTGACTGTTGTTTCCAACAACATTGATTGTGGATCCAAGTAAAATGAAATCCTTGACAACTTCAATATTTTCTCTGTTTATCATGGTGTTGCTTATTGGTCCAGTTGTGAGGGTTTTTGTAACATAGACGTGTGTAGTGTGTGTTTGTGTGCATGTGTGCACACACCTACATTTTAGCTATGCCTGCTGAGAGGGCCAGAGCCTAGAAGCAATGACACACTGGTAACAAGGAGTATACCTAGTGCCAGTTTAGGGTTTCTAAATGATATTCTCCATTAAATACCATCAATTTTCTTATTAGGAATACTTCTGACTCAGGGACTGGGGCAGGAAAAGTAGAAGATGAAATTTTAACATCCTATTGCATCAAAGAGTAAGGAAATTCTCAAAAAACAGTGGGAACATCTCAAAATGGCAGAGGCTAGCTTGAAGAATCTCTCAATGGCCAGATCTGGGAGAATATAAGGTTAAAGAGTTAAAACATAATGAATAGTGAACTGGATTAAAAGTATATAGAAATTCCTTGCACTATTCTTGCAAGTTTTCTGTAAGTTTAAAATTCTATCAAAATAAAGATATATTTAAATGGAGACGGTTTTGAAACTGATGACAAATGATGATTATCATCATTGTTGTTGTTGCTGTTAGTTGTCTTCAAGTTGATTCTAACTCATGGCAATACCATGCGTGCAGAGTAGAACTGCTCCATAGGGTTTTCAAGGCTGTGACCTCTGAGAAGCTGGTCACCACGACTGTCTTCTGAGTAGCATCTGGGTGGGTTTGAACAGTCAAACTTGGGACTAGTAATAGAGGGCATAACTGTTTACGCCACCTAGGGACTATTATTATAATAATAGGTATAGGGAATCCAGAAGAGGAGACAGGTCTCTGACTGGAGAGAACAATGGCATATGAGATTTACATACATACATACTTATATTCATTCATTGATTTATTAGTTTATTTACTTTCACTCACTCATTGAACATTTTTTCACACTTATTATGTTCCAAGATTCCTTTTTATAAGGAATGCAGATTTAGGGAATATAGTACTGAACAGAATAAATGTCCCCCTCCCTCCCCCCAAAAAAACAAAACAAAACAAAAAAAAACAAAGTAAGCTTATGAAGCTTGCATTCTAGTCAGGGCAAACCATCAACAGATAAAAGAGCCTAAAGAGAAAAATGTGTAGAATTATTCAACAAGTATTTATCGACCACCTACAACCAGCTAGACTCTGTGTTAAACCCTTGACATAGAGCAGTGAACAAGGACCCAGCTCTGAAGATTCCAGGTCACTTCTAAACTTGATCTTCTTCCTTCCTGTCTCTCAAACCTTTTGCCACCTGAGGCTCCATTCCCTCCTCCATGGGCAGAGAAATTCTGACCTTTAGGAGGGCAGGCTGGGTGGCTTCTATCTTGGCTCCCTACCCACCCGACTTTGGTGTGACAGAGTGATTGGTTCTGTTCTCTGAAGGTTGATGCTGAAGGTTCACCAGTAAGCTCTGAGCAGACAGAAGAGCAACAGGGTTGCATCCTTCTGAATTGTCTGACTTTGAGGACAGGCTTAATTAAAGTGAGAAATAAGGCAGGATCAAAGACCACTACACAGACTAGGAAAGGAAAAAAAAAAAAAGTGCAGGTCAGACTCTTTTCTAGCTGCCCAGGCTGACAGACATGTTGCCAGGGAGAGCACAAGGACAGCTATTTTCAAAGGGGAGCAGTCTTTTCCTTCATGGCTTCTTTCCCAGGGACTAGCTGATCCAGACGGCCACACTGACATCTTCCTCACTCTGCCATTCACCATGGAGCACCTGCCCTTCAAATTCTGCCTTGTGTGAGGAGGAAAGCAGATGGTATTTTCTGGAACTGTGGTTCTCACAGTCCCCTCTTGACTCATCAGCAATATATGTGTGTATATATTTGGATTCAGATTTCTCTTTGGGTGGAGAAGCTCTTAGTTTTTATGGCAGAATAGTATCAAGCATCAATCTCATCAAAATTATAATACGTACAAAGTTTTTTTTTTTTTTCTTTCTCATATATTAGAACATGAAAATGCATTAGTGTTAAGTTTCCTGCTGTCACCACAAAAACAAGTGCACTCAGGTATTGCTCAGCACCAGCTCAATCTAAACACAAATTCTTAACTTAGGCTCCAGAGTTGGACTTCAAGAATTCTGTGAATCGCCTAAAACTGGGTCAACATGTTGCATTTATTTGCCTGGTGGTGAATCTCTTAGCTTACATCTCTGGTGGTAATGAACCCTGGTGGTTGAGAGATGGGTTCTAGAGGTGACTGCATGGGTTCAAATCACAGGATGCATTTCTGCTCCCAAAATGTAGAATTGGCAGTTTCCAAGGGGCCCAGAATGTTTCTTGGATATGCACAGGGGCATCTGACTGTTTATGGAGCAATGCTGGTCTTTTCTCACGCTGGGAAGCAGAGGCTGGCATCACTTTTGGAATCTTGGGGCCCAGAAGAAAGAAGAAAGCCAAGCTAGAGGGAAGAGCCATTGCTTAGACCCTGGTGAGAGCCAGATTTTCCCCCCTCTGTATCTTAGTTCTTTCTTGGCTAAAATGGAGCTTCTTTCTGCACAGATCTTCTAGGTACAGGATAATGTGTGCAGGTGTGATTATCTGTTTCCAGAAACCTTAGTGAGAAACAGAAAAAAAAAAAAATTAAAATCTCATAGAGATAAACCAATCATTCTTACTTAGATATTTGTCCTTATAAAGTGAGGGCTGGGCTTAGCATTGTACTAGAAACTGAACGTTGAAATTTAAAAGACATATGAGTTTTCTAAATCCAAAACCAAGCAATGGAATCAAACAAAAAATATGTTCTATTAACAAGAAGGTGAAGGACCCACCTGGGTAGACTCAGGAGGCCTGGTCAGCCTGGGGGTATTGGGGTATGGGGACCATAAAATATGATACTATTTCTTTCTGTTTAATCTTTCCCTCAGTCTTTCAAGTCCTCACTTTACAAAATAGTTTTGGTCTGTGGTACATAATGCCTCATGCTAGGTGTTGACCTTTTTTCCATTTCTTTTAAGTAACAAATATGTATAAATCTGTAGAAACACATCTAACACAATGGAAGATTAGCCATGATGAGAGACCTCTGTGGTTCTTCTGGAAAGGAAGATCTAATAGAATGTGTTGAAGAAACTTTTTTTTTTTTTTTTTAACAAAGAGAATTCCCAAATCTTTAGAAAGTATTGTGGCATACCAGTGTTTGCTTTTGCAGTGAATCTTCACTTATCTATTCCATATAAAAATAAATTTTTAAGTAAGTTTATTGCCATGATGAAAATAGAACAATACCTCTGAAAATGAACAGGACATTCCAGAACATTACAAACCCAATATAATGGTTGAGTGGGGTTGGAGGGATGGTAGCCTCAGGCATTCTAGATCAGGGAGTAGAATATTTAATGGTTTGAATGTGGTAGAAGTTTTCTGAGGTGAAGGAAAATAAAATAGTTTCTTAAACAAGGACATCAGAGGAGATTAACAGATTTAATAAAAGTGATCCTGTGTTACATTTGTGCCTCTGCTATGTGAGCTCCAGGGATGAGCCAGCAGGACCTCCTCTGAAGACATCTCCCTCCCATCCCTTTGAGGGCAGATGCTGGAGAACCAGGAAATACTGGGCTTGATAGATGACCATGCTCTCAAAATGGTCAGAACACATTGGGAAACTGCTTAGCCATATTTGGGAATTACAGTAAAGTTCAAATTTCATCTTTGCAATACTCAGTTTAATAATATAAAAAATGTAGGACTTCTATTTGGGAAAGTGATCTGAACACTATCTATTATTTAAATGCACACAAATATACTATTTTAGATTCTTTTAGATATTTTAGATTATACAGTGAAAACTGTGAGAGCCAGAACTGATGAAGCTGTCTTGTTTTTCCAGGTCTGTCAAGTTTTCTGCCTTTGATAGGGTACCGTCTTACCACTTTTCTATTGTTATTATTGGAAAATATTTGAATTTTCCTTCTCTGTTAGGTTTCCACCTTACACAGGTCTTGGCTTTTGCAGGTTTGACTATAGTTTCCATTTCTCACTTAGGAATATGATAACTGTACCATAGAAGAACAAGCATCTTGAAGTCAGATGGACATGAGTTTATTAAATCTGAATGCTGCACTAAAGAGCTGTGTGAATGCTCAGTGAGTTATACATTCTCTAATATGCAAAATGAGAATAATATCTGTTTGCCTTGCACTATAGTTTTGAGTGTAAGTAGGTGGCTGGAAGTGCCTAGCATTTTGCCTGGTAAATATTGAGAGCTCAGTGAATGTTGAATTTCCTTTGCCTTGAATTAATCACTAATTCAAAGTACAAGGAAATCGTGAGTTCTTCTCAGTGCTCTGCACTTCATCTTCACACGCTAAACTCACAAAAATAAATGCTCCCACAGGAAGGAAATGACTAGCAAGAGAAATAAAATAGTTATGAGTTATCAAAATAAACCACATACCTTTCTGCACAAGTAAAGTGAAGCAGAAAAATGGAGGTACTTTTCTGATATTGTAGGCCAAAAATTCTATTTTTTGAAGGACAGTGTAATTTTGCTTCAATTCATTTACATGGTTGCAGTTGTTGGGTGCCTTAAGTCTGTTCTGACTCATACAGACTCTATGTACAACAGAATGAAACACTGCCCAGTCCTGCGCCATCCTCACAATCGTTATCATGCTTGAGCCGGTTGTTGCAGCCACTGTGTCAATTTATCTCATTGAGGGTCTTCCTCTTTATTTACATGGGTATATATCTCAAAACAACTAACAGCTCGTATGTGTCACTGTGTATACACAACTTAAGGAAAATACTGAAATCAACGTTGTTGTTGTTAGGTGCCATCAAGTTGGTTTCGATTCAAAGCGACCCAATGTGCAACAGAAGGAAACACTGCCCAGTCCTGTGCCATCCTCACAATCGTTATTAGGCTTGAGCCCATTGTTGCAGCCACTGTGTCAATCCATCTTGTTGAGGGTCTTCCTTTTTTTCGCTGACCCTCTGCCTTTACCAAGCATAATGTCCTTCTCCAGGGACTGGTCCGCAGGGGCTTATCTATGGGAAAATAACACCTTGGGAAATTAGTGTTAAATTGCTGAATAATCTCTCACAGCTGGCAATGGAATTGTGATGGCCAGTAGAAACTGCTCATTGGTGCCTGCCTCAAGCAGCACCCAGGGCATACACGTGGTGCCCAGAGCACCTGCCCTACCTGCGTGCTCCCTTCCCGCTGCCCCATATAGGCCTCTGCTGGTCCCTCCTGATAACATGTCCAAAGTATGTGAGACAAAATCTCACCATCCTCGTTTCTAAGGAGCATTCTGGCTATACTTCTTTCAAGACAGATTTGTTTGTTCTTCTGGCAGTCCATGGTATATTCAATATTCTTTGCCAACACCGTAAGTCAAATGCGTCATTTCTTCTTCATTCTTCCTTATTCATTGTCCATCTTTTGAGTGCACATGAGGTGATTGAAATACCATGGCTTGGGTCAGGCATGCCTTAGTCTTCAAACTGATATCTTTGCTTTTTAATATTTTAAAGAGGTCTTTTGCAGCAGATTTGCACAATGCAATATGTCTCTCGATTTCTTGACTGCTGCTTCCATGGGTGTTAGTTGTGGATCCAAGTAAAATGAAATACTTGACAACTTCTTTCTTTTCTCTGTTGATTATGATGTAGTTTATTGGTCCAGTTGTGAGGATTTTTGTTTTCTTTATGTTGAGGTGTAATTCACACTGAAGACTGCAGTCACTGATCTTCATCAGTGAGTGCTTCAAGTCCTCTTCGCTTTCAGCAAGCAAGGTGGTGTCATCTATATATCACAGTTAGTTAATGATTTTTCCTCTAATCTTAATGCCTTATTCATCTTCATATAATTCAGCTTCTTGGATTTTTTGCTCAGCATACAGACTGAATAAATATGGTGGAAGGATACAACCCTGATGCACACCTTTCCTGATTTTCAACCATGCAGTATCCCCTTGTTCTGTTGGAATCACTGTCTTTTGGTGTATGTACAGGTTCCCCATGAGCACAATTAAGTGTTTTGGAGTTCCCATTCTTGGAAATATTATCCATAATTCATTATGATCCATTGAATGCCTTTGCACAGTCAATAAAACCCAGGTACGCATCCTTCTGATATTCTCTGCTTTCAGTCAAGATCTGTCTGACATCAACAAGGATATCCCTCATTCCACATCTTCTTCTGAATTTCTGGCAGTTATCTGTCAATGTACTCTGCACCTGTTTTTGAATTACCTTCATCATAATTTTACTTGCATGCGATATTAATGATAGTGTTAGATAATTCCCACATTCCACATTCCGTTGGATTGCCTTTCTTTGGAATGGGCACAAATATGGATTTCTTCTAGTCAGTTGGCCAGGTAGCTGTTGGAATCAAAGTAGTAGAAGGTAAATTTAAATTAGAAAAGTGTTCAAAGTTATTGTCATTATTGGCAGAAAATTAAAAACTCTTCATTATAGATTTAAAATGTCTAATTTTCTCATTCCTAGTCTTATAAAATTCAAAATTGGGTCATGTTTCATGCCTGCAATGTGTTTACCCAATAAATACAGACTTTCATATTGATTTCTTATTCTGTTTCTCCACATCTGCTTCGTTATGTCTCCAATTAAATTTTATTCCGATTTGTCTTATAGTAGTAATAATAGTATAACTTTTGCAAATCAAATTAAGCCTCCTCAAGGAGTTGTTTCTGTTTCATTCTGCCTAAAGTACAGCTCATTCTGAACAGTCAGTAGTGACTTAGATGTAGTATATTTTACTCACAAGGCTTAAGGTTGATTCAAGAAAAAGGGGGGGGAGAGAAAAAAATTCCTGACATGGGAAAACAAAAGTTCAGTATTGATAGACTGGCACAAACTATCATTCTAAAGTATTATTTCTCCCTTCCTTCCTTTATCTCTCTCTCTTTCCTTTCTCTCTCTCTCTTTCTTTCATTGAACAAGTATTTAAACACCCACTTGTGAACCTAGACCTTTTTGTTCAGCTTTATGGCATAGACGGAAGCCCTGGGTGACACAAATGGTTAAGCCTTTGATTACTAGCCAAAAGGTTGGCAGTTCGAAACCACTAGAGGTGCCTAGGAAGACATGCCTGGAAATCTGCTTCCAAAAGGTCACAGCCTTGAAAATCTTAAGGAGCAGTTCTACTCTGCACACATAGTGTCACCGTGAGTTGATACTGACTACGGCAACCAGCAACAACAACATATGGCATAGACGTTTGGACCATAAGGTATTAAGTTTTTTTTTTTTTTAATGGTTGTTTTTGTCTCTTTGTTTGTTAGGGTTTTTGTAGTTGTTGTGGTTGTTTTAATGAACATAGGGGAACTTGTCCACCCAGTTAAATAATTTCCTTTTTCAATCAGTCTTTATTTTGGGAGAATTGGCATATAGTCAAATACTCTTTTTTTTTGAAGCAATCAACTCTCAAGAATTCTTTGGTGCCAACAGAGAGATATTGCATTTAAGAGCTGTAAGAGACATAGAAATGATGTTAGTAAAACATTCGATCATGATGTGGGTAATACTATATTTGGCCTGAAACAGATGTGACTGGATTTCTTGAACAGGGGTCCTTCAAAAAGAACTCCTAAAATGATTTTAATTATAGCAAATGTTAAGTAAATTAAGTAACCAGCTTCTAAGAGAGGAAAAAACTAGAAAGTTTTGGATGTGTGCATCCTGATACAACTCTTAAAAAAAGAAGAAGAAATTTGATTTCTAAAATTTATTTTCTTCATTATGGTAAAACAAACATAACTCATGGATTTTCATCACTAAGTTGCTCAAAATTGGTAAGGGGAGAGAAGATACCCATCTAAATATGTATCACACTAAATACAGTAATCTCCAAGGAAATAGAGTTTGGGGTTTAGAACCAATATTACACCTTAATCATATTATGTTCATGCTGTTTTCACATTTGCTCCATGAAGAAACAAAAAGTTCCATTATATTTATTTTTATTTTGATTTCTTTTTTTATTTTCGTTAAGTACTGAGATTTGTTAGATATGACAATTTCTTGATTATTAAATAACATGTAGAGTCATTTTTTAATAGTATATTAAGGATAATTACTATAGACAAATAATTAGATGTGTTCTATTCCCGATAAAAGGAGCCCTGGTGGTGAAATGGTTAAAGCACTAGGCTGCTAACTGAAAGATTAGGGTTCGAACCCACCAGTGGCTCCATGGAAGAAAAGACCTGATGATCTGTTCCCATAAAGATTCCAGCCTAGGAAACCCCATGTGGCAGTTCTACTCTGTCCTATATAGTCGCTATGAGCTGGAGTCGAAATCTACCTGGCACACAACAACAACAATTTTCTTGGTAAACTTGGGACATTGATAGCTGAGGATTTTTTGTGGTCAAGGTTATCACTAATACTTAGTGAATTAGAATCCACCCTACATTTTCTGGAATTAGAACCTAATCATTTGACATTGTAAATCCTTGTAATATATATCAAAATAAAGATGTCTAGTGAAGATATAAGTCAAAACTAAGCTGTGGCACTCAGACAGGAAGTTTGCTCAGTATCATAAGCCTTGATTACAATGAACTCAGGTGTTACCGAGGATTCTGGAAAAGAAACTAATCTCCATTTCTACCAGGCAAACTTCTAAACCATTGCCAATTTCACATGTATGGGATATTCTAACATCTATTAATGGAAAAAAAAAATGTTGTTAAAGTTGTCATTGTGTCAGTTCAAGCTCATGGAGACCTTATGTACAACAGAATAAAACATTGCCTGGTCCTGTGATAGGTAAACCATAATCTCCTAGAGCTAAGCCTTAGACCTTAGAATGTATCTTTTCCAATGCCTTCATTTTATAGACTGGCAATGAGATCCACTTGAAATAACATTCCCTAAGTCAGATATTAAGTCTGCAACAGAGAAGATTCGTATTCACTTCTAAATTCACAAGTTGGAAAGAGTATATAATTTAATATAATAGCATATAAAAATACAATGTGTGATATGGACTAATCCAAAATGAGTGCTGTGAGAGAAGGAAGGGATGGTGAGGAGGATCATTTAGGTAGAGTTGAGTGAAGCTGGACTTTGAAAGTTGGATAGGACTGAGGAGTAGACAGAGGTTAAGAAAGCAGCACTCTGCAGAGTATTTGGAGGAACAAAGACAAGCTGGAGAGAATGAGACTGGCAAGTACTAAAGAATGAAGAGAGCTGGACGTTCTTGTTGTTGAATGCTTTTTGTGTTGGTTTTAAGCATACTCTGCACAGCACCCTGAGAGAATATCTATGATCAAGTCCAAAACTCTCAGGTGTCAGTATTAGGGACTAATTGGAAGCGACAGAAGAAGGAACAGACACATGACCACACACTTGTCTTACAGATGGGTTGAGAAAATGGGAGAGGTCTTTGAAGAGTAGTATTTCTCCAGTTAACTACAGCCTTGGCCTTTCTGGTATCCTAACAGTGACATCCACCAAGAGATAAAGACATAGAGGGGAACGGGCAGTGACTGCTAAGAGAAAACGGTTTCTTTTGGGGGCATTAAAATTGGAAGCAGTGCTCAAGAAATCAAACCACGTATTGCACTGGGCAAATCTGCTGCAAAAGACTTCTTTAAAGTCTTGCAAAGCAAAGATGTCACTTTGAGGACTAAGGTGTGCCTGACCCAAGCCATGGTAATTTCAATCGCCTCATATGCATACCGGAAAGCTGGACAATGAATAAGGAAGACCAAAGAAGAACTGATGCCTTTAAATTATGGGGTTGGCAAAGAATATTGAATATACCATCGACTTCCAGAAGAACGAACCAATCTGTCTTGGAAGAAGCAGAGCCAGAATACTTCTTAGTAGCAAGGATGGCGAGTCTTCATCTCAAGTACTTTGGACATGTCGTCATGAGAGACTGGTCCCTGGAGAAGGACATCATGCTTGGTAAAGTAGAAGGTCAGCAAAAGAGTGTTAGGCCCTCATCGAGACGGATTGACACAGTGGCTGCAATGATGGGCTCAAGTATAACAAAAATTGTGAGGATAGCTCAGGACCGCCAAAGTTTTGTTCTGTTGTACATGGGGTCACTATGAGTCAGAACCGACTCAAAGGCACCTAACAACAACAAAAATGTTCTGACATTAGATAATGGTGATGATTGCACAACCTTATAAACATACTAAACACCACTGAATTGAATACTTTAAAAAGGTAAATGTTATGATATGTTAATTATATCTTTTTTTTTTTTTTAAGTGGGAGAAAAAGATCCTATGTTTGGAGCCTTCTCCAACAGTGGAATTCTGAGGAGGCAGCTTCTACTTGTTTTCAGCTGACAGGGATGCCTCTGACTTTTGTAAGCTGGTAGAGAGTCATTCCAATTCCTCTAATCAGGAGGCAACCCAAATTCCATCTGGCCTTTGTGACTGGACAGGATGACCCCCACTGATATCCTCAAAGCCTGTCCCTGCTTATGAGAACACCGTGATTGCCTCAACCACCATACCTGCTGAAGGGGAGTTGGGCCTGGTGTTTTCACTACCCACCTACATGGGAGCCTCATTGGCCTCTAGAGAAGCTACCGATATTGGTGTCCAAATAAAGGGAGCTACTACTGGGCCTACTCTAGTTACCACAACCACTACCATGAGAGTCTGTAGTACCAGTCCTTGCAGGGAAGCTCTTGGGGATCTGGATTCACTACCCAATCATTTGTAGGGGTAGTGCCTTCTGTTGAAAATGCAGGGCCTTGGAATATAGAAGGCAAGCTCCAGGAAAGGCACTGTTTCACCTCATGAGGGTACTGGTGGAGGTCTGGGACATGCTGGCGCAGGGTGGAGAAAGAAGGTGGAGAGTAATGCTGACCAGAAGCCACCAGGAACATCTGGCTTTCTCGGGAGAGCTGCAGACCCAGGGGACTTCTAGTTGCCCCTCCCCCCCCCCCCGCCTTGTGTTTAGAGAACAAATTCTTCCCTCTGGAGCCAACACACTTAGTCAAAGAGCAGCCCAAACCTGGTGTGAAAGCAGAGCCCTAGTGTATAGCTCTGCATCACTCACTGGCCCAATCTTCCCTCAGCAGCCACCTCAGTCCATTAACTGCCTTGCTCACATCCTTTTCTCCTAAGTGATTTCTCCTCTTCTGACCTTGCCTTCATTGAATTCATTTCCAAGTAAGCATTTGACTGTGATTTCAGTTCGTAACGAGGGGATACTGACCGAGAAAACAGGAAAATGGAAGGATTACATGTAAGGGAGCTAAGCAAAAGGGACGGGAGGCAGATGCAAGGAAATGGAGAAATCTGGGACAACATGAGCTTGTTTAAGCAGAAAAACCTCTCAAGTGGAGGAATTAGTGGGGTTAATGTGATGACTGAGGCCACCCCTTGGAGAACCTTCTTCATGTGCTAAACTGACCCACTTCTGTGTGAGTTAGTAAGGGCTTCCTCGTTCAGGGTTTAGACATCAGTGTCTTCAGGTCAGTGGGCTGGAGAATTGAGTTGAATATTGTAGAGGAAAAGGGGAAGTTTGAGGTGTTTTGTTTGATTATATCTGAGGGGTAGTGAAGGAAAAGAAAGAGCTGAAAAACTACCTTTTGTTATAGTGGTAGTAAGGGCCTAACTGTGTAAAACTTACAAAAGGAGAATTAACAAAAGATGCCCAAGGAAATGGTCAGAATACTTGAGAGTCAACATCAAACAAAACATCTGGGAGACTTCAAAAATTGACTTGCTGGTGGAAGAAAGACAACCTTATTTTTTATTTTATTTTTTCTCTCATAGGTGGTATCATGATTTGTTCACAATCAAAATTTGATGGTAGAAATGTGCTTGTTAATTAAATTAGTTTATTCATTAGATAAACATTTATTGACAACCTACTGTTAAATCTGCTGATAGAATTTATTTGAAAATTCTAAAGAATAAACTATTTTCCTAGTCTACCCCGCAACCCAAATGCTGTTTGGAGTTGTAACTGTGCACTCAATAGATCTTTAATGGATATTTGTTGACTCGAGATTGTTGTATATGTAATATTCATCCATTTATTCATTCATTCATTTATTCATCAAACATTTACATAGTGTTTGCTGCATGCCCCAACCACTATGCTAGGTGCTGAGAATTAATGTCTGGCTGGGTACACACAATTATGCTAGTGTACCCAACTTTCCAGAATGAATATGCTCTTGAAAATTGGTGAGCAAGTTGGGTCATGTTTAAATGAACTGAGGGAGCTTGATGTTTAGGGGGAACCCTGAGGAAAATCCTTTTGTTATGTGGAGAATCTTTTAGTAATAGAAATTATCATAGTCTAACAGGGTCTGCTCTGTAAACCTGCACTTCCATATGCTAGCATTTCCTAAATAGGAACACCACCTGTATTTTATTCCCAGTTAGTGGGGTAGTAGCATTTCAATTGGCTGCAGAGTCTTAAACTAATCATTTTTTCCCTTCAACCTTAGAAAATGTTGAATGGCCAAACACTCATCAAAAATGTCAAAAATGTTTTCATTTTTGAAAAACTACTCTAAATGCTGAAGTGGTTTGATTAGGTTAGAGTGGTTTTTATATCATTTTCTATAACCACTTAACTTAAGGGTAACTTTTAATGACATCCTACCAAGAGCTTATAGAATTTTAAAGCAATCAGGCTTTTTCTTCCAATATAGCAAGAAGAAAATTAAACCAATTTATACCACATATAAGGACTTATACTGTGTTCTATATTTATGTTATTAAGTTAAGAATATGCAATAGGATATTTTTAGTCATATGATGTTAACTTACATTTATAAATCACTTTTTTTTTTCAGAGTGTTTTAATAGGTATCTATTTTGAACCTTGTCGAGCAACAACCTGGAATGTATTTTAACTCCCTGTTCTGGAAACTAATGTATAAAGTTACTCAAAGCCATGAAACTAGAACTCTTCTTGGTTTTCACTTCATGTTTGAGGCTAAGTTTGCCTCTCTGATTCATAGGGAGAATTGTCTCTAGGATCAGAATGTAGGAGAGAGATTGTTCCAACTCTTTAATGATCTGATATTTTTCAGTTCAAGGAGATATTATGAGTAGCCACTCCTGAGTAATATAATGCATACAGTAAGTTCTATACAACACTTTTCTTCTGAATGTAAGATTCTAAACAAACCACACTCAATATCAGAGTAATGGTATGAAAATGTATGAAGATTCCCATTTCTCCATATCCTCATCAATATTTTCTAATAAGTTATTTTATTTTTGTTGTTGATGCTGAGAATATACAGAGCAGAACATAGGCCAATTCAACAAATTCTGCATGTACAATTTAATGACATTGATTACATTCTTAGAGTTGTGAAACCACTCTCTCTGCTTTTCTGTGTTGTTCCTCTCCCATTAACATAAAGTCACTGTTCCCTAAGTTTCTCAACTAATTTTTTAAGTTGCTGTTGTCATTTTTATTCCATACAGATTCAATTGCTAGGTTTGGAGGTTTAGGGTCTTGGTGTGATAGGACATCCCAGTTAATGGGTCTAATATCATGTTTAGTCCTTCTGTTCTACCCCCTAGTTCTTTCTGTAGTACCTCAGGTCTTACAAGCTTGCAAACGGCTATTCAAGTTGCAACAATTGGTCTCTACTCACCAGGAGCAATAGAAGAAGAAGGAGAGTCAGGAATAGGATGAGGAAATGGAATGTGTAGCTAATTGTCTCCATAAACAACTGCCCCTTTTGCCATGAGATAAGAAAAACTGGAAGGTGCTTGGCTACCACTACTTAACATTTTGATCAAAGATTCGATAGAAGAATTCTGGCCAAAATGGGAAGAAATGCAGAACTGAATTTAAAATTCTCATGGAATCCAGATTTCTAGAGCCCTGGAGGCTGGATGAACCCCTGAAACTATTCTTCTAAGGTAAGCTACAAACCTTAAACCAAAAATACCCTCCTGAATTCTTCTTAAAATCAAATAATAGTTTAGCTTAACTAGTAAAGAATGTCTGCCTTGAGCATTGTGCTCACCTTTTTTTTTTTTTTTTTGCTTTGTTATTTTGTTTTTGATTATACCCATTCTACACACACACACACAAAAACATCAAACCCATTGCCATCGAGTTGATTCCTACTCATAGTAACTCCATAGGACATAGTAGAACGGCTCCACAGAGTTTCCAAGGAGTGGCTGGTGGATTTCAACTGCTGACCTTTTTTTGGTTAACAGCAAAGCTGTTAATCACTGTGCCACCAGGGCTCCTTCTAGTTGGGTATAAAGAGATATCTTGTTGTGGTTTTGTTTTGCATTTCTCTAATGACTAATGATGTTAAGTATCTTTTCATGGCCTTATTTGCTGTTCATATACCTTCTTTGGTAACGTGAATGTAGAGTTCTCTGAAATACTCATCACTCTATAAAATTAATTATTTTTCAGAATGAAAAAAGCATCCTCCCTGATCTAAGAGAGTTCTTAATCTTGGGGAAGTTATGCAATCTCTGCTTTTTACATACTTGATGAATATTAAAAGGAATTAGTGGAAGTAGTGATGAGTCCACTGGAGTAGAGACACTGAAATTTTTTTTTTTTTTTTAAATATACCTAACATTATTTATAATTCCTTCATTTTAAAGGTGAGGAAGAAACTGAAGCCAGCCCAGAGAAGTTTCATGAAAGCCTGTGAATTCCTTCCAGTGTGTGGAATCTGCTTCTACTTTGGAAACTTTTTCTGCCCTCTTGGGCATCCATCCCCTGGAGAAGACCCAGGTGAATAAATGGCCTGAGACCTGGAATTCCATTCATCATCATTGTGTCTCCATGAGCCTTTCACCAACTGACATATTCACACATGGATTTACCACTTAGCTAATTTTACCTGTTGGGCAGCACAGAATATTTTCCACCTTAATATAAGTTAAGATCCATGCTCATCTAAGGAGAAGTCTCATCTCACATGAAACCAAGACAGGAGTTTCCCTGGAGCACTTTGTATAAAGAAAGAGAGACCAACATATCCAGTGTTTAATTATCTAGGACCCACCCTTGCCTGGCCGGCCAGTTTTGTTTAATATTAAATAAAGCCACAGCCTCCACAGAGAACTACTCTGTGAGCTCATCCAGGAGTTGATGCCATTTACTGTAATCTGGTAAATCTTGAGATAACTAAGTCTTTCTGAATAAACTTTACTTCAAAAATTGCATAGTTCGCTTTAAAAAATCTAATTCCCAAAAAAGATACTGCATTCATCTTAACAGGCTCCAAGGCAAACAGTGTGATTGGAAGCACATTCATAATTCAACATGGTTAAATGCCAAGGGCCAAAGAGATAGCACCCTGCTTGCAAGCATGGAGTGGGATGACACTCCTGGTTGATTCAGTCCCCCACAGCAAGCTCTGTAACTGGAGAAACCGAGTGAAGTGACCCCAGCTATGTGTCCTGCTGATGTCAAAATGCATTCTCATCAGTCTGACAAGTGGCCAGTTTAGAGGGTTCTTTTGAATCAAAGTAAGAATGATAAGTTCCCATTTTCAAGATTCCTGAACATACTAGATCTAAAGTGAGAGTGAGGGAGTAGACTGGAAGAGAAATATCACTGTCTATAGTAACTATAAATCTCTCTAGCATCTCCTTATTCACCAAGTGATTTCCTGTATATAATTTCATTTGAGTCACATACTCTCTGAGGCAGGGATTATTACAGTATATGCATTTTCAGATGAGGAACCTGACGAAGAGGCATTTAAGTGGGAAGCACTTTAGCCTGGTGGTTTGAAACAGAGGATTTTTTGTCAGACCTATTAGGTGTGAGCTGCAGACTAGAAACTCTAACAAATTGCCCAGAGAACTGAACTGTGACACACAACCCAATAGCTCAGTTTTCTAATCTGCAAAATGTTGATTAAAAATGGTCACTGTGCCATCAGGTTGTTGTGGGGATTAAAGGAAACATGGCATGGAATTCACTTACCTCAGTGGACAGGAGACAGTAAGTGTTCAGGACACTTTAGCCTTTTTTACGCACTGATAGGATCACACAAGCTGAAAGTGCAAACTTCAAATCCACGTTAACTGATTCGGTACCTTAGTCTCTTCCCGCCACCTCACTCTGCCTCCTATGCTGTGTAGCACTCTTTATTTAAATAATAAATAGTCAATCAACACAAATACAGGGCTCCCCTGGTATATCTATAAAATCAAGATGGACACTTAAAGAGGATGTTAGATTAATGGTATTTATTCCACCAGACCTTGCCAGTTTGTATGGAGACAAGCCACACGCAAATGATACAAATGCTATTACCAGCATGCTAAAGCCTCAGGTGAGTACTGCTGAGAGTAGATGCCACTAAGGTTCGGGAAAAGAAGTACAGTCTGAAATAGGAAAGAAACATTTTTATCGTTGTTCTTCTTGATTTTCAAAGACTTGGACAGACTTAAGCTAAGGCTTGAAATTCCAAGTTTGAGTGAGTGAAAAAGAGGAAAGACAGGGTGGCTGAAAGAGCCAAGTCAGAAAGGAACTTGGAAAGAAAGGTAAGAAAAGGAGAAGACTGTAGGGCTGTGGGTGGTGACTGCTTGTTGGAAGGAGGGTTAAGCCTGGACTGGCAAGCCTGGGGAGCGTGGGTTGGAGGCTTTGATACCAGGTCTCCCTTGTGAGCTGCCAAACAACTGTGAGTGTGTTGGCTCAAGGTTCAATGACTTTTGTGAGCATGGAAGAGTCTTTATTCTGTGCACTGTTAACTGACATATATATTTAAATAAATAAGTAAATAAAAATCATCACTGTTGAATTGATTCTGACTCATAGCAACCCCATAATACATACTAGAATTGCCCCATAGGGTTTCCAACGCTGTAAATCTTTACGGAAGCAGATTGTCACATCTTTCTCCTGTGGAGCAGCTGGTGGATTTGAAACTGACATATAAGACAATTAAATTTGTGCTCATATCTAGCTCAACATCTATTTTAATTTGATCCTTAGCTGAAGATGAAACTTTTCCCTTTCTCTCTCACTCTTTCCTGTGTGCGTGCGTGCGTGTGTGTGTGTGTGTGTGTGTGTGTGTGGTGTATTCCATGAACAGTTTCAACTCTGATCCCCCTCATTCCTTCATTTCATTGTTCCTGGAACTGGCGCCAGTTTAAGGAACAGCTGGGAAGCTGACTCCCTAGCCTTCAGGCCACTATTGACTACAAGTCTTCCAGCACAACCAGATTAATGGGATTGGGTACAACTATAGTAGGTTGCACTAATTAATCAATTTTATTTTACTTTCTATACTTGTAGTTGAGGCTTTTACATTTAGTATGCAAATTTATGTAAATTAAAATTCAAATACATGCAAACAGATATGCAAATATGTTTCCCTCGATTTGCTAGGGAAAAATCTGGTAGCCCTACTGTTAGTTCCTAAAAGGCAGTTGGGGGAAGGGAGAGAGAACTTGAACTACTCTTGCAGCTTGATCTGCCTTTCATTTTTTTAATATATGCAAGTTGAAAACGAAAATAAAAACATGTTTTACTTCAGCTGCTCCCTATGTTACAAAATAGAAAGCTGAAAATCTGCAACAATAACAGGAACAAAATCTGTGAGTCTCCTCATTGAGATAAGAATCTCAAAGTTTTATTTATTCCAAAATCATCTGCCTTTAGGCACTGAGTCTCATAAGCGTAGGCTTCTTAATTTTAATTGATCATGTTGAAGCTATAACCAAACCCAGAGGAAATGATCTTAGAGCCCCAAAACACGAGACCTTAAATTTAAGCTTTAAGTTGTATATAAACTGCTCAGAAATCCACAATAAAAAGTGAAGAAAAGGGGAGAAAAAAATAAATAATGGAAAATTATAATTGGATTAACTCATATTGAAAAAATTTATTTAAAAACATTATTTGTCATAAATTTATAAATAGATAATTTATTGTTGGAAAAAGAGGTCATTATTGATTGCCAGGTGAGCACAAGTTAAAGCCAGGAGCTTCTTCTGTAAACATCAAATTGGTGGAAAAGTCCTAAATAAAAACACAGGCCCCATGATTAAATTAGAATATATTGCAGTGGAGGAGATAGATATCAGATACTAGTTGTATTGTATGTTATACTTATTTGCAAGAAGGTCTAATCTTTCGGAAAATAGTGAATGAGTGCACAATGCATACTAGAATGAGCTCTGGGTAAGGAGACCAAAGAACTGACCTTAACTTTTAGTCCTGCCACTTCAGTGCTATAACATTTGGGCATATAAAGAACCTAGGCCTCAATGATCTCATTGCTAAAGATAATAATAATTGCCTGACCCTTCTCTAAAGATTGCTGTGCCTTTCAAATGAGAAAAGCAAAGTGCTAAACAGATGTTAATTACTTTTCCAGAAGTTTATCTCTGGTCATTGCCAAGTTTTCCTTTCTAGGAGAACTTTAAGCACTCAGGATTGGATTATAGATCAACGTGATCAATTAAAGATTAGAAAGCCTACATGAGAGACCTGATGTCCCAAGGCAGATATTCTGGAGTAATTAGAACTTGGAGTTATGATGTCAGCAAGGAGACTCACAGTATAATGGTGTGGTATAAGGAGACCACTTCTTGGAATTGTGATTGTTCTCTCTTCTGTACAATTAAGACTGTTTGGTAGATAAATTAAATGGTCCTTCAGACTCTCAGTTTCTGTGATTCTAGCATTTCTGGGCTCCTATTTTGATACACAGGATCCCCTAGTCTGGATCTCAGGCCAGCCCACTCTGGGCAGCTTTTCATATCCCTGACATAGATCTCTTTTCAGATGCCACCAATTCTTGGTACCTAGGTCTTTTCATTAATTGATTGTAGAGCTCATTTGTGCTGAAGAATGCAAATTGCTTAAAGCAATTCTTTGTTATTCATTTATTTATTCATTCATTTAGGTTGGGTCTTCATTCCTGAGCCCCAAAATTTAGAGCCTAGCAAAGGAGAGAGATAAATGCATGCCCACCAAATCCAAAGCGGTACTCCACTGACTTAGAATAGAAAAGTGTTCTGAAATCAGAACGGAAATGTCTTGGAAGGTATGCTAAAGAGCATTTGATTTAATCAGCAAGTATGAACACTGTTTCTTGCAGAGCAAACCAACAGGATCAGGTGAATAAGAAAGTTAAGCTTGCAGCAGTGGCTTCAGGAACAGAAGTAAGGGTGTGCACTGTGTGCGTGTGATGTGTGAGGCGTCTTCAATATGCCGTAGATGAGAGACAACGAAAGGGTAACAGTGAAAATATTACGCATAGGAAGTGCCATTAACAAGGAATCTTGGCAAAGTGCTTTGTTATGGCAAAGGAAAGTAAGTGTTAAACATGAAATCAAAGTTTACAGCCCATGTTACCTGTAGAACGGGGCAAAGAGACATACAATTGATTCCATGATGGGGAGGTGATGCAACAGAGAAATGAGCACAGCTTAGAATATGGCTTGCTGCAGAAGCAATTTGGTAGACACGTTTTGTAGGAAATAGGAAATGCTGAACTAGAACCTGGAAGATGAGGAGCTTTAACAGCAGAAAAAAATTAGCTGATATCCTGGATGTGGGTGAGATCAGGGAGGAGAGAAGTGAAATGAGAAAAAAGCTGGTACTTTAGACATGTCTACGTTTAGGAGCCTGGGAAAAAAGGCAGGTATTTAGCAACCTGGCAACAGGTAAGTAGATAAACTAAGGTGCTCAGAAAATTGAGAGATAAAGAGCTTCAAGAAGGGTGAGCCGAAGTGGTGCTTTCATTAGAATCTAATACAATGAAGAAGTAAAAGGTAATCCAGCAGATTCAACCATGAGCTGATATTGGTGTTACATGGCTGGATAGAATATTATATAATTTTTTAAAGTAAGGCAAGGAAACTATGTAGCAACATGGAAATTTGCTTACAATTTTATGTTAAGTGAAAAAGTAGGTATACTTGTTTTAAGAGTGCTGGAGGGCAGGGACACAATATATGGTCCCAGATAGAATGGGAGAAAAATGTAGAACAAATCTCAAATTCCTAAAAAAAAAAAAGGCCAGACGTACTGAACCCGTAGAGACAAGAGGAACCCCTGAGACTATCACCTTGGGATACTCTTTAAATTTGGAACTCAAACCACTACCAGAGGTCACCTTTCAACCAAATGACAGATTGACTCTTAAAAAAAAAATATCACCCATGAGTACTGTGCTCCTCTAGATAATCATCTAAATGAAACCAAATGTAACTTTTACCCTAGACCAAAGATGAGAAGGTAAGGGGGACAGGGAAGCTGAATTAATGGAAATAGAACAATCAGAACGGAAATAATAAGAATATTGATGCATTGTGAAAAATGTAACCAATGTTACTGAACAGTATGTATAGCAATTATTAAATAAGAACCTAATTTACTATGTAGACTTTCACCAAAAACACAATAAAATATTTCAAAAAAAAAAAAAAATTAGAATACTGGTGGGAGAGGCAGCTGGGGATAGGGAAGTATGTGAAGATATTTAACAGTAATCATATATGTATATGAATGATTTCAGATCCCATCTTTCTATTCATGTTTTTGTTCACATTTACTCTGTAGTTAAATAATGCTGGTGCTAAATATTGGAATAAGTTCGATTTTTGTTAATAAAAAGAGACTAGAGACTTTAAATGAGGCATTCATTTTGAAAGAAGGCCAAATGAAATACTGGTATGTCTCTGTGGGATGGTAGATTGCATTGGGTCAAATCTAAAATTGCCATTTTATTTTGCACAAAAATGATTTAGTTTCAGCAAAATACCATCTATCATGTTGAACTGATGTTGTTAACTTGCATTTTACTTGCTTTGTGTTTATTTAAACTATTTGTTTTGATTTTTTGATTATATGAGATCTAAAAGTATGAGAGGTTTTTATCTAGTTTTGCAGTTGCAAGGATCTATGATAGATACATTTTTTTTTTTTTCTTTAAAAGGAGGTTTGATGCCACCGGACACCCTTTTAGCTCAGTAATGAAGTCACTCCCATGGTTCACCCTTCAGCCAAAGATTAGACAGCCCCATAAAACAAAATGAGACTAATGGGGCACAATGATCTAGGGACAAGGAATAGAAGGCAGGAGGGGACAGGAAAGCTGGTAATAGGGAACTCAAGGTTGAGAAAGGACAGTGTTGACATGTCATGGAGTTGTCAACCATTGTCGTAAAACAATATGTGCACTAACTGTTTAATGAGAAACTATTTGTTCTGTAAACCTTCATTTTAACTACAGTAAAAATATAAATAAATAAATAAATCGCTGCACTAAACTTCAAAAAAAAAAAAAGAGGTTTGATAAATACTGTATGATCCTGGGCTCTCTCCCAGCACCCTGCCCCCTCTGCAATTAAGAGATAGATGACCCTATCCACGTTTGAGAGTTCTTTCTCCAGAGACGGAAGATTCAGGAAATTCTCTGTATCAATCTAGAGAAAGAATAACATTACCCATAAAAAGAGAAAAAGTGAAGTGACAAGACAGATATGTCACAAAGCAAAGTTGGACAGTGCTGCCTTGGAGGTATGGCAACTTCAGGCAAGGAAAAACAGAGAGGAAATGCATAAAGAAACCCAGGCGTGGGGATAAGGGTGATACAGAAAGGGGAACTAGTGAAAGGCATATCTAACAAGAACCAAGATCCTGGAAATCCTTTGATAAAACATTGTCACGGGGCATGAAGTCTAGACTTGCACAGTGCAATATGGTAGCCACTAGTCATGTATGGCTATGAGTATGTGAAATTTGGCTGGTCCCTAATAAGATGTGCTATAAGTATAACTACACTCTGGATTTCAAAGCCTGTTTATGAAAAAAAAAGTAAAATATATCGTTAATAATTTTTATATTGAGTATACGTTGAGGTGATGATAATTTAGATATATTGGGTTAAATTAAGTATATTATTATAATTAATTTTACCTCTTTCTTTTTACTTTGTTTAAATGTGGCTAAAATATTTAAAATTACGTGGGTGGCTCTCATGATATTTCCATTGGGAATTGTTGGTCTGTAATATGTATCACCTGGCAGCTGGCCCTGCCTCCCACTGATAACCACTTTTCACCCAGTGTCATAGGCTAACTTTGTTTCAGGATTCAGAGGATGAGAAGCTGAAGAGGACTGAGGCATGGGAGTTTATGAGTGTCCTTCTGGACATACTCTTTTAGAAGACGCTTCTATTCACAAATCAGGTGGGGTTCACTACCATTCTGGGCCAGCAAAAGGACCTGACAACAAGATATTCGTAGATAAAGGACACAAATAGTATGAGCTTAGGAGTTCGTCATGAGTGTTGGAATAACAGAAGTGAAGACATCATCTTCTTTACAAAGTTCTTTTGGGAACATTCCCCCTCATTCACTGTTTAAATTCTTGATGACTGCCCAACTAAATCTGACCAGTCCTTTAAGGCAACATCCAGTCTGGTGCTCCCACAAAGGTTTGTGATTACACAAGTCCTACACAATCCAGGGGCTCACTATCTTCTGCATGGGCAATTCTGGCCTTGTAGATCACAACAGTCTGATTGTGCATGGCTTACAATGAGTAGGGGGCCAACTTGATGGCGGATAACAACACCAACTGTATTTAAACATTTTGTGCCTGTTTGCTTACTCACCAGTTCAACCCTCCAGTGGCCAAAAGTCTGATACGCTGCAGTACAGAGCTGGTTTTCTGCTTGTGGTGGACACTAAATCATTAAACTGAATCGAGTGTTTCCTTTAATTTGTGACACCCAGACACACTTTATAAGCAAGAATATACATACGTATATAATATAATTTCAAATTCAAATGTACCTGAGAAGTAGAAACATTTTACATTATTTTTAATAATTTTGGTTAATTATTCCACAGGTATCAATAAATATTCTTCTCATAGAATATAAAAGTACTGGTAAAACAAAATATCTTATATGGGTCTTCTTTGGATGTACTGGAATTGGTTACTCCCAGCTAAAGAAGTGTATAACTCCCTTAGTTTTATCATTCAGAATCACCACAGTTCATGCCAATGGAAAATTCAGGTTTTGAATGAAGGTCAAGGATACATAAAAAAACAAAAACACAATAATAAGTTTAAAAAAAAAAGAAAAAGCATGGCAAAACATAGTATTAAAGTCTGCTAATCCCTTCAATTATATTTTATAACTTATTCAATTTATAATGGGATACTACCTCAGATTTTCCTCCATATAATCAACTATGAGCATCTTCTCCAAAAGAGCTATCAGATAATATAATTCTTGCAAATAAATGTCTAATGTTGGTTATATGTTCTAGAAGAAAGAGGCATGCCTTGTCTGATGAAAACCATACCTACAAAAAATCCAATTATGTGGAACAGGTGAGCAGGCAGATAATCATTTGTGTTGTTAAAGATAATTCCAGTTGCTCCTCTAAGTAGCATATTCTCTGCAGATGCCATAGGATAGAAATCTGGACAATAAGCTATGGACTGGAAGTCATAGGGCAGCTTGGTATTAGTTGTGGCTTGGATATGATCCAAGCCATAGGTTATTTTATACAATCACTCATACACTGAGTGGTACAATTTTCTGGACTCTTATTAAAGTAGATTTTTCTAAGATGGACAAGGTTCTAGCTCTCATGAAGTTGCATTTCAGTGAGGAAGACAGAGCATAAAATATACTTACAAATAAAAAAGATAATTTTAGAGAGAAGTGGCCAACTGAAAAGTAAACACAGTAGTATGTGTATATATGTGTGTGTGTGTGTGTGTGTGTGTATATATATGTGTGTGTGTATATACAAATACATGGAGAGGGTTTATTAAAATGGAGATGATATTTTAGTTGAGATCTGAAGGACAAGAAGGAGTCAGTCATGAAAACCTCTGACCTAAAAGCATGTCACTTGAATAAACAAGCAAATACAGATATTCTAAAACATGAACAGGCTTGATATGCTTGAAGAACAGAGAGAAGGCAGTGGGGTTAGAGTGTAATGAGTGAGGAGAACGTTTTATAAGATGATGATGGAGATATAGGTAGGACAGACCACGTAGGTTCTTGAAGACTATAGCCAGGAGGTGAGATATTATTTAAAGATGGAAAGCCATCTCATTTATCAGTGAAGGAAGTCATGTAATATGATTTGTTTTTTAAGATCAGTCAAGCTTCTGGGTGAAGATGAAATTGTAAATGTTCAATAGTGGAAGAAAAGATACAAGTAATAGGACTGTTCTGGAAGCCTACACAATTTGTGATGGTGATCCGGACCATAGTGAGGAATAAGAAATCAAGTATGCCTTGCAGGTTTTTTGTTTGTTTGTTTTTTAGCTCAAGCAACTGGATGAATGGTGGTGTGGTTTATTGAGATAGAAAAAACTCATGAAGCAAAAGTTTTGGGGAAGTAAAGAAAATAAGACATTTAGGATGGAAAAAAGAAGTAGACAAAAGAGCAGGTGGCAGAATGATCTAAGTATTGTTACAATAATTCAGTGTCTACATCATTATAGACAGGAGATTGGGAGCCAAGCATCTGAGAGTTCAGATCCCAAATAAGACGTCAATAGTTTCATCATCTTGGGCAATTTACTTATTTCTTCTAAACCTCAGTCCCCTCTATTGGACTATAATAAGAACACCTACTGCATGTGGATGTTTTAAGGATTAGATATAATAACTAATGAAAATCACATAGTATATGCTTGGAAAATAATCAATACCAAATAAAATACTGCAATTTCTGTTTCTGGCCCCATGACAGATCAGATACTCCAAACAACAAAAAATGCTGTATAAAATATAAGTATAGATCTTAGAAAATAAATTTGTAAAGACATTTCCCTATGGTAAAAAATTAAGACAAGTTCAGAAGCCAAAAATGGAGATGCAAGCTGGACCCTAGTATAGCAAATCTGCTCACAAATGGACTTTGGCCGTACCTTGGTATGCAGAGCTTCCATTTATGTCTCCTGAGGAGACAGTGCCTAGAACCAGGAGAGGGTGCTGTAACAGGGGCTGTCTGCATAAAACTGAAACCCCAGAAGCTTAGATGTAGGCCCATTCTACAGGAATGTGCAGCAAGGATACTCAATTTCACTTTGATGCTGAATTGAAGGGGAAAAGAAAATCTCCCCTTTATGTGAGTCTGTGGATTGTGGCCCAAATTTGTGTGACTGTGTCATTTAAAACACCTCAAGTAAAATTTTTATGTTGAAGTGGTCTTGAGTTGGTAATAACCCTTAGTCCACCAGCAGAAGCAAAACAAATCCTCCATGAAAGCCTAGGATTTCTGTTGTTAAACGTTCACTGGACATGAGCTCCCGGTCAAAAATCCTAATAAATGATAGCTATTTATATTGACAGTAATAATAATTATTATCATAGTGGAGGCCTGGTGGCCCAGAGGTTAAGGACTTGGCTGCCACCCTAAAGGTCGGTGGTTCAAACCTACCAGGTGCTCCATGGAAGAAAGATGTGGCAGTCTCCTTCTGTAAAGATTAAAGCCTTGGAAACCCTATCGGACAGTTCTACTCTGTCCTGTAGGGTCGCTATGAGTTGAAATTGACTTGACAATAATGGGTTTTTGGTTTTCAGTATTATTATTGTTGGGTCCCTGGGAAGAAAGGCCTGACAAGCTACTTCCAAAAATCAAAAAACAAAAACCTTATAGATCACAATGATTCATCTGTAATCAATCACAGGGATGATGCAGGACTGATTTTGTTCCATTGTGTATATGATCACCATGAGTTGGAGGTGACTTGAGAGTAGCTAACAAGCGAACATTATAATTATTAGAAGTCCCTGGGTGGTACAAAAGCCTGATGTGCTCAGCTGCTAACTGAAAGTTTGGAGGTTCAATTCCACCCAGAGGAGCCTCAGAAGAAAGGCCTGGCAATCCACTTCTGAAAAATCAGCCATTGAAAACTCTATGGAGCACAGTTCTGCTCTGACACTCTTGGGTCCCCATGAGTCAAAGTCAAGTCAATGGCAACTGGTTTATTATTATTAACATGACACTGGGAAAAGATCAAGTCAGACCCAGGCACAGAGTTCAAACCCATACACCTAATGGCTCTCCTGACTCCAGCATTTAGATGTCTCTTCACTACTGGCAAATGGAGCATGATTAAAACTGAACCCATGGGTACTCCTTCCAACCTAGCTCTCTTCCACTGGTTTTGCCTCTCAGTGAATTTCACTGGAACCTATTGAGTTATGCACCCAGCCAGCTCAGTGTCATACCTGGTACATCAAACTCATCCCATTCCCCCACAGTGGCCATGTGAAAATTCTCCAACATTTATTCATTCACACCAGCTTCACTTGCCATCGTATCCCAAGCATGTAGTGCCTGGTCCATAACAAATGTTCAACAATCATTTATCAAAGAAATGAAGGAAATCCCTAAGGTGTGTGAGATGAAAAACAAACAAAAACATGAAGGAAGAAGCAGTTTGTGACTATTCAGTGACCAAAATGGGTTTAACCACTGTAGACTGAGGTTTCTTTATAGAACTATGTTAGGCCCTGAGTTCATAAAGGGCTGCCTTGAGTGAAGCATTTCATTTTTATCTGCAAATATTTATAAAATCTGAGCCAATGACTGAATTGACCCCTTTGATTCCTTTTTTTAGACTCTCTAGAGGACCAAGTTTCAGCTCTTCCCTTGCTGAGAATTTGCCATTGATACTCTTTTATTTTAGGAGTAACAGCTTCTGTCAGCTATACCCTGAGTATGATCTCTCCTTTAATGACTCGTTTATAGAAGGAAAGCTCCTGGGGCAAGAACTTTGTTGTTATTCAGCACTGTTCAGCCTAAACTATTCTGTGCTGGGCATATTAATGGCACCTTACAAAGAATTTAAAAAAAAAAAAAAGTATCAGGTCACCTTAGCTAATTCATCTAATTGTTTCCATTAATAATTAATTTTAATTTTGTTTAATTAAAGTTATAAAGTGGGCTGAGCTGAAGAAGCAATGTGATTGGTTTAAACCAAAGTAGCTTTGAGCACCAGGACACCTGAGGTGCTCAGTTACTTCCTCACGACTAGAACGCCCAAATGTGATCTTCCTTTGGGAATTTCTTCAGAAATTTTATTAAGCCATGATTACTTTTATGACTAAATCAAAGAATTTCAAGGATTTTGTTGCTGTTCTTAGGAGTGGTCGAGTTGGTTCTGACTCATAATGACCCTGTGTATAACAGAATGAAACACTGCCCACTCCTGTGCTATCCTCACAATCCTTGCTATGTTTGAACCCATTTTTGCAGCCACTGTGTCAATCAATCTTATTGAAGGTCTTCCTCTTTTATGTCAAACATCTACTTTAAACAGCATGATGTCCTTCTCCAGGGACTGGTCTCTCCTGATAACATATCCAAAGTATGTGAGATGATATATCACCATCCTCGCTTCTAAAGTGCATTCTGGCTGTACTTCTTCCAAGACAGTTTGTTTGTTCTTTTGGCAGTCCATGGTATATTCGATATTCTTCACCAAGATAATAACTCAAAAGCATCAATTCTTCAGTCTTCCTTATTCATTGTCCAGTTTCGCATGCATATGAGGCTATTGAAAATATCACGGCTTGGGTTAGGCACACTTCAGTCCTCAAGGTGACGTCTTTGCTTTTTAACACTTTTTGCATCAGATTTGGCGATGCAATGCATCTTTTGATTTATTGACAGCTGCTTCCATAGGCCTTGTTAGTGAATCCAAGTAAAATCATATCCTTGACAATTCAAATATTTTCTCTTTATCATGATGTAGTTTATTGGTCCAGTTGTGGGATTTTTGTCTTCTTTTTGTTGAAGTTAATCTATACTGAAGGCTATATATAGTCTTTAATCTTCATCACTAGGTGCTTCAAGTCCTCTTTGCTTTCAGCAAACAAGCTTGTGTCATCTGCATGGCACATATGACACATTCTTCTACATATAGTCCAGCTTCTCGGATTATTTGCTCAACATATAGAATAAGTATGGTGACATGATATAACCCTGACACACACCATTCCTGATTTTAAACCATGAAATGTCCCCTTGTTATGTTCCAACAACTGCCTCTTGGTCTATGTAGAGGTTCCTCATGAGCACAACCAAGTGTTTCAGATTTCCCATTCTTCACAAGTTTATCCATAATTTGTTGTGATCTACACAGTTGAATGCCTTTAAGTAGTCAATAAAACACCGGTAAACATCTTACTGGTTTTCTCTGCTTTTACACAAGATTCATCTGACATCAGCAATGCTATCCCTAGTTCCATGTCTGCTTCTGAATCCAGCTTTGATTTCAGGCTGTTTCCTGTAAATATACTGTTACAACCACTTTTGAATTATCTTCAGCAAAATTTGACTTGTGTGTGATAGTAATGCTATTGTTTGACAATTTCTGCATTTTGTTGGTTCCTTTATTGGTAATGGGTAAAAATATAGATCTCTTCTAGTTGGTTGGTCAGGTAGCTATCTTCCAAATTTCTTGACATAAATGAGTGAGCTTTTCCAGCACTGCATCCATTTGTTGAATCATCTCAATTGATAACCTGTCAATTCTTAGGGCTTTGTTTTTTGCCAGTCTTCAGTGCAGCTTGGAATTCTTCCTTCAATACCGTCAATTCTTGATCATATGCTACTTTTTTAAACGGTTGAACATCAACTAATTCTTTTCGGTACACTGACTGTTTATTTCTTCCATCTTCTTTTGATGCTTCCTGCATGATTTAGTATTTTCCCCATAGAATCCTTCAATACTGCAATTTGAGGTTTGAATTTTTTCTTCAATTCTTTCAGCTTGATAAACGCAGAATGTGTTCTTTCCTTTTGGTTTTCTAACTCCAGGTCTCTTCCTATTTCATTATAATACTTTACTTTGTCATCTCGAGCTCACTTTGAAATCTTCTGTTCAGCTCTTTTATGCCATCATTTCTTCCATTTGCTTTAAGTGTTCTACATTCAAGAGCAAGTTACAAAGTCTCTTCTGATATCCATTTTGGTCTTTTCTTTCTTTCCTGTCTTTTTAAACACCTCTTCCTTTCTTCATGTATGATGTCCTTGATGTCATCCCACAACTCGTCTAATCTTCAGTTATTAGTGTTCAATATATCAAATCTACTCTTAAGATGGTCTCTAAACTCAGGTGGAATATACTCAAGGTTGTAATTTGGCTCTCATGGACTTGTTTTAATTTTCTTCAGCTTCAACTTGAACTCGCATATGAGCAATTGGTCTATTCCACAGTCCGACCCTGGCCTTGTTCTGACTGATGATATTGAGATTTTCCATAGTCTCTTTCTACAGATGTATTTGATCTGATTCCTGTGTATTCCGTCTGGTGACATCCACGTGTATAGTCATCATTTATGTCATTGACAAAAGGTATTTTCAAGAATAAGTCACTAGTCTTGCAAAATTCTATCATGCTATTTCAGGTGTAGTTTCTGTTACCAAGGCCATGTTTTCCAACTACCAATCCTTTTTCTTTGTTTCCAACTGTTGTATTCTAATCACCAGTAGTTATCAATGAATCTTGATTGCACGTTTGGTCAATTTCAGACTGCAGAAGTTGGTAAAAATTTTCAATTTCTTCATCTTTGGCACTTTTGGTTGGTGCATAAATTTGAATAATAGCTGTATTAACTGCTCTTCCCTGTAGGCGTAAGGATACTATCCTATTACTGACATCACTGTACTTCAGAATAGATCTTGAACTGTTCTTCGGATGATGAATGTGGCACCATTCCTCTTCAACTTGTCGTTTTCAGCATAGTCAGCGTATGATTGTCTTATTCAGAATGGCCAGTACCAGTCCATTTCAACTCACTAATGCCTAGAATATCAGTATTTATGCATTACATTTCATTTTTTGATGACTTCCAATTTTCCTCAATTAGTACTTCATACATTTCATGTTCCAATTATTAATGGATGATTGCAATTGTTTCTTCTCCTTTTGGGTTGTGCCACATCAGCAAATGAAGATCCAGAAAGCTTTATTCTATCCATATCATTGTAGTCGACTCTGCTTTGAGGAGGCAGCTATTCCCCAGTATTTTGAGTGCCTTCCAACCTGAGTTGCTCATCCTCTGGCAGTAGGTCAGACAATGTTCTGCTGCTATTCATAAGGTTTTCAATGGTAATTTTTTTCTTTTTTTTTTTTCCAGAAGTAGATCGCCAGGTTGTTCTTCTTAGTGTGTCTCGTTTGGAAGCACCACTGAAGCCTTTCCACCATGGGTGACCCTGCTGGTATTTGAAATACTGGTGGCATAGATTTCAGCATCGTAGCAATACACAGGCCACCACAGTGGGACGAACTGAAAGATGAATGGTGGTTCAAGGATGAGAAGCTGAAAAATAAATATTTGAGTGAAAGATGAAAAGTGTTCTACCCACACACAGATTTGTATCTGTATCAAAATTGTCCACTGTCTGCATCTAATTAGAAAGAGGGTCACTCCAAAGTCAGATGAAGCAGGGTGAGCAGTAGGCTGGAATATGTCTCAGAACACTACTAATGGTCCACATTTTAAATGAAACATGTATGTCCTTATTCATTTCCTTTTTCTCATTGCAGAGTTTTCCATGTCTCTAAGTGATCTGTTTCCAGACAAATCAATGCCAGTTCTTGTCAAATGCTGTATTTTTTTTTTCTTAGCTGCTTTTGAGTTGGCCCCCAATTTACAGAGACCCTATTCACAGTGGAACAAGGTGCTGCCCAGTCCTGCAACATCCTTATGATTTACTAAGGAAACATAGGCTTTTTGTTGACTGATTTTTGGAAATAGATCACCAGGGCTTTTTTCCTCTTCTATCTGAGTCTGGAATCTCCACTGAAATCTGTTCAGCATCATAGCCACATGCAAGCATGCACTGACAGATCAGTGGTGGTTGCACATGAGGTGGCTTGGCCAGGTATTGAACCTGAGTCTCCCACATGGAAGGAGAGAATTCTAACACTAAACCACTACTACCCCCATGTGATCATTAAACTGGGCCATGATTCTCAGTGGAAATGTTTTATAAACAGAAATATTTTTACACTATGTCTTTGAAGTCAAAATAATGCACACCTTCTATTTATGCTTTCCTTTTTTTTTTTCCTTTCTTACATTATCAATTGTTTCAAGAGCATTGTAATGTTTTCAATTTTATTTAATGTTGTGTCCCCCAAAAATATGTGTTCTAAACCCTAATCTCTATGCCTCTGGCCATAATCTCATTTGGGAATGGATTGTCTTTGTTATGTGAATGAGATGGGATTAGTGTAGGGTATGTCTTGAGTCAATCTCTTTTGAGACCTAAACGAGATTAAACAAGCATGCAAGATGCAGAGATGAGGGAAGATAGATGACAAGCCATATGAAGTTTAATCAGAAGCAGAAGCTCAAAAGAGACAAGGACCTTCCTCCAGATATGCTGAAGACAGAAAGCCTTCCCCTAGAGCCAGCACCCTGGATTTGGACTTCTAGCCTCCTAAACTGTGAGAAAATAAATTTCTGATAGTTAAAGCCACCCACTGGTAGTATCTCTGTTATATCAGCCCTAGATACCTAAGACAGAATTTGGTACCAGGAGTGAGGTGCTGTTCTAATTAATACCAACAATGTGGTAATGGTTTTGGAATTGGGTAATGGGTGGGGACTGGAAAGGGTGCAGTGGTTATGAGTTATGGCTGCTAACCAAAAGGTTGGCAGCTTGAACCCATCAGCCACTCATTGGAAACCCTATGGGGCAATTCTACTCTGTCCTACAGGTTTGCTATGAGCCAGAATTGACTCGATGGCAACATGTTTTTGGAATAGTAAAAATGCAGCCCTGGTGGTGCAGTGGTTAACAGCTCAGCTACTAGCCAAAAAGTGTCAGTAGTTTGAATCCACCAGCTGCTCCTTGGAAACCCTATAGGGCCATTCTACTCTGCCCTATAGGATTAGTAGGAGTCAGAATCGACTCAATGGCAACAGGTTTGGAATAGTAAAAGCCTAGACTGTCTTGAAAAGACTGTTGGTAGAATTATGGATGTCAAAGGCAATTCTGCTGAGGGCTCAGAAGGAAGTGAAGAGAGCTATACAGAAAGTGTCTATCGTCTTAGAGAATACAGATGGTGCCAGCAACAGAATGTTGCTAGAAATGCAGATGTTAAAAGTGCCTCTGGTGAGGCTTTAAAAGGAAATAATGAACATGTAATTGAACAATGGAGGAAGGGTGATGCTTTTTATGCAGTGGCAAAGAACTTGTCTGAATTATGTTCAAATGTTTGTTAGAAGGTAGAACTTGTATAAGTGATGAACTTGGACATCTGGCTGATGAGACTCCTAAAAAAAATCTTAAAGGAGCCATATGGTTTCTCCTTGCTACTTACAGTAAAACATGAGAGAAAAGAGATGGATTTGAAAATGAAATGTGCAAAATGAAAATAAAACTTAAAGATCTGGAAAATTCTATTGTACAAACTAAGGACACATGTTCTAGAATTTTCACCAAGGATATGGCTACACAATCTTTTATTAAAGAGATTAAACCTGTGACTGATGGATCTAACCAACTACCACAGCAGAAAACCCATCAACTTAAACTGAAGGGGACAGAGAAAGAATGAAAGGAAAGAATGTCATCTGCCTCTTGGAATTCTACAGGAAGAAAACAGGCCAGAGGATACATCTGTTGTCCTCCAAGGAGAAAAAAAAAAAAAAAAAACTCCTTTGGAATAGCTCGGAAATCAGCAGAACTGTTGGAAGGAGCATAGGAAGCAAAGCTGCCTTGGCCTCAAACGGTGGGACCATGGCCTCTGAGGTCTCAAAGGGTAGAGCCAAGGCCTCCTAGGTTTCAAAGAGTCACATTATCAACAATTGGATTCTGGAGTGTGGGTTTGCCATTCATTTTGGCAAAGAGGATGGGGCTGCTGCCCAAAGCAGAGGGGGTGGGGTGACCATGCCCAAAGGACAGAAGTTGAATTAATGATTTGAGTACAGCACTGTGTGAATCCCATTCATCACTAAGAATTGCCTATGCTCTCCTCCAGTGGCGCCTACTTCCAGAGACATTACTTTCCAAGGATGCTTCCTTGACCCTCCTTCAACTCTAGAGTTCCCATTTGTCTTTTTTCTCCCCTCTCAAGGGGTCTGCAATCACTCAGGACTATGCAAATATGTTGTCTTCTTAGTCAAACTAACCTTACATCCTTCTTTGCCATCTCACATCCTTCCCTGCCAATCACCCTTACTCTCATCAATCCCACACAGACAAGCATATGGGGGCACACACACACACACACACACACACACACACACACGCACATATCCACACAAATTCACACACTTACACTCTCATACACACACTTAAACATGCACGCACATGCATATACACACACTCGTATATGCACAAACATGGAATTTTAAACATACATTTCAAACTTCCCTTTCATCCTCCAGGTAAACAAGCCAAATAAATATCCAGAAACTTCTGTTTACATAACCCGTAAAAAAACCCCTTGCCGTCCAGTGGATTCTGACTCATAGTGACCCTACAGGACAGAGTAGAACCGCCCCATAGAGTTTCCAAAAAGCATCTGGTGGATTTGAGCTGCCGACCTGTAGGTTGCAGCCATAGCTCTTAACCATCAGAGTTTCCGTTTACATAACACTGACATACAAAAATAGAGTAGCTTAGATATAAAATCAGGTAGCATTTTGTTTTTATGAGACCAACTAACTTGTTCAATTAACTGTCTGGATTCTACACTTTAGATAACACTTTGGTTTGCTGGTTTAGAAATAAACACCATCAAGAGCTCTGAGGGTGGCAGAAAAGGAACTTAATATCAGTCTTTCTTCTGTGGTAACTGGCTGTGTGGTTTCCTTTTCTTTCCCTTGGTTTCCTCCTTAAAAGGAAAAAAAAAAAAATGAATGAAAGAAGAGAAAGGAAGGAAGGAAGGAAAGAAAGAGAGCAAGAGAAAGAAAAAAAAGAAAAAACAAAAGATGTAAACTAGACGACCTTTGAGATCTCTTCCAGCTCCAGTGTTCTTTGATCCAATGAGGAAATATTTTCCATCCACCACAGAATGGGAGAGACATTCTTTGAGAGGCTCTAAGTGGGTCTGAAGGAGCCCTGGTGATGCAGTGGTTAAGCGCTCATTTGCTAACTGAAAGGTAGGCAGTTCGAACCCACCAGCCACTCCTCGGGAGAAAGATATGATGGTCTGCTTCCATAAAGATTTACAGCCTTGAAAACCTTATGGTGCAGTTTTCCTCTGTCCTATGGGTGTCTCTGAGTCAGAATCGACTCGAAGGAAATGGGTTTGGGTTTTTTAGTTTAAGTGAGTCTGAAAGTGGTTCTCAGAAATAGAGTCAGTATATCGGCAGTCATGCCTGAGGGCAGAATAAGGTTTTACATCTGAAAAAGTTAATGTGGACTAAGTGGCCCCTGAAGCTGGCCCAGCCACCAAACACAGAGTTCTGTGCAGTTGTCAACTCACCTTGTTTCAAAAGAAAATTGTTCTTGAGGTATTCTCTTAGTACTGAAATGCTTTTTTAAATTTTGTGATTTTTCAAACCTTGCCCTTTAAAGGCGGCAAAAATAAAACAATAGAACCATAACAGTTGTTTGCCAGTGTTTCAAACTTGGGACAGCAAGGCCCTTTTCAAACACTCTCCAACTCTCTGCTGATTTCCCAGTAGAATTGATCTTAATCACAAGCTTGATTTGGCACAGTGAGTCTTGGATAAAGAGCAAATCTAAAGCAATGTATTAAAAGGAGAAGTGCCCTGTACATCTGAGCTACTCCCAACTTCTTTACCCCTGGACCCAGTTCAACACATTCAACCTTCGGCTTTCAGAGTTCTCCTCTTTTAATTGAGTTAGATCCAAAAGATTTGTTTAACACATGAAGTATTAGATGTTGAGGCCTTGGGGATACAAGGTGAAAGAGTGTGGCCCCTGCCTTCAAGAAATGCATAGTCTGTTTGGGGGAAATAATTTTGTTACGATAATTATAGGGTGCTATCTACAGTGGTTGTTTTTGTTGTTAGGTACTGTTGAGTCAGCTCCAACTCAAAGTGATTTTATGTAAAACAGAACGAAATGTTGCCGTATCCTGTTTATCCTCATAGTAGTAGGTATGTTTGAGTCCCTTGTTGCAGCCACTATGTCAGTCCATCTTCTTGAGGGTCTTCCTCTTTTTTGCTGCCCCTCTATTTTACCAAGCTTGACATCCATTTCCAGGAATTGGTCCGTCCTGATAACATGTTCAAAGTAAGCAACATAAAGTTTTGCCATCCTCACTTCTAAGAAGCATTTTGGTTACAGTTCCTCTTCAGTGATAGAATGATGTATAAGTTACATCACTATGGCAGTGCAGAAGGAGAAATTACTTTTTTCCTGGTGCAGTAGGAATTGAGTTGAGGTCCATGAAGGCTACAAATAAGAGATGATATTTGATCTCAAGCCATTGATATGAGTTAGATGAATCAATTACTCACATAGAAAGTATTGAATATCTGTTGAACCCTCAGTCTAGTTTCTGAAATATAATTTAACCCAGTCCCTCAAAGAATGAGTTGTAGAAGTGACTTATAATTAAAGAACAGTCCAACTCTAAGCAGGGTGGTACCAACTGTGGCAGGGATTAGGGAGAGAGTATTCCAGGTTGAGGGAGTTAGGGACTTATCAGTAGAGCTGAGGAGAGGAAGCGACAACAACAGAAAAAATACTTACTGGTACCTTTCATCAAGTGTTGGTGTGTATGTGTGTGTGTCTTTGGGTGGAGATGCCTAATGTTACCAGAACAGATGTGAGGGTGACCATGTTAAGGAGACAGTGATGAGATTTGTCTGTTTGGGCAGAGCAATATGTTGGGGAGTGGATGGAGAGGACAAGACGAAATATCAGGAATTTGAAATCATGTCGGTTGGGCAGAAGGAGGGCCTTGAAAGTTCTTGTGTGGGGGGTGGATGTTAACGAGTTATACAAAGGCTGTTCTGGTGGCAGGGTCTGTGGCAGCAGAGTCTGTGGGCTAGGAGGGTATTTGGTAATAATCCAGATATGGGCGATCAGGCTCTAACTAGCTTGTTGGACATTGATGGGGGTATGAATAGAAGGGAGGTATTTTTGCTGGTTTCCTATTTACTTCAGATGAAATGTAGGTGACTCTTGGCTAGAAATGTGAATACTGAAATATTTTTATCCTCACCACCTGCTTCTCTTTGAGAGTTTGCAGCAATGAAAGATGGCACACAAAACGACAACTCTGAAAAAGATGAACAGCTCAATTTTAACCAAGGTCTTTTCTTGGACTTTAACATGGAAAAAGAAAGAGTTGTAAAGTTGAGGTTATCACAGAAAGAAAAGAGTAGTAACTTAAAACAATATGTTTCAAATTAACAAAGGTAGCTAAAACGCTGACCTTTAAGAAACCGATTACTGATGAGTAAGGTTCTTTTTACATCCAAGACTTGGATATGCCATTCAGATCACAGTATATCTGACCTGGCCCCTGAAGGAGGAACCAGGAGCTCAGCAGCAGGGTTTGGTGTTAGGGGCTCAATTCCCAAACTTTCTACCTGTATGCAAAGCCCACCTGTGACAAGCTGAGTGACTTTGAGCAAATCCTCTGTGTTAATAAATGAAGGTAATAATAGGTTGTACTTCATAGGATTATTGTAAGAGTTAATATATGAAAAAAGCTTGCAAACAGTGCCCAGCATATAAAGAGCTATTAAATGGCTACTGTTATTGTTATTTTCTTCTTATATGAGGATGCATGATTCACGTTAAGACTTTTGCTGTCTTCATATTCTCCCTTGAAGGATCACACCTTGTTCAAAATCAACCAATATCATTGAGCCCGTAGTACGAGCCAGGTTCTCTTGATGTTGTTTGAGTTTCATTACAGTGCTGGTTATTCAGTGGTAGCGTTCTTGCCTTGCCATGCGGGAGACCCAGGTTTAATTGCCGGCTGACATACTTCATGTTGCGTCACTTGTCTGTCACTGGAGGCTTGGATGTTGCTATGATGCTGAATAGGTTTCAGCAGGAACTTCCAGACTAAGATAGACTAGGAATAAAGGCCTGGCGATTTACTTCCAAAAATCAGCAGCTGAAAACCCTATAGATCACAATGGTTTGATTTGCAACCAATCTTGAGGTGGCATAGGACCAGACAGAGTTTCATTTGGTTGTGTATGGGGTCACCGTGAGTAGCTAACAACAACAACAACAGCATAATGCTCTATCGTTCTTTGCCCTCATGAGTAAACTGGGTGTCAGGGATTTTAAATAACTTTCCCAAGCTACACCACTATTTAAGGGTTGAAATATGGTTTGAGCCCACTTCTAAAATATTCCAAAATGTATGCTCTCCACATCTTTCCCACTTTGTTATAAGGAAATCTGTGCCCAAAGAAGACACACGGCCACTCACTGGAAGAGCAAGTGGAATGCTTTGCCAACCTCTGCTAGAGTATCTTGTACATCCTCTTTCAAAAGGACTGAAGGAAGTGAGAAATACTGTATCTATGCATTCCTCTGAAATTAAGTAATTGGAAATACAATATATCCAAGCCATTAGACATCAGGAGCTATTGGACTGACTGACCAAGGATATCTCCAGCAAAACCCTACATGGAACCTTAAATTCCAACATCATTCGTTTGATTATACACAGTGAGAGTTGCCAGTCATATCTGTCCATTACGTAGAAAAGGTGATGGAATCATCTCATAATGTTTTAGTATGAATCACATGATTAAAAGAAATGGTCAGGCAGTTCCCTGGGGAGAAAGATTATTTGATAATCTTTATTAATAATATAAAACTTCCATTAACTAATGAATATATAAACAAATGTGGCATATCCATACAATAGAATATTATTCTGCTCTAAAAAGGAGTAAGCATTGATTCATGCTGCAGTATGGATGAACCGTGAAAACATTATGCTAATTGAAACATGCCAGGAACAGAGGACTACATATTGTACGATTCTATTTACATGAAATGTCCAGAATAGGCAGATCTATAGGGATGGAAAATAGATTAGCGGTTGCCTATGACTGAAGAAATGTGGGGTTATGAACTCTTTACCTCCTTTAATGGAAGTTGTGAGACATTCAAAAGTGAAATAAATGCACTCACCCATATCGACAAACCACCTCCTGAATCACCGTCAAAGTCCTGATTGTATGGCCATCATATTAGGGGAGTCTTTCCTGTTTTTACTGAGATTTGACAATGTCCTTAAGTTTGTGGAGTTAGACTTATATGTTTCTGGGGGTTAGGGGATGACAGCTAAGGGAGTGGGGTCTCTTTTTCGGGTAATAGAAATGTTACAAAATTGATTGGGGAAAGGGATGCACAACTCTGAATAACTAAAAGCCATTGAATCGCACATTTTAAATGGGCAAAGTGTATGGTATGTGAACTGTATTCCCATAAAGCTGTTAAAAATATATGGCCGCCCTGTATTGGACACTCAGTATGTGTTGGACCTCCCTAGGGAAAGGAATCAGGGATGGTGAGATGTCAATGGGAAGAGAGAACAGGAAGGGTTGAACCCTGGGCGACTACTGCTTCTGAGTACGGTTAAGGAAGCCCTTGACAGTTGGAAGAGGGCAACAGGCATGTTCTTAGTGATGGCACCACAACAGGGGAGGAAATAGGGAAGATATTCTTTGTCGTTTACACCTTATGCCCCAGGTCGACCTGGTGTATTTTCATGTCCTTTTAGCCTTCTTATCTATGACCAGTTTTACAACTGTCATTTAAAATGGCCTTACTTTAAATCGACGTACTCTTAAGAAAGATTGATGACAATTAAACTGTTTTTTTGTTCTTATTTTCTGCTACTCTCTTCCCCAAAACTCCGTGTTCCCTCTGGCTCACACGCTGTTAAATCCTTGTACGAACTTGTCGACACTTCAAATTATCTCCGTCTCTGCTGCCTCCTATATATTACTTAGCCAATGTATACACACTTAACTCTCTTAATCTCCCTCATAAGTAAATTTCTCAACCCCTTAATCACCCCCGCTACTCTTCCCTGAATCCTTTCCAATGTGTTGACATCTTTCTGGCACAATGGTGCCCACAACCATATGCCTTTGGCACCCGTTCTCCTTGGCCACCCACCAGAAATGGAACTTGGCCGACGTCAGAGTAGAGAGTAAGACATATTTATTTGATTTAGCTTTTGATTATGCTCACTTCTTGGGATGATGGTTGATTACTAGTGATGTGGTTGGCCAGACATTGGGATTCAGGGCACATCAGTGGTGGAAGGGGTTTGTGTGTGAAGAGCAACATCATGTAGGTTGTGTTTAACCCGTGAGTGGTTATCTTGCTAAAACAGATAAAAGCAGGAGATTTGGGAAATAGTCATACTTTAGATGAGCATCCCAAGGATGGCTTCTATTTATTTCTATAGACTGAATTTCATATTTCAATTTAACTTTCAATGATTTCATAATTTTGGAATTAAGAGAACCTTAAGATTGCTGAGCTTGGCTGCTAACCAAAAGGTCAGCAGTTCAAATCCACCAACTGCCTCTTGGAAACCCTACAGGGCAGTTCTACTCTGTCCTGTAGGGTCGCTATGAGTCAGAATCAACTTGACAGCAATGGGTTTGGGTTGTTTTTTTTTTAAATTGCTATAAGGAAGAGAAGACTTCCATAGCAGAATCTTCTGAGGTAGAGGCTTTGAACATATAAAATTTATCCATCAATTCTGGGTTATAAACTCTTCACTCCATGCAATGGAAGTTGTGAGGGATTAAAAAGTAGAGAAAAATCAACTTACCCATATTTAAAAACCACCTCCTGGATACTAATTGCACTTTCATTTCAAGGGAGTCTTTTCCATTTTTATTGTGCTTTGACAATAGCTATAAGTTTCTAGAGTCAGACATATTTTTTACATAGTAATATGATTTCTCTAATGATAAATCAAGTAACATTCTAAAGTTCTTTGAGAAGAAAAATATGCTATCAAAAAGGTGTGTGAGAGCGTGTATAATCTGTTTAACATTTAAGAAGACTATGACAAGGTTAATTTATGCATTCAACCAATAGCCATTGAGTACCTATGATATCCTTGGCGCTGTGCTAGGTACTAGAACCATACTATACACAAAATATGATTCTGACTGCAGAAATCAAATGTTATAAAAAACAATAAAAATGTTTCAAGGGAAATAAAGGATGGCAAAATTTTCTGTCACAGGAAGAGAAATAAGAGTGGTTACCTTGTTATACGTAGAAGAAAGATGCCTACATCGAAATTGGGGAGTAGTATGGTGATCAGTGGCATGGTACTCATCTAAGAACCATAGCACATTATCTAGACCAGTATTGAATGCATATTTCCTTGGTGTAATACAGCACAATTATCACAATTGGCAAGCCAAATCCTGTCTCTGAGTGTGATACTAAGACAGCATATTGCATTTGCCCAAGTGGGATATATTAATCTTGCCAATATACAAGGCAGATGTTCATTCTAGGGTTAGGGAAAGTAAGAGAACTTGCTATGAGTGATAAACTTGTGTCAAATCTAGTTGGAAATGATGTAGTGCAGGCAGATGGGCATTCACATGAGAAGGAAGTATAGAAAGATCTTTCAGCAGTCGTCAGAAAATCTGAACCTGAGCTTGAAAATGTAGCAGGGAAATAAAAGAGGTAGACAACTACAGAGGATGGTAACTGCTGCCACCTTCTCTTTAAGAACAAAAGATGGGCACACAGATGTTAGCAAAAAGTCAGCTAGCAGAAAACTGCCGTCAACATGTAACTTCATGAGCTCTCAGAAGGTAACTTCAGTATTCTGGGCTCTATGAAAGGGGCTTTTGGTTAACCTGGAAGTTTAGTTTTACTTCTCTTGCAATGGACCATCTCCTGTACACCCAGGTCTTGAATTTTCTGTGCATGTGGAAGGCCACCCAGGATTCTTCTTGAGTTCCACCAGGAGCTCAGCACTACCTCCATCCTAGGAAATGGGGCCAGGCAGACCCAACCCTCTTTTGTCTGGGCTGTCTCCTTAGTTTCCATCAGTCCAGCATATCATGATTCAAGGCCTATCAGACTGAAGGTTCAGAGTGCTCTTAGGAGACAATTACAGGCAGTTCCCAGGTTAAGAACATCGACTTACAGACAACTCATACTTGACTTTTAATATTACGTAAATTTGCCCTCACTTTGAGATGATTGAACCAGCCCCTACTCGCAACAAATTCTTCATCACAATCACCTTCACTTGCTGCACATGCAGATTTTAAACCATTGAAAAGGCTTTGAGCTTTTTCTTGCACTAAAGTAAGACTAAATAAGAACCCTATGCACCTGTTGTAGTTTACCTACAAATTTGACTTAAAGACACAGGAATGGATCTCGTTCATAACCTGGGGACTACCTGTACAGTATAAAAGGAAAAAGGTGGAGTAAAGAGTTAGCTTAGACTGTTCCTTAGTCCTCCCTAGGAAAGGTAGTTCAATAGTTAGCTCTTTGAAAAGTGGGTGAATATTGTCTTCTCCCTTCACCCCTGGCCTCTTATACTTTTCTTAATCTATAGACCAGCTCATAAGAACCACCACACTAGCTCTTTAGCCAGACAAAGCTCCACCCTCCCACCTCCAGAAAAACTTCACCTACTCCACAGGAACAGATATCTGTCTAGATTCCTGCTTAAGTGCCAGGACGAAACTGTAAAGTGGGTTTGTAGTTAATCTGATTTTGTTCAAGTCCCTCTCCATTACATGCTCTTTGGGAGACTCAGTTTCCTCATCTGTAAAATGAAGATAATACTGTTTACTGCAGAAGGTTGTACCAGCAACAGTTGCTGTTGGGTCTATTCTGATTCATGGCAACCCTGTGTGTGTCAGAAGAGAGCTGTGCTCTATAGAGTTTTTAATAGCTGATTTTTCGAAAGTAGATCACCAAGACTTTCTTCCAAGGAGCCTCTGGATGGACTCAAACTTCAAACATTTCTGCTAGCAGTGAATTGCATAAACTGTTGGCACCACCCAGGGATTCTGTCTAAGGTTTTGTTGTTGTTGCTGTTAGGTGTTGTCATGGATTGAATTGTGTCCCCCAAAAAATGTGTGTATCAATTTGGTGGGGCCATGATTCCCAGTATTGTGTGGTTGTCCTCCATTTTGTGATTGTAATTTTATGTTAAAGAGGAATAGGGTGTGATTGTATAACACCCTTACTAAGGTCACGTACCTGATCCAATGTAAAGGGAGTTTCCCTAGGGTGCGGTCTGCACCACCTTTTATCTTACAAGAGATAAAAGGAAAGGGAAGCAAGCAGAGAGTGGGGGAACTCATACCACCAAGAAGCCAGAAGCAGAGCAGGTCCTTTGGACCTGAGGTTCCTGCACTGAGAAGCTCTCAGACCAAGGGAAGACTGATGCATCACCAGGACCTTCCTCCAGATCCCACAGAGACAGAAAGCCTTCTCCTGGAGCTGACGCCCTGAATTTGGTCTTGTAGCCTACTAGACTGTGAGAGAATAAATTTCTCTTTGTTAAAGCCGTTCACTTGTGGTATTTCTGTTATAGCAGCACTTGAAAACTAAGACAGGAGCTGTCGAGTTGGTTCCAACTCATAGTGACCCTATGTACAACAGAACAAAACACTGCCTGGTCCTGCATCATCCTCACAATCCTTGTTATGCTTGAGCCCGTTATTGCAGTCACTGTGTCAATCCATCTTGTTGAAGGTCTTCCTCTTTTTCACTGACGCTCTGCATTACTAAGCATGATGTCCTTCTCCAGAGACTGATACTTCCTGAGAACACGTCGAAAGTATCTGAGATGTAGTCTCTCCATCCTTGCTTCTAAGGAGCATTCTGGCTGTACTATTTCCAAGATAGATTTGTTCATTCTTTTGGCAGTCCATGGTATATTCAATATTCTTCGCCAATACCATAATTCAAATGCATCAATTCTTCTTCTGTCTTTCTTATTCTAAGGTGTTAGTGAGATTTAAATGAAGTCATAAATGGAAAGCAGTTAATATGAAGCCCGTCACATGATTAGTACTCAATAAATCTTAGATATTACATTATTCCAAACAGTTCTATGGAATTCATTAATATCTAGATAAATTCTAGAAGAAAATGGAAAGTGGTTTTAGTTCACAGACATATATAGACCCACTGCTTTCCTTACAAGATTACCTGTTAAGCAATCATGCTATCAAAAACATGATTTTTCTTCTCAGGGATACTCACCATGCAGTATCGTATTAGTGAAGTGAATTTTCCTATTAGCAGTCCCTGGCTATTCTCTGTGGGAACCACAAATAGCATGTCTTTGAGTCCTATTGCTCTACCTGGGTCCTGAATCCATAACATCTACAAACAAAACATTCAAACACACCATCAGAACACCAAGTTAACATCTAAAGGTTTTTCCCTGTTTCTAAGGTATGACTCTGACTCTAACTTCTTTTTACTCAGGTTCTCCTTGTAATGAAAGGGAATGTGAGGAGATAGCATTTGCCAATTCTACTCTCATTTATGCTCCTTTGCCAGTTCCTGGCTGCTCTCTCTCCATCCCATTTTCTAGTCCTCTAGTTTTCATAGGCTTCGCCTTATCAGTCCCCCATGAATGTTTCCACAAAATTCACACCCTTGATTTCACTTTCAGGTTATGCCTCTGCAACCTCCAACATCAACCACACACTTTTTACATGAATAAGTAGGCTTCTGAATTCCTTTCAGGAATGAAGTTTACTACACCAAATATATGGCTCCACCCCCTCTTTAGATCGGTGGATCATCTGCTGAGACTCATTCCAACCTCAGAGTGATCTACGATCAGGCGCTGATAAAACAGAACTGGGAAGGGAGCATGAGGGTGGCTGATTGTGGCAAATTGGGCACATAGTGACCCTGTTAAATTTTGCTGACTGGTTTGTTGGTGTGTGCCAGCTGAGTCTCTTCCTGTTAAAGCATCTAACAAATGCAAATACTGACAAGAATTGCTGAAAACTTCCATGACACTATAATTTATTACAGAGCTCATCACATCACTCTAAATAAAAGTAAAAATCTATGCACCTGTACTTTTCAGGGTTAGCTTTAAGTCATCTGGTAGATAAAGTCATATTAGCATTCCACTATTCTTTCATCCCTGCTGCCATCTTAGGACTCCAAATAATATTAATTGGCAGTGGTAGATCTGTAAAAATTTATAAATTCTCCACATATGCAGAGTATTTCAGAGTTTACTCATTGCTTTCATGTGCAATGCCTTATTTAAGCCACACAAAAATCCCTGGGTGGGGGGTTTAACGTCCCCGTTTTTCAGGTGCAGAAGGTTTCAAACTGGATTGTGTGATTTACCCAAGGCCATTCGGAAATGGGGCTGTGAGTCCATCTCTTACCTCTTGACTTTATACCTCCTGCTTACAGTAGATTTTTATCTAGGCATTTTGAAAACATATTTTTTCATTAAGAAGTGGAATCAATTAAAAGATTCTTAATTAGTGAGATCACAGTTTCCTTTTTTCTTATATGCCTGTGCCACAGTTTTTGTTTATTATTACTTGATTCCTTCATTATTACTTACTTATGAGGTTGTTCCAGTACTTGCATTAGTAACTCATCTAAGTCCAATGATTTGTGAATATCGAATATTAAAAAAAAGAATCGCCTTACCCGACTTCAAATCAATAGCACTGTTATCTCACTTTTTCATTATTTCCCAAGCGTCCAAATTCTCTTTATTTTTCTAGTTAAAAAACAATTGAAAAAACATGTCAGTAACTCTGCCATTATAGAATTCTTGTTGTAATAAAATTAATAATTTAAATTTGTTGGCATCAAATGCTGGAAGTCCTCAGGGCACCTTAATGAAAATAGCAAATGATAACCAATACTGCATCATGCCCTGATTACTACCCCAGAGCAAAATTGGGCAAACCCGCCAAATGACTGCAAGAAGAATGATTCCAAATTAAAATTAAAAACAACAATCCCATAGGAAAGGCATGAGCTGTACCCTGAAGAGTAATGGATTGCAGGTCTCTAGCTACGGTTGATAGGTTCAATGGAAGGAAAAATGTCATCTGGTACTCTAAGGTGTTCTGCTGGCTACATCAAAAAAAGTTCACTCTTTACCAGGCTTTAGCAAACATCAGCTTCGGTCCTTTCTAATTTATCATGAGGAAACTGACACATGGAGGGGTGGAATAACTTTCTTAAGGTCCCCAGCTAATTAGTGTAGGACCTGCTGGCTACCCTGACATCAAGCCCGACAGTTTTCCTGCTGTCTTGTATTACTGCTAGCCTGTTGCTAGCATACTGAGCTTCTACTAATTTCAGACTAATAGAAGCAATGCCCTTGAGCAGCTAATAGACAAAGAGAGGAAAATTTGGGAGAGCGAGGCTGGGACCAGAGTAAGGAGAGTGAAGCATGTAAGGCATTTGCCTCTGGTGCAAACTTGAAGGGGGACTGGCGGTGAGGCTGCAAAAACTGAGTAATCAAGATAAATAATATTTTGATACAATGTATTTATTTTTTTAAAGTCAAAATTAATACAAAACCATTGTTTTTAAAAAAAAATTGTATTTTAGATGATATTTAGAAAACAAATAGTTTCTCATTAAACAGTCAGTATACATATTGTTTTATGACATTGGTTAAAAACCTCACGACATGTCAACACTCTCCGTTCTCGACTTTGGGAGACTTTTTTTTTGGTGAAAATATACATAGCCAAAGTTACACCATTTCAAAACTTTCTACATGTACAATTTAGTGACATCTATTACATTCTTCCAGTTGTGCTGCTATTCTCACTCTCCTTTTCCAAATTATTCCATCACCTTTATCTTCAACTCACTGCCCCCTAGGCTTCCCATCAAACCTTTTGAGTTGCTGTTGTCAATTTGATCTCACATAGATACTTTTTTTCTTTTTTGTACCTTAGATGAAAGTCTGCAGAACAAATAGTTTCTCATTAAACAGTTAGTACATGTATTGCCCTATGACAATGGTTAACAACCCCATGACATGTCAACACTGTCCCTTCTGTTCCCTATCACCAGCTTTCCTGTCCCCTTCTGCCTTCTAGTCTTTGTCCCTGGACTGCTATGCCTCATTAGTCCTGCAAAACCATCATTTTTCATTCACTTTGTGCCCCCTTAGTTTGCACCTGATGCAATTGCCTCATTCATCTCATTTAACTCATCCTACTTTTAGTCTGGAGAATGACTTCCCTTTCCCTTTCCTAAAAAAAAAACAAAAAACAAAGCAAAGGCCAAACCTGTTGTAATTAAGTCAATTCTGACTCATGACGACCCCGTGTGTTACATAGAACAGCTCACAGGGTTTTCTTTCTTTACGGAAACAGATGACCAGGCCTTTCTTTCACAGCCATGCTGAGTGGGTTTGAACCACCAACCTTTAGCTTAGTAGACAAGTGCAAACCATTTGTGCCTCTCAGGGACCTGTCCCTTTGCTTTATTGTTGTGTTGCAGTTGAATCGATTCCAACTCATAGTGACCCTATAGGACAGAGTAGAATGGCCCCTGTTTCCAAGGAGCGGCTGGTGGATTCGAACTGCTGACCTTTTGATTAGCAGCCAAGCTCTTAACCACTGAGCCACCAGGGCCTCTTCCCTTTACTAGCTGTGGTTAATTTCACCACATGCCAATGCTTTAGTGTTGAGATCAATGTTCTGCTATTGAAACCCTACAGCTTAAACCCCTTTATTTTGTTTTTGCAGCAGTCAGAAACTTATGGAAGAGAAGCCAATCACTGTGTGTGGTGTTTATAAAATATGTACACACATCCTTTGACACTTTTCTCTTTGAAAAGTGAAACCTAAAATCTCTCTCCTTGAGTGTGAGCTGCACTTAGTGATTCACTTCTAATCAGCGGTGGATTAACCAGTAAGCCTGGTATGCATAGGCTTGCATTGAGCAAGGTTAGTTGTATTTACTTACTGATCTGTAGTGAGCAATTTCACATGAGTTTCTCCACATCTCTGACGTGATGGAGGAAACGTAAAATTGTGCACTGCAGATTAGCAGGAAGGCACAACTGGGCCCATATACATGGGTTTATTGGGTAATCTGGCCCTGCTTCTAATGAATAGAATGTGGCAGAAGTGACCATGGGTGATTTCTGGGACAAGATCATAGAAGACATCACAGTTTTCCACTTGGTCCCTGTTGGATCACTTGCTCTGGTTGAAGTCATGAGACACTGGAGAGGTTTATTTGTCAAGGAACTGAGGCCTCCGCCAACAGCCATGTGAGTGAGCTATCATGGAAGCAGGTTCTTCATTCATTGTCAAGTCTTCAGACGACTGCAGTCCTGGAAAACACTTTGACTTCAGTTTCATGAGAGACTCTTTGTCAGGACCATCTAACTAAGGCACTTCTGAATACCTGACCTACAGAAACTATGACAATAGAAGTTTGTTTTTTTAAGCCACCAAATTTTGGGGTAATTTATTATGCAACAACAGATAACTAATATACTATGCTGCTTAATGTGACCATAACATTTGCCTTGGGAAGATGCATGCCTCTACGATTTTGGACTGAAATGGAAGTACACAGGCAATAACTGGCTAGACACTGGACACCTGGTCTTGTCCCGGTCCCCCTCATGCTTTTTTGGCCAAAGGTGGTCAGGGGATGTCCAGGTTGGCCCTGGGTTGTCCTTCCTGGGCTGCCCCTGCTGTCATGTGTGGTTCCTGCGTTCTCAGACTCCCGGGCACACTTAAAAAAATCGTGGAGAATCAGCCAGATTAAGGATTTTACTTAATTCTGGAGTAAATGTGTGGTTTTGGTGATGATGTCAATTTTTCATTACTATGTTTAGAAATGAACCACAATTACTGGGTAAGTAATTACTCTGTTTTCCCACTTAAAAATAATCAGTTTCATGTAACTATAACCAAAGTTTGTGATCCACAAGAAATCACCAGTGGAACAACTTTGAGTTGATAAAACTTCATCTGAAAGCAAGGAGACATGAGAAAATCAGAAATAAACCCCTTAATAAGGCAATTGCACACTATTTCTATGATCTTTAAAAATGTTGACATTATCTTAAAGACTCTTATCAATATATTTCTGAGTCCATAGTCATACTTTGGGAGCTATCCCTTTAAATTCAACTATAGAAACCTCAGTGCGGTCACTAGGATTGATGTCACCCACTGCGTTAACTCATGGTGTAACCCCCTACTAACATCCTCCCATACCAAACCAGGCAGAATCCTTAGTAACGTTTTTAGTACTAGTGTTACTCATAAATTGTAATTCCTGTATATCACTCCTCCTTTTCCTTTAATGACTACTTAATTCTCAAAAAAGTCATTGACACAGGTTCACAAATACTAATGACCCAACAGTGCTAAAACACCAGAAAATTTGACAAAATCAGCAACTATAAAAACACTGGCAGGAACAACAACAACAGTGCATGCTTACAGCGCATGCAGACAAAACCACATAGATTTGAAGCATCACTGCAACTGAGTGATAATGACAGCTCTGACTGGAGTGCATTAGTAGGTTCGAAAAGTAAATCAGCACAGAGTTTTAGCCTTGTAGGTATATTGATAAAGGTAAGCTGGGCTTACAAAAATGGTTTTGTTGTTATAACTAACTACAGGAATATTTTTAGGAAAAATAAATTTATACTAAAACACTGCAGAACAATTTTATAGACAGTCATTTTGGTGTCACCCCCTCTGACAGTGTCATGTGGCACAGTCCTCATCCTCCTAGTGACACCACTAGAGAGCTATTTAATTCAGTGAGTCCTAGTTTCAAATGGAACAGTATTATCCTGCTTTAGTCAATTCGCTTATGCTACCATTTACCCTACAGGAATGTTAAGAGCTTGATTAAGAAAGCTTTTTTAAGTCCTGGTCTAATGCTTGGAAAATCAATGCCCATCTGGTCATTAGGAGGCATACTCAAGTTCAGTATATATTATCCTTCATCTTCTCTCTCTTCTTTTGTCCCATGAGAATAGGTACTGAAATATGACTGCACTAAGTTATTAAAAGCCATTAACATTTTAGGTCAAATTAACTCATTACAAGAGCAGGATTGTAAGCACATTGGATGTTGGACTGATACCTCCTACTGAATGGTAAAGAGGCAAAGAAAATTCCTTCACTTTTGTCACTAGGGGACTACTGTCTGTGGAGGGTCTTCTAGAGGGTGCAGTTGGGTTGAAGGAGCCTTGGGTAGAAGGAAGCACTAAGTGTAGAGGATCGGAAACAAGTGCTGCCATTTACAATAAGCACTATACTTAAAGAAGACATTTTAGAATAATTCAAGTTACAATTTTCTACCTTCCTCTAATGAGTAATATTCCTCTAAATATTTATTCCCCTGAAATCCATATTACACTATTATTTTTTGATTACTTTAAGGAGAAATTAAAATACTTGGGTTTTGCTCCTGTTGATTGGTTTTAGCTTGTTACATTATATTTATATTGTGTTTAATTATATAAATAACAACAGTAAAATTGCCCTGATGATTCCTAGCATTTTTTTTCAGATTTTTTCTAAACGTTCTACATTCTTTATATGATAAGAATGATGAGCAGAAAGCTTTTTCTTTTTCTTTTCAATATAGGTTTAATTTGCATACAATAAAATGCAGGTATCTTCAGTATACAGTTCAAAACGTTTTGATAAATGAATAAACCTGTGTGACCAACACCCCTATGAAGACATTGAACATTTTCATTGTCCTAGAAAATTTCCACCTGTCGCTTCTCAGTCAATTTCCACCCCACAGCCCTCCCCTGAGGTAGCTACTAATTTCTATCATCATCTGTTGGTTGTACTTGTTCTATAACTTCAGATAAATGGAAACATATAGTATGTACTCTTTGTATCTGTCTTCTTTTTGCTCCTCATAATGTTTGTGAGACTCATCTGTGTAGTTGTACGTATCAATAGTTTATTCATTTTATAGCTTAGTAGTATTCCATTTTATGAATGGAATTTTATCACACTTTTATGCATTTTCCTTTTGATGGACATTTAGATTGTTTGCAGTTGGTGCTATTGTAAAAAAGCTTCTATGAACATTCTGTCACAAATCTTTGTATGGACAAATATTTTCATTTATGTTTGGTATAGACCTAGGAACCCTGGTGGCACAGTGGTTAAGCATTCATCTGCTAACCAAAAGGTTGGCAGTTTGAATCCACCAGCCGCTCCTTGGAAACCCTATGGGGCAGTTCTGCTCTGTCCTATAGAGTCACTATGAGTTAGAATTAACTTGATGGTAATGGGTTTATATAGACCTAGGACTGGAATTGATGGGTCAGAGAGTACATGTAACTTTATAAGAAACTGCCAAGCAGTATTCCAAAGCGATTGTACTATTTTTCACTCCTACCACCAATTTGTGAGAGTCCCAGTTGCTCTGCATCATGGAAATGTTGAATATTTTTTTTTTTTTTAAGATTCAACTTGGATTTGAATAAAACAAAACAAAACAAGAAATAAAAAGTATCCCAGCAGTTTGTGAAAACGAAAAGAGACAGAAAATTCAGTTACTGATTTTCAGAGGACAATCACTTTGCTAGGGAAATTATTTTTTTGCAACTTGAAAAAAAAGTACAGTGTTAAAAAAAAAAAATGGAAATTGTGCTCTGTGAAGGAGATTATTATGGGAAAACAACAACTACACTTGACCTAATGGTTTGAAATCTAAAAATAAGTCAGTTAGACAGTATGCTTTTTTTGGAAACATATGGAAAATGTCCATAAGTAAAATTTGCCTGTTGACTCATTTATTCACATATTTTTAAAATATATTTCACAGGTATGGAAAATTGGGAGGACGATGAGAAGGGAGGCAATACAGATTTGAATAAAATAAGAGTTTAAGCCTTAATGATCTCTATGAAGACTCCAAGGAGAAGATAGTCAATTAATCAATCAAATCTTCTAGCTAATTGTACTGTGTGTTCTACTTACATAGTCAGAAAATCAAGTAAAAATATTTATTGTTCTTTTACTGTGTTCTTTAGAAAAAGAGATAGCCTAGCTCTTATTTTGGTAGTGTCAATAGATATTGGGAACCTATTACTGCTTCTGTTTCTTGAGTTGCTAAATCTTGCCTATTTTCCTGTTTAGATAATTGGGATGATGTGATTTAAAGCAATGCAATGCTTTGGAAATGCTTCATAGTTGAGGAAAGATCTATTTACAAATATGATTGGCTACAGTTCTTAAAATACTCCAAGAATATTTGACTGTTCTGTAGCTCACTTATCCATTTCTAGATGATTTTCTCTTTTTCAATTTTTTTTTTTTGCCTAAGTGAAGGATTAAAAAAAAAAAAAAATAAAATGACCTGACAGATTATAAGGAAAATAGACCTCATATGAATATTTCAATTATTGAGTATTGAAAGGTAAAGGTTAAAATACTACATCTATTTTTCACTTGCTCTTGCAATATTAGACACCAATTAATGTGTTAAAACAAGACAAAGGGGAAACTGAAAATAAATATAGAAAGTGACAAAGACTTTGCAGCAGCAGGAAATTGCAAGAGAACGGCAGTCATAAGCTGGGTTGATCAAGTAGAAGGAATGAGCAAAATTACGAAGAAACAGGGATGATGGGGACAAAGTAGATTAAACTAATTGAGACACTCACAGGAGAGACAAGGAAGCTCACTGGGTTTAGCAAAAGGTGTCAAGATAAATGGAGAGGGTGGCAACTCTATTTATCCCCTAAGCGGGTATATCAGAAATGTGTAGGCTAAAGGGGTCCATTCATAAGGTAGGACAAGCATGCAGCTGGGCTGAGAAGTGACCACTAGGGCACTGTGCTCCTTCAATCTGATTCCTAAAGGCCCGTGGGAACACACCACAGGCGGGCTAGTTGCAAACTAGTTGTTGTCTGAAACTGGGAAATTAAAAATAAATGGATGGGAAGGAGGGGAAGATATAAGACTGATTACTGCTACATAAGCATTTTATCATAGGCACAAGGAAAGACAGACCAGATAGGACTTTGGCGGTGACAGAGATAAAGGGGCAAAAGTTTGAAACACAGAAGTTTAACTACAAGGCTTATTTATGGCCTTGCACATTCAAAGACACTACAGTTCTGAGGAAGCAGCACTATATTTTATGGATGTCATTTTTGAAGAGTCCACACACAGTAAAAGTAAAATAAACTGAAACACATATTGGGAGGAAGAAATTTAAATAGTAATAGTGTGGCATACACTTAATTTCAAGTGTATGTCCCCTCACAGAAAAGTTCATGGCCTGGGATTGGAAAAAGGAGTTGAGGTAGTGATATGAGTGAGCTTATATAAAGTATGTACTGTTCATTGTCCTTTTCCTCTCCTGCACCAAGCAAATCTTATTTCTACAAAACCAAATATCACTACACCTAATCAGGAAAACTAATATAAACACTATGGAGAAAAATATACATTGTGGGGTCAGTAAGTGCACACTGAAGATTGATTAGTAACCTGGGGTATGTCAGCATTTTGTAGCCCATCCTCCACGGCCTTTTGGGAGGGATTGAGATTGACTGAATGGACAGTGCAGCAATAGTTGGGCTTGCTGATTTGGGAACAACCCCCTATCCAAGACATGAGCCTCCATTTGGCTTATAAATAAAAATATACTGGGCAGGCAATGCTCCCCCATTAATCCACATTCAGAATACAAAGCTAAGGAAATTGGCTCTATTGGAGAAAAATGGTTTAACTAATATTTATCTGTAGACAGTACTCAGAAACTCAAAATCCAAGACTTTTAAGCGACCTTTTTGCTCATGACCAGATGAGGAAGACAGAAGGGATTTTCAAGAGAAGCAAATATTGCTAGGCTGTGTAGTGAGTGACCCAAACAGGGAGAGGATTACTGGAAGGCATTCATTGGGTTACTTATGGTAGGAGACGTCACTGTGTCACAGGTTGCTCTGTCTGGGCCCGTCTGAGATTGAGAACTTTTCTCTCTGCTGGAATGTTTAAAACACTCAGATCAATTGACGTGGCGGATACACATGAATGATTCTGCCTGTTGACTGAATGAAGAGAGTAGAGAAGTGCATCTGGAGGGGATGTTATAGCATCTGGCCCTCACCCCGCCTCTGGACTTGGGGAGGTGTGGAAAGAGATGGTGGGAGCAGGTGATGAAGTACTGAGTGCACTATTTTGGCTCCTAGAGGGTTTCTCAGCTTTGAGATGCACGGAGAGACTCTCCTGGATTGGGAACAGTAACAGCAGCAGTAGCAGGCCAGCAGAATACCAGCAGGAAAGTGTCAATGCCTGGTAACTGGGGTTGATTCTTGGTAGCTACAGCCCCCAGAGGGAGAGGCCTGGTTCTGGAGAATACTTAAGACTCCCCTGAGTTCTTGAGAAGTACTTAGGAAGGAGGGAAGTAGAGTCAAGGTGAAGATGTATAGTAATGCAGTGGAAGTTCACCAGAGCAGCAGCACTTGTCACCTAATGACAATTAGTAGCAATGAGCCATAGATACACTAATGGTCTGGTTTCAAAATAGAATCTTGATACTTATGGTATAGCTTATAAAATCCATAGAACTCTTAGATAAGAGGCAGATGACTAGATTTTAGACATAAATAGTAACTATTGGTGTCAACTCTGCGCAGGTCATTTCGGTTCTCTGGATATCAAGTTTCTTATCTATCAACCAGGCAGTTGAAGCTCAGAGACTCTACAATTCACTTCATCTTTACATTCAACCAGTATTATGGAATGAATTGTGTCCTCCAGAAAGATACGTTGAAGCCCTAACTCCTGGTACCTGTGAACATAACCATGTTTGGAAATATTGTTGTGCTGTTAGGTAGGTGTTGTCAAGTCAATTTTCGACTCATAGCAAGCCAATGTGACAAAGTAGAGAACTTCCCCATGGGGTTTTCTAGTTTGTGATCTTTACAGGAGCAGATCACCAGGTCTTTTCTCCTGTGGAGCCTCTAGGTGAGTTTGAACCGCTAACTTTTCAGTTAGCAGCCCAGAGTTCAACTGTTCTGCCACTAGTGCTCCTTTGTTTGGACACAGGATCTGTGAAGATGTTATTAGTTACAGGAAGTCCTACTGAAGTAGGATGGGTCCTAATCCAATCTGAGTACTGTTGTTTTAAAAGACAAGGAGACAAACAGAGAGACAGACAAAGGAAGGGAAGCCATGTAATATCTACAAGTCAAGGAAAACCCGGGGCTCCCAGAGACAAGAAAGGATCTTCCTCTAGAGATTTCAGAGAACATGACCCTACCAACACACTGATTTGAACTTCTAGTCTTCAGAACTGTGGGATAATAAATTTCTGTTCTTATAAGTCACCCACAATTTGTTACAGCAGCCCTAGGATTCTAACACACTCAGCTTTTATTCTCTCCCAAAGTAGTACATATGTGCAAACACCAATGTCAGCTAATGGGGCATTTTTCTATAATCAGTCTCTTTTATAACACTTTACACAGGTCATGTATCATATTGACATATATTCACCTACACAAATATCTTTAAAAATATACTCAAGTCAGCCACCCTCTACTGGCCAGTTTTCTTCTAGGGACTTAAATCACTGTATCATTTTAGTTTCCATTTGAAGCTGTTGCTAAGACAGAAGATGGCAGGCATCACACTCCCCTCACGTAGCAGTTCCTGCTTTGATGTGGGTGATGAGCTGGGTGCTTCCACACTTACTACCACTCTACTATCACCCTGAGCCCTGGAAAGGCTGAATTCAGCCAACTGTTATCCCCATAATCTGAAGGCATTAGCTGAATTATCCTGGATCAGATACCTACAGAATGTAAGATGAGGTTTCATTTGACATAGATATTTACTTCAAACATTCAGAATAGTTATTTTCACCAGAGCCTCGATAGATCAGGCAATAGCAATTTAATGAGGATATTGTCTGTCCTTGTAAGGGCTATTCCCTCTCAGCTGCAGAGGTTGGACCAGAGTGCACTGTATCAGTCTTGTCAGAAGAGATGTTCTGTCACTGATTAAAGAGCTGCACGTCCTCTTTAGTCACAAAAACATTTCATGGGGTAACCTTGTTTCTGTCTTAATGGATTCAGGCAATGTAATGAGAGCTACCAAAAGTGGACACGAAGAAACCCTTTGAGAGACAGAACATGTCACTTCTCACTTACTCACTAATGGCAGTCCCTCCAGGGCTGACCTAGTCCTTCTGGCAGAGCTGGAAGAGCCATTTAAAATGCACCTGCATTCTTTCTTTCTTTCCTTAAAAACAAAAAAAGGAGAAAGACACCAAAAAGAGATATTTGTTTTTCCTTTGTTAGAAGCACCAAATACAACTCACAGGTATCTTAGCGCTGACTGGTGAGATCAGAGAGAAACACTGCCCTCTCTTAAATGTGCAGTGCATGTTCTACTTTTTCAAAGTTTCTACCTCTGCTTTCTCCAAAACTCACAACACTTTTGGGAGCTGACAAGCCCGAAGTATGTTGTTTGATTTTTTTTTTTCTTTTTTGTTATAGATCGGACACCTGAGGCTCCAGGCAGTTACATGATCTCTGCAACGTACCCAATAAATCAATGGCTGATGTAGGACCACAACTGAGGTTCTCCAACTTTTCATTTACTACTCTTTCTCCCTCTTTCCCTCTCCTTTCTTCTCTCTCTCTTACTCTGTCTCTCTCATCTCTATTTCTGTCTCTGTCTAGCCCTCTCCCTCCTCTCTCTCTGTCTCTCTTGCTCTCGTTCTCTCTCTCTATATGTGTGTGTATGTATATATAAAACCCTTTGCCATTAAGTGGATTCTGACTCATAGTGACCCAATAGGACAGAGTAGAACTGCTCAACTGCCCATAGAGTTTCCAAGGAGTGGCTGGTGGATTTGAACTGTTGACCTTTTGATTAAAAGCAGTAGCTTTTAACCTCTACGTCACCAGGGCTCCGTATATATGTCAATGAAAATTTAATATCTGTCATGACCAAGCTCTGTGGCATGTAGGACAAATAATTTTATTGTTTGGGGAGATTCAGGAAAGGGGGGCTGGGTTACTGACAGTGCAATTTTATTCTTTGTCTTTTGCCAATTGGAAGAAGGAACTAATTTATAAACTATATGGCAAGCACATTTAACTGTTCTAGGATTTTTCTCATGCCTCATGAAAACAGAGATCATAAATGGGAAACCAACTGTAAAATTAAAAGAACTAGATGTTGCCAATAAAGACCATCATTTCAGGAAAATAAATTTGTTTCTTGAAAGCTGTTCTTGAATGTATGCTTGAGGTGCCCACAAGAAAACTAATTCAACCAAGAAACAAATTGATCTTGCTTCACCAGTTTATATGAACAGAGTAAAATACACACCAACAGGTTATATCATCACTTAATAACTCCTTGTTTCCTATAATGAATCAATGGCAAGATCACCTTGAATTATTATATTTTGAAATTGTATGTACAAAGTAGCCCAGGACCAAATCTCATGCCCCAAATTATTGGTTTCATTAAAAATATCATCAGCACTAACAAAATCAAGGCAATACTGTCGCTCTAGTACGTAATATTCATCATAATTAGTTCTTTGGTATGTTTTTAAACAATAGATATGTATTGGTAATATTAGTGTGGAGTTAAAAATGTGTGGTGTCTGGAAATGTGTATTTTAGTCTGTGAACGTGATGTATTGTATCTTACAGTAGAAAAAGGGGGACACAATTGCAAAATAAATCCCCTCAGTCTTGAATTCTTCCAGACTATGGTTTCAAAAGTTTTGCCCAACTTTTAAATTGTTGTTGTAGTTGTCATATAGTCAGCTCCAACTCATAGTACCCATATAATAGAATAAAATGTTGCCTGGTACTGTGCCATCTTCATGATCATTGCTATGTTTTAGTCTGTTATTGCAGATATTGTGGCACTCAGTCTCATTGAAAGTTTCCTTCTTTATCATTGGTCCACCCACTTTACCAAACATAATGTCCCTTTCTAACTATTGGTCTTTCCTGATGCCATGTTCAAAGTAAATCAATCGAACTCTTGCCATCCTCACTTCTAAGGAACATTCCCATTCTGTGTCTTCTAAGACTGATTTACTCATTCTTTTCGCAATCCAAGGTATGTTCAATATTCTTGGCCAACACTACAATTCAAATGCATCAATTCTTAAAATTACATTGTTGTTGTTGTTGTTAGGTGTCATTGAGTTGGTTCTGACTAATAGCGACCTTTTGTGCAACAGAACAAAACACTGCCTGGCCCTGTGCCATTCTCATAATTGTTGCTATGTTTGAGCCCATTGTTGCAGCAACTGTGCCAATCCATCTCAATGAGGGTCTTCCTCTTTCTCGCTCACCTTCTACTTTACCAAGCATGATGTCCTTCTCTAGGGGCTGGTCCCTCCTGATAACATGTCCAAAGTACGTGAGACTAAGTCTTGCCATCCCGCCTTCTAAGGGGCATTCTGAGTGTACTTCTTCCAGGACAGAGTTATTTCTTCTTCTGGCAGTCCATGGTATATTCAATATTCTTTGCCAAAATCATAATTCAAAGACATCAGTTCTTCTTCAGTCTTCCTTATTCATTGTCCTGCTTTTGCTTTCTTATGAGGCGATGGAAAATACCAAGGCTTGGGTCGGGGGCACTTTAGTTCTCAAAGTGACATCTTTGCTTTTTAACACTTTAAGGAGTTCTTTTGCAGATTGGCCCAATAAAATACATCCTTTGATTTCTTGACTGCTGCTACCATGGGTGTTGATTGTGACTGCAAGTAAAATGAAATCCATGACAACTTCAATCTTTTCTCCACTTAACATGATGTTGCCTATAGGTCCAGTTGTGAAGATTTTTGTTTTCTTTACGTTGAGGTATAATCCATACTGAAGGCTGTAGTCTTTGATCTTCATCAGTGCTTCAAGTCCTCTTCACTTTCAGCCAGCAAAGTTGTGTCATCTGCATATAAACCAGACAAACCATTTGCTGTTGAGTTGATTTGGACTCACAGTGACCCTATAGGACAGAGTAGAACTACCACATAGGGTTTCCAAGGAAACCGCTGGTGGATTTAAATTGTCAACCTTCTCGTTAGCAGCCTGATCTCTTAACTACTTGACCACCAGGATTCCAGATTGTTAATGAGTCTTCCTCCAATCGTCATGCCACATTCTTCTTCTTATAGTCTAGGTTATCTGATTATTTGCTCAGCATACAGACTGAGCAAGTATGGTAAAAGGACACAACCCTGACACACCCTTCCTGCCTTTAAACCATGCAGTATCGCCTTGTTCTGTTCCAATGACTGCCTCTTGATCTATGTACAGGTGCCTCATGAGCACAATTAAAAATTAAAAAATTCAGGATGAAAAGAGTAGAAAAACACCTAATTTAAATAGAACTACTCTTCACTTATCAACTATCTTGTTATCTGACATTTTACATTTACCACAATGGTAAAAAATCTATTATCCAACTATTTTGTTCATTAACAAGGACCTGAGGTGGGAGGGGGAGAAAAAGGAGGAAGGTAAGGTTTGTGAGAGGGAGCAAGGCTGAACAGGCTGTCAGTGATTCATATTACATGAGTCGGGCAGAGGAGCCAGGCCAGGCCTGTGGCAAGTGCTGGGCAGGCAGGCAGTGGCAGAAGCCAAGGCCACAGGAGTCAGTTGGGTGGCTCAGCAGTTTCTCCTTCCAAAGAGGCCTCTCTGCCACCTCTGTAGCCTTCTCCAGGCCTAGATGGCTGGGTTTCACTTGACCACAGGCCTGAAAGCCACCTGCCACTGAGGTCTGTCTCTGGGGCCAGAGAAGCGGGAAGGTGGAGGGGCAAGGTATGGAGGTCTGCTTGGAGGCCTGGAGCATGGTCAGGTGATGGTGGGCCCCTGCTGTTCCGGAGGTGGTGGGCAACCTCCAACAACTACCACCACCCTCAACCCCCTTGGGCTCCACGGGTACCCAATGGTGGGGGGGAACACCAGCACCAAAGATGAGATGCTGTTCTGACTCTGGCATGACGCCAATTTTTGCATAACATCCTGGCCTTGGGAACTTGATCATGTCAAAAAGCAAAGAGTAGGTATAATGTATTCTATAACCAAAGCTGTGGAGGACTTTCCTAACACAACCTTGTTATTAACAAGGGTATACAGAGTGTCTTACTTCTCTAGAGCTGCTCAAGGTCTCACATATATGTGTATGGTTGTTATATTGTTGTTAGTTGCTATAGAGTTAATTCTGACTCATGTTGGCCCCAGGTGTTACAGAATAGAACTGCTTCATAGGGGTTTTTTGACTGTACTCTTAATGGAAATAGATTACCAGGCCATTTATTCCATAGTACCATTGAGTGAGCTTGAACCCCCAAACTTTAGGTTAAGGGTAGAATGCAAACCAATTGTACCATCTAGGAACCTTACATATTGGGTATCACTGCTTCTAGTCTCACTCAGTGAACAAAGATAAGAACTTAAAAGTTCCTATCTGTTCACCGTGAGAGTCTAGAAGCAATGATACTCAAGTAGTTTTAGTTTCAAAATGCGGTTCACCTGTAAAAAGACTCCGGACTCCTTGGAGAAATGTCTGAATCTAGGACTGGCATGGAGGTAAGTATGGGGCATCATGTGGTGCCTGAAAGTAAGGAAGTACTACAAAAAGAGAAGGAAAAAAAAAAAAAACAAGGAGAATGGAGGATGTATAAAGGTTATGTGAACCAACCTGAAAGAACTCCCAATGGCCAAGTTGAAACAACTTGATCAATAAAATATAGTATTGGATGATAACCCAAAGAATACAAATAATAGCCTTGAGTTCATATTGAATAAAATAAATATAATGATCGAATAAGTAAATAAATGAATACGAAGAGATAAAATGCAGTTTTAATTTCCTAAAAATAGGTTTCACAAATCCACAAAAAGAAAAACTCCAACAGAAAATGGGCAAAAGTATGACTTACTTCATAAAAAGACTTGTGATCATAAAATAAAAATATATATAACAAACTCACTAGGAACTAAAATATATGCTAAAGTAACACTGAGTACTCAAACTCAGCATACAGGGAGTCCCTGACTTAGAATGGGGTTCAATTCCAAAGACTCTGTCTTAAGTTGGTAGAATACCTCATTCTTTTTAGTTTCCAATATCATTGCTTTTTATTATCAGCATCTTCATAAACTCGATCTTTATTTGTTTTGGAAGTTTGGCATGAGAATGATAACGTCAGCAAATTATGCACTGCAACATTGTATGTAGTACATATTACATATTACTAATTATAAGATGTACAAAAAAAAGAATGTTTTAAGTGCGGATCATGGTAACTTGAATACTTCATACATTGGGGACTACCTATATTTATCCATGGGTATATGTTACAGAATATATGCATATGTCACCCAAAAGAGATGTACAAGAATGTTAATAATCGCAATGTTTATTATAGACAAAATCTACATTCAATACAAGTGTAAATTAGCCCAGAATGTATTACAAACTATGGTATAATCGTACAATGGAATACTACTCAGCAATGAAAAGGAATGGCATACTGATACATGCAATAGCATGGAGAAGCTCATAAACATCATGTTGAGCAAAAGAAGCTAGACTTAAAAGAGTACAGATTATATGATTCCACTTTTTATAAATTTCAAAAACAGATATCAGGAAAATAATTCCCCTGGGAGTGTAGTGACTGCAAGGGACAGGAGAGAGTCTTCTGGGGTGCAGAATTATTTTTCTACATAGGCATATTCACTTTATTAAGATTCATCAAACAGTTTATTCAAGTTTTGTGTGCTATTCTGTAGGTATACTATAGTTCAATAACACTGATTTAAAAAAAAATAACCTCAATACCCTATTTCCACCTATGAAATTGTCAATTTAATTGATTTTATCTCACATTTATAAAGTAGAACTTATCATATAATACTGCAAATTGATACATAATTTTTGGAGAATACATCTACATTAGGAATTTAAAGATTTGAAACTATCTGTATTTTAAGAAAAAATATGGGTGGGAACAACTATTTATTTGCAAGTGTTTATATACTGATCATTTTAAAGCACAGAGTTCACTTAGATTATAGGCAGCATCGCCATGAGTACAGCACTGTCTTAGTTATCTAGTGCTGCTATAACAGAAATACCACAAACAGAAATTTATTTTCTCACACTTTAGGAGGCTGAAAGTCCAAATTCAGGGTGCTGGCTCTAGGGGAAAGCTTTCTTTCTGTGTCGGCTCTGGGGGAAGGTCCCTGTCTCTTGAGCTTGTTTCTTGGTGCTTGGAGATCTCCATGTGGCTTGGCATCAATTTTCCCCCATCTCTGCTTCTCTTGCTTGCTTGTTTAATCTCTTCTATATCTCAAAATAGATTGACTCAAGATACACCCTACACTAATTCTGCCTCATTAACATAAAAAACTCATTCCCAAATGAGATTATAACCATAGATATAAAGGCTAAGATTTACAATACATATTTTTGGGGAACATAATTCAATCCATAACATTCCCCCTTTGGCCCCCAAAAATTCATGTCCTTGCTACATGCGAAACATGTTCACCCCATCACATCATTCCAAAAGTCTTAAATAAACTCCCAAGTCTAAAATCTCATCTTCTGAATCATCTAAATCAAATATGAGTGAGACTTTAGGCATAATACATGCTGAAGCAAAATTCCTCTTGTCTGTAAACCTCTGAAACCTAGAATACAATCTATCTGTTTCCAAAGTACAATGGTGGAACAGGCACAAGGTAGATATTTCCATTGCAAATGGCAGGAATTGGAGTGAAAGAAGGGATAACAGGCATCAAGCAAGTCCAAAATCCAGCCAAACAATTTATACTAGATCTCAAGGCTTGAAAATAAACCTCTCTTCTCTGAGACTATCTAGGCAATGATCCTGCTCTCCAGATTGTGGGGATTGGCCATCCTCTCTGAAATCTGGGTGGAGACCCCTCAGCCATGGGCTTCAGCTTTACCTTCCAGGCCCACTGGTATGGCAACTCTGCTCATTCATGTTTGGACAGTCCCATTCTCCCATCCATCTGAGTGGTGACTGCACACCCTCTGCTCTGGAAGTCCTCATTCTTCTGCTCCTTAGGCATGGAATCCCCATCCCTTCAGCTTTTGGTGGTGGTCCCATCCCCCTGGCACGCCTTACTGGTGTCTTTAACAAAGAGAAGTTTATTTTTTCATGGTTTAGGAGACTAGAAGTGTGAATTCAGGAAGCCAGCTCTAAGGGAAAGCTTTCTCTCTCTGTTGGCTCTAGGCGAATGTTATTGTCTCTTCAGATTGTTTCCTGGTTCCTTGGAGATCTCAGTGTGGCTTGGCATCAATTTTCCCCCATCTCTGCTTCCTTGCTTGCTTATTAAATCTCTTTGATATCTCAAGAGAGATTGACTCAAGATACACCCTACACTAACCCTGTCTCATTAATATAACAAAGACAACCCATTTCCATATGGGATTATAATCACAGACATAGAGGCTAGGATTTAGAACACATATTTTGGGGGGACAAAATTCACTCCATAATAAGCACTATGGAGACTAGTTCTATGGAGTAAACAAAGTCCAGGGAAGTTATTATAAAAGATGAAGGTGAAATTTAGTAGGAAACAAAATTATTGGTGGGTAAAGGAGAAATTGGAAGACCAGGTCCATACTTAGAGTGAAGTGAAGCTGTGTATTCACCTAGGAGGGCAAGGTTTTAGAGCTTCATTAGATTTTCTAGCTACCTTAAGACTTTCTGTTGTCAGGTGCTTTTCCTACTGTTTCATGAAAAGCGTAAGGCCAAAGTTTTTGATGTCTAGTATGTGCAAGTATCACCTGGGGCACTGTTGCAAATAGAGGTTCCTTGGCTTCATCCATGGTGCTATAAAGAGGCATCTCTAGGGGCTAGTGTCTATGACTTGCCATCTGTAAAAGTCCAGAGGTAATTCTAATGCTGATTGTCTATTAATGGTACTTCGAGAAACATTGGCCAAGACTGGGGCAACAATTTTTGTGTTGAGTATTATTGGAACAACAATAAAGGGGCCACCAAAAGTGTGAAATTAGGAAAGACAATCCCTTAATTTATTGAAAATCTTTATATCTGGAATTCAATACTTGATAACTATTATTAATGATTATAAATTAATTTTAAGGCTTCATGGTTACCTAAATTAAGAATTCAATTTGATCAAAAACAAAGTAGTGTTTAGATTGGAAATAGTGAGTTACTGTTTTGAGAGGGAAATAAAAGTACCTATGGATAGCTATTACATGTGTTTGAATATGTCACGGATTTCGTAAAAGGAATTAAACTGTGATGGAGGATAGCTCTTCCAGGAACCAACTGAAGAACGTCACAAAGGGACCATGGGAAACTCTACACTCTACGTTGTAAACAAAACCTGGGGGAGCTTGTGCTGTGGCCTGATTATACTTGCAATTACTTCAGGGCTAAGTATTTCTCAAGTGCTGAGTATAGGGAGATCTGGAATCTTACACCTATCTTCTGCAATAGCATTTCTCAGGAATCCTCTAAAGAGAAAGTGACATTGCCAGGATAATTTTGAAGAACAGTTTATTTAGCTACAATTCTGCTGTCATTTTCTATATGTTTGGTATTTCTGTTTCCTTTTGATTAATAGAGACATTCTCATAAATAAAGGATCTTGGTCTCTTGAAACTGCCTGTCTCGCTCTCTTATTTCCCCTGTGAAGTCATAATCCCCTATTTGTGACATCACAGTCTTTCCACTGCAATCAACAGTGATGTTTCAAGCTGAGGATTAAATGCTTCAGAAGAGGAAGACTTTACAAGAGCAGAGGGACTCTCAAGGAATAAAGATCCAATTAGCATGTAAATGCCCTTTTTAATTAAAAAAAAAGAGGAAGAAAAGCTAGGGATGAGTAGATAGTCACAACGATTGGAGTGGTTTTCTTTGAAATAATGAATCTGACCTTTCTCTTCACTCCATTCTTCTACCCCAACTTCTCCACCCCCACTCCCACCATATCCATCAGTGAATGACTATTTAATGTTAACACCAAAGGTGAAGAAAGGCTGATAAACTGTAAATATTGGTATTGTTCTTCTGGGCACAGATCTTGGGTCTATTAATTTGACCATTATTGAGGCAAAGTTAGAGAACTCCTATAAGAAACAATGTGGTCTCAAATTTACATGACTTGGTTTTGGCCTCCTTCTTCGATATCACTTTGCACCAACCCCCATGTCCATCACTAGCTTCAGCTATGTTTTATGAATCATCCTCCAATTTCTTAAAATCTTTAAGCTCTTTCTCACTTCAGAACAACACTACATACTATTCCTTCAACCAGCAATACCCTACCTCCCCACTCTTAGGAAACCTTGTGAGACTCATCATTCAAATTCCAGCATCAATGCTACTTCCCTTGAGAGGCCTGCACTGATCCTTTAGTAACTGCCATCTATACTAGGCCCTTGATATTTTCCTTTATAACATCTTACTACTTTCCTAGCAAGAGTTCCTGGGTGGTATAAACAGTTAAACTGCTCTGCTGCTAACCAAATGTTGGAAGTTTGAGACTTCCCAGAGGAAACTTGGAAGAATGGCATGGTCATCTACTTCTGAAAAATCATCTGGTGAAAACCGTATGGAGTACAACTTTACTCTGACATACATGGGGTCGCATAAGTCAGAATCAACTTGATGGCAACTGGTACTTTCTTAGCACTTGATATAATTTTAATTATATGTTTATGTATTTTAAGTTTTTGTTTAATATCTGCCTCCTTCATAAATTATATGTTCCTTGACTATAAGTACCACACCTGCTCTAGTCACCACTGCATTTTGGCATGGGGGGCAATGCCTAGAAGATGCTTACATAAATGCATTAAATTCATAAAGAAACAAAGAATATATGGTCATCATTTGGGGATTTTGTGAAAGAATCCTTGCTTTGAATGGAAGATAAGATTGAAAGTCTTCAAATTTCCATCAAACTTTAAATTTTTATGAACCCTAAAGTAATTCTCATGGTTGTTCTCATCAGATAACCTCGGCTCTCTGGAGCTCCATGATCACCTTGGAAAAGCAATATAAATTTGACATGAAACTTAGTCAAGGGAGAGGAATTCATTCTAATGATTCATCCTTTACAAATATTTACTGGGATCATATATGCATATGTAGGTTGACCATATAATTTACCATCCAATCAGAACTCTTTAATGAGTGAAAGGGGTGATAATTATAATTAAGCTAGGACTACAGGCATAAACCAGACCTGTCTTGGACTAACTGGGACGTTTGGTCACTTTATGTATCAGACATAGTTGTAGGTATTTGAGAACATACAGTTAATAAGGTTGTATTTCTTATCCTTAAGGTTCATATAGTATATTGAAAAAGTAATAGATATATAACACATAACTATAAACTGACACACAATTTTTCTTAAGACAATTATGGATAAAGTGCTGTGGATGTTCAGAGTAAATACATATAAAGAGATCAGTTATATTTCCAAAGAATGCAAAAATATAAACCGTGTACTAATAGATCATTTATTCAAATATCTCTGCTACGATCTGATATAAAGATGTCAGATTACCCTACATTAATCCCCAAAACTGACTTAATTTATCGCTACAGGATCTACCTGGAATGGAAAGTCAGAAAAGTTGAGGACTGCATGTTTTCATGAATCTGAAATATTGTTGGTCAAAGAAGACACTCAATAGGAAAAGACTATTTCCTTCTTCCCCTGCCTCACAACCCACAATTTTTAGGGCCCCTGAAAGTGTTCAGTCACATTGCATTGAAGAATTAGTTGTTTAACCAGTACCAGGTGTAAACAATTTCTTTGTCATATAAATAGAATGAAGGAATTAAGAATTAATTATATCTTTTCACCTTGTTTTTGTAACATCTAATATCATGGAATTCACAATTCTGAGGATGGAGTTGATGCTACTGGAACACTACTCCATTACTGGAAGCACCTACTTACTATACCACACAGCATGAATTTGGCCCAAATTGTATCTGAAACTTGTCCATTGACTTCCATCCAAAGATACTGTTTTTTCAGAATATTACATTTAAAAAGAAATTTTTATGTCAAGTAGGACTCCAGAAGATTTCATCTGAGGCAGAGCAAAAAGAAGAAATGCTTTTTCTGTCACATACTCAGAAGCAGAGCTGTGACAAAGCTTTGATATCCTGAGTCCAGCTGGGAACACATTCTATGCTGCCTCTTATTGGTGGGTGTCTCCACCATGACAAGATACATGGTTTGTAGCTGCTAATTTAGTATCTCAAGTTTTGCGCAACTCTAGGCTTAAGGAAAAATATTTCTGGTATCAAGCTTTCCTCAGATTAGAAAGGTAGTCTGTATCCCCTGGATGGTTCATACAGTTAATGTTCTTGACTGCTAACCAAAAGGATGGAGGGTCAAGTCCATCCAGAGGTGCCTCAGAAGAAAAGCCTGGCAATCTACTTCCTGAAAATCAGCCATTAAAATCCCTATGGAGCATAATTCTACTCTGACACACATGCGCCCTCCATGAGTCGGAATCAATTTAAAGGCAATTCATTAACCGCTGTCTTTTTTTGCATGCAGAAGTCTGAAAATTATAGCGATCAAGTAATTTAAAAAAAGACCCAGAAATATCACTGAACTTCAATGCTCATTACTTACGAACCAAAGGTACAAGAAATCAGAACCCTACGGCAAAACAGTAAAAGCTTAATTGCTCTAGAAATACGCATCCTATTGTATTTTCAATTTAGTACTAAGAAATCCACACAAATTTTAAAATTCAGAGAATTAAGGAATTAAAATTTTCCTTTAAAGAAGAATGAAGAAGAACTTAGCTTAATTGTTTCTCTCCTTTCAGGATGTCCCTTTTTCGGAATAGTGTGTGTGGATTTGTTAGTACTCTTCCAGAAGACAATTATTCATCACCCCAAAGTGTAATCATTACTATCATCAGCATCATCAAATAATATGATATTTACCAAGATTAACATAGCACTTACTATGTGTCAAACACTGCTCTGTGTTATATATATAAAATTTAATCCTAAGGTAAGTCCTATGAACTTCATACTATTACCATCCTTGATTTTTATATGAGGACACTGTGGCTCAAGACACAGTTCTTATTGTTGAGGACACAAAGAAGCAGATGTGAGGCAGGCATTTTTGTTCCATCTAGGCTCTGTGTATTATCCATTAACCTAGTAGATAGCTAACTTATGCATCAAATAAGTGATAGAGCTATTAAGTGCTATGCAGTTCAAAAGAAGAGGAGCGCCATGTCTACAAGTGTGGTCAGAGAAAGCTGCGGGGATGAAAATGTGCTTAGTTTGCTCAAGGAAATGGGTAGATGTTACTGAGATATGTGAGGGAATTCTTTAAAAAAAAAAAAAGTTGCTGAGTCTATTCTGACTCATTGCAACTTCATGTGTTACAGAATAGAACTATTCCATAGGGTTTTCTTGGCTGTAATCTTTATGAAAGTAGATTATCAGGCCTTTCTTCTGTGGCACAACTAGGTGAGTTTGAATTACCAACCTTTAGATTAGCAGCTGAGCATGAATCATTTATGCCACCGAAGAACCTGGCGGAATTCTAAAAATGATGGCCAATTGTGAAGAAATATATTGGAAGGAGTCGGGTATTGGAAGTTGGGGTAGGGACGAGTGGACGAGATTTATAAGAATGAAAGATTTATGTGAAGCAAAAATGATGATAATAATCATGTATAATGCACACATGTCAGTAATTAGGACAGCTGGATGTTCATCATGAATATTCCATCAACCAAGTGTGTGACCCAGTAACTTCCTCATCTGTAAAATAAAATAAATTAAGCAAATGACCACTAAAGTTTCTTTAACTTTTAACTAATTCTGTGACTTTATGCTATATAAGAAAAACAAATATTTTAATTTTCACTTTAATGATGAAAAAAATGATGTCCTGAGAAATTCAGTAACTTGCTAAGTGTCACACAGCAGAACTAGGTCTAGAACTCACGTCTTTGGACATCAAACTCTCAAATCAAGAATATAGATAGAAGAAAAGATAGTCTGGGAACAATACTTACAATATTCATTATTCTAAAAGGCAAAATTCTTAAAATTCAAATAGGCTCAATAAAGCTTTAATTACATTTAAAAAAATCATTTCATCTGAAACCAATTAGTTCATTTAAAATAGTTTTTTTCTTTTTCATTTTTCAGTACATGTAACATATCAACAGCTGTTTTTAAGGACGTTGGTCTACCCCTTCTCCAGCTTTTTTTTTTTGGCTTCTTTCTTTGAGACCAAATTTGGGACCATGAGACTAGCTAGGTAGACCACTAGGATAACCCAGGCTCAGAATTTGTTATTATTTATCTTAATCGGGATCTCTCTTTCTTGTTGTTTCTTCCATACTATGTGAAAGAAGAATCATCTTCCTCAAAGAGGATACAGCGTGGACTGTATATGAAAAAAGAAAACGAAAGAAAGGGAAAAAAAAAATAAAACACTACACTGCTCCTGCAGTTGTTCACAGTGAGGTTCACCCAGAAGAGCTGAAAATAACCTATATTTTATTTCCCCTATTTTTAGAAAACTGCGGTGGACACAGGGGTGGCCTAGTGGCCAGCTGTGCCCTGAAATTCCTGAAGCCATTGCAGTCAGTGCTACGCTATCTGAGCTCCCAAAATGAAACACTTTGAACACTCATTCAGAGGTGTGAACGCATGAAATTGGCACGATGGCCAGCTACTGCAGCACTTCCCAGTTTTTTGCACTGCCTTCTGCTTCCCTTGCCTGCCCTTTCTGCCCTCTGTCCCTTGATTCTGACAGTTCTTCAAACGTCTGCTTAAAGAGCTGTGGCAGTCTGGGAAAGAGAACTGGAACACGTTCTTAGGGGAGTATCTATCTTGAAGTGAAGAAAGTTGAGGAAAAACAATTATATTCAAAATCCCTGAAAAAAGTCAGTTTAGGCAAAAGATGAGACAGACCCTGAGAAAAACAATGTGTACATGCAGATGCATTAGGGGACAGACTAATTATTGGCTCAAATCAAAATTCTCCAGTCTTAGAACAAACCCTCCTTGTTGTATGCTCTCCATTTCATTTCAATCCTGTTTTTCTTTTCCATCCTTTCAACTTGATACAGTTAGAACATTCTGCTTAGGGCTTGGGGATGATGTTGTCGGATCCTTGTTTATGTAGTAGAATCTAGCACCAGAAAAATCAACTGCCCTTGAGTTGTCACCAGCACTTGGTGACCTCATATTGACTTCCCAGTAGTTTTGTCTGGATGTACTGTCAAATGTTACTGAGGCACACTGAGTTTACATTTCACTCAGCAATTGTTTTGGAGAGAGTTACACAAAACAAGTCTGTACACCACTGACTCTTTCCAGATTGTCACATGAAATTTGTTTATCCTCTGCCTGGACCTATTCTTCCAAAAATAGCTTCTGCCTTTTTTCCTGCTGTTGTCGTTATTAGGTATAGTCAACTTGGTTCTAACCCCATGTGACGGAGTAGAACTGTCCCATAGAGTTTTCTTCGCTGTAATCTTTGTGGAAGCAGATCGCCAAGGCTTTCTCCCACCAGAGCTTCCTGATGGGTTTGAACATCCAACCTTTTGGTTAGCAGCTGAAAGCTTAACTCTTGCACCACCAGGGCTCCTTTGTCTTCTTTCCCACTAATGTCTTTTTTCAAGAATCTACTCAACATAATTCCTGCAGGAAGCTTCCCTCTGTCACTTGTTCATATTTACCAATGCTTTTTCATGTGTAAAGATGGTAGTTTGTATCATTTTATGTGTTTTCCATTCCAGCAAATTACTTTTGTCCCCATAATCGTTTCCTACCCCTCTTATTTCAGGACCCAGGACAGTTTGGGTTTTCTGCCTCGAAGAATAGAGGTCCCAGCAGAATAAGAGAGGGCAAAAAAAGTCAATTTTCAACTTTTTAGTTTTATAATAGATTTTCAAAATTCACAGTGTAAAGAAAAGGTTTTTGAATCTCAAAACTGTCTAAGCTATAACCAATAGATGTAAGAAGAATGTCTGGGGTTGAGCAATAGTATTTCTACTCTACACTTGTTCAATATAAACTGTGCTGGGAGAAAGATGTACGTCAGAGAGGGTATAAGAGTTAGACGTTGGTGACTGTCCCCAAGAAGAATAATGTTTTCGTTAGATTATTTTTGTTAGGTGCTGTTGAGTCAATTCCGACTCATAGCAGCCCCATGTGACAGAGAACTACCCCATAGGGTTTTCTTGGCTGTAATATTTATGGAAGCAGATCGTCAGGTCCTTCTCCTGTAGAAACGCTGGGTGGCTTTGCACTACCAAGCTTTTGGTTAGCAGCCCGGTACTTAACTATTTGCACCACCAGGTTTCCTTTTCATTAGGCTGGAGGTACTTATTATAATGCCAAATAAACGTAACGTTGATGTATATCATTTCTGATGCAAATGGATGCTTCCACTCTCAGAGATAAGGGCCGCCTCATGTGATCTCTTCTTTCTCAGCCTTATACCTCTCCTAAGAAATATTCTACATCCAGCCTTGGATGATAGTTGTTGTTTTAGGCTGAGTTCTCTAGAGAAGCAAAACCAATGAAACATATGCATTTATTTATTTATCTCAAGGAAATTACTCACACAGTTGTAGAGACTTGCAAGTCCAAAGTCTGTAGGCCAGACATGAGGCTGGAGGCTTCTCTTGACTCATGTAGCTGCAGTGGCTGATGGACCAAAGATCAGCAGAACACATGGCAGGCTGACTCACAGGATGCTGAGGCTGATGATCCCCAAATCAGCAGACAATACGCAGGCTGCTGACTCAAATCCCAAGAACCTGAGGTCAGATGAAGACAAGCCAGATGCAAGATCCTGAGCAAGCAAGCGAGATTTGTCAGAATGTCCATATACATACACATATATAGGATGCCAGCTACAACCCCAAGGAAATTTCCCATACAGCTGATTGGCTGATCACATCAGATCACATCATGGAGGATGACTATATCATTACATAACTGCCTAGTTACATTTTACATAACTGCCAAACTATATAATTACATAACTGCCAACTACATTATTACATAACTGTCAAACCACTGAGACTCATGGCCCAGCCAGGGTGACACACAACTCTAACCATCACAGTTGTGTATGTATTTACCTACTGTGATTAATAATAAGTCATTTGAGAGAAGGAGCTGTCTTTGTACAACTCATGATCAGTTATCATAGCAGGCTCTGGATCTATCATAGTGAAATAAAATAAAATTGAATTTTTATTAATAGGCTCACAATTCAATAGGATCACATGTGAGGATGACCCTTTCCTACATGTCAGCCCTGTTCTTGTGTGTGTGTGTCTGTGTGTGTGTGTGTATTTGTGTATTTACATATATATGTGTGTTTGTATGGTAGAAGAGGTGGGGCAGGGGCAAATGAATAATATTTAATTAATAATGCATCATTCAGAATGTTTTAGGATGAAGGAAGGAGAACATACGCCTCAAATAAGTTTAATCCATAGAAAAAATTAAGTATCCCATGGAACAATAAGTCCACCACTCATCTGTTAGTTAGTCATACTGTGGAGGTTTGCCTGTTGCTGTGATGCTGGAAGTTATGCCACTAGTATTACAAATACCAACAGGATCACACATACTGGGCATGCTTCAGCAGAGCTTGTAGAACAAGACAAACTAGGAAGAACTGGTGATCTACTTCTAAAATTTAGTCAATGAAAACCTTTTAAATCAGAACAGAACATTTTCTGGCTCACTTACTTTGGACACGTCATCAGGAGGGATCTTTATCTGGAGGAAATATGTCATGTTTCATGACACAGAGATCCAGGAATGACTAGAGAGATCCTCATGAGATGGATTGGCACAATAGCCACAAAGATGGGTTGGAATATGCCAGTGATCTTGAGGATAACGTAGAACTTGGCAACACTTCATTCTGTTATACATAAAGTCTTGGTGAGTCATAGTTAACTTGGTGTCAACTGTCTACCCTTCCATCTATCCACCCATTCATCCATCCATCCATCCATCCATCCATCCATCCATCCATCTATCTGTCTGCTCCTGGCACTGCTTTCTTGGTGCCTTAAGGTCCTCCTTCTCCTGCTTGCTTCTCTCTTTTATATCTCAAAAGAGATTGACTTAAGATAAAACCTAATCTTGCAGATTGAGTCCTGCCACATTAATATAATTGCCTCTAATCCTGCCTCATGAATATCATAAAGGTAAGATTTACAACACATAGGAAAATCATGTGAGATGACAAAATGGTAGATAATCACACAATACTGGGAATCATGGCCTAGCCAAGTTGACATACATACACTTTTGGGGGAGACAATTCAATCCATAACACATTCTATCTATCTATCTGTCTATCTGTCTGTCTGTCCACCTCTCTATCTGTCCATCTATCTCTCTATGATCTATCTATTATCTATAGATCTATCTGTCTATCTATCTATCTATCTGCCTGTCTATCTACCTACCTACCTACATATCTCTCTATCTATCTAAAAAGAAGTGCTAAGTTCCATAATTAGGTTAATTTAGTGACTTAATGATGACATATGAATCCAGGTTCCATCTGTCTTTTAGTTCTATTTTTTTTTTTATGGCGTCTTTGTCTTTGGTGTCTTTTACTGTCACAATATGGCTGTCTCACTCTTATGTGTCATATACAGCAATACTAGATGCAGAAGAGGGAGTTATTTTTCTTTGCATCCGTTTTTAGGACTAAAGCAACCTTTCAGAGAAGCTCCTTATTAGACCTTCCCTGACTTTTTCACTGATCAGAAAGATCCATGGGCCAAACCCTAACTTAGTCTCTGTCAAAGGGACTGAATTACCACTTACTGCTTACTTTGTCAATATTTATCCCCAAGTCACACTGGGAAGGGTTGGACATCCCAGAAAACTGGGGTTTTCCCTTCAAGGAAGAAAAGTTCAATGGCTATTGATGAGGCAACAGAGTCTGGATAAAAGTAATAATAACAACAATAATAATGGTAGCTTACATTTGTTGAGTGGTTACTCTATTTGAGGCATTGTGCTAAACAGTTAAATATACTACTGCATTTACTATACATGGCAATCCTATAACAGATAAGTATATTGAAACTCAAAGAATTGAATAGATGTGTCCAAGGTTACACAGATAATAAATGACAGAGAGAAGAGCAGAGATTTAAAGCAATAGCTGTCTCCAGAGTCATTATGCTTCCTATGTTCCCCAGTGAAGACTATGAAAGAGCATATGCTTCCAAAACCTAGGAGCTTAAATAGAGCTGTGTTCGGTAAGTTCAGTGAACTATTTGCTAGAGCCACCATGGCTACTTTCTTTAACATGTAAATAGGCTTATCTAAACATAGTGTCTGCTGATCGTAAACTTTTTTATAATAGGAATATAAAAACTGCTTTCAAATCTCTCTTCCAGCCTTTCTATGACTGATCTGTTTTAGGGTCATTCAAAATCTGGATTTCTTTGTCAATTAAGCTGAGTTGGAGGAGGCTAGAAACTGGGCATAGTGGATGATTCGATCAATCTAATGCATGAACTTGTGGAGTTTGAACATGACTCATTTCTTCTCTTTATAGACAAATATTATCATTAAGGACTGGCAACTCTATACCCTCAGACAGTTTTTTTTTTTTTTTGCAAATTGCCGAAGGCAGCTTCCGATGAATTACCCATCACTGGATCTTCAGACTAGACTTCCGATCTCATTTTCAGAGGAGACAATCATTATATGTGAGTGTTATCTTTTTAATGGCCAAACTCCTATAGTTTCATAAAATGTTTTAGAGAGTTTCAAGCTGATTGCTTCTCTACACCCCTCCCTCCTAATACAAATGCCTAGCCATAGACTTACCCATTCTCTCCTCCTCACTTAGCAGTTGAGAAGAAATTCCTTTAATTTTGCTTTCTTGACCACCTCTATCTCCAATTCCTCTAGCATTTCCAGGGTTTTGTGTAAAGAAACAAGACAATCCTGGATTCTACACTGACACATGCTGTATAACTTTTAATGTTATACATAATATTACACCGTATTATGCAACATAAAAACTAAAACCAAACCATTTGCTGTCAAGTTGATTCCAACTCTTGGTAACTTTTGTGTTGTAGAGTAGAACTGTGCTCCATAGGGCTTTCAGAAGCAGATCGCCAAGCCTTTCTTCCAATGCCCCTCTGGGTGGGTTTGAACAGTCAACCGCTCAGTTAGTAGTCTAGCACTTCAGTATTTCCGCCACCAAGGAAAAATAGGCCGGAAGAGTGGAATAACCCTTTCAGTTGGATTTGAATGACTCCTGTGCTTAACATAGTGCTTAACTAAACCCCCGGAACACTGAGGGAAAGGACCAGATCACATTTCACTTCCAACTAGTACCACCTTCCAAACCAAACCAAATCTGTTGTCGTCGAGTCATTCCAATTCACAGTGACCCTGTAGGACAAAGTAGAACTGTCTTATAGGGTTTCCAAGGAGCAGCCTGTGGATTTGAACAGCCTAACTTTTGGTTAGCAGCTGAAAGCTTAACCACTGCACCACAACTTAGTGTCTGGTAAATGACTGCGCCTATAATGAAGTTGTTCTTTTCTAGTTTGATTTGATTTACTTTTTCTTAATTGAACAGTCCCCATCATGGTCTCAAAATGCATTCTGAAGTATAAACCTATAGTAATATAGAAAGGGAGGGAATAATGTATGGATTGGAGGCATTCAACAGTTTGCTAGAGAAGAAAATGTTCAAGCATTTATCAGTCATCTTCTATAGACCAACATTTTGCTCATTCTTTTCATGTAGCTGATTTATTTTTATTTTTAATCATTATTTAATTTCAGCTCTGTACATGACATTGTTGACTATTTAAATTGGAACAAACAAAGACTCTTAAAATGAAAGCAATGCCTGCCAAACTATGCACATTGTTTTCTTCAACTAAGATGCAAGTGAAGAATATATCCATCTGCTGCTGCTGGATGCATTGATAAGATAAAAAATTGAACATATTCACCTTTCTCCATCTACTCTTTTCTGTGGTTCTGTGGCCTCAAGCTGCTTACTGCAAATTAGATTTCGCCTTAATATGCTAATGTTGAGTAAGGGAATTGGGCTCTAAATAATTAAGTTGTTAGAAGTACAAAACTAAAGCAATCTATTAATGCAATAGGAACATCCCTTGATTATATTTGCAGAGTGAATTTACCTGCTTTAAATGGTGAATTAGAATTGAAAGGTAAATTGAAATTTAGAAAAAAAAAATACAATAATAAACCATCACCATCCTTTTTTTTTCTTTTGCTGTTTCAGACGTCTAGGCTCTACTCAGTCAAACTGCTAAGATAAGGGCAGAGTACGATCACTGGGCCACACAAGGTGTGTCTTAATTGACAGTTTGATTGACTGATTGCCTTTTACCCTCATTCCCCATTCCCACTCCTCTCCCTCCCTCTACCACAAGCAACAAACCCATTGCAGTTAATGTGTATGGTTTTGTGCATATTCTCGTAAAGATGTGGATTGGTGTTTTATACGCATGAAATTAAAAACATGTAAAGGTGTTGTATAATATATACGTATGTATAACATATATATACACACACATATACAGATTGATAGATATAATTTTATTTACATACTTTTTTTCATTTAATGGCACTCTTGGTGAAACCAGAAGGCACCCAGGGTCAATATCACTTCCTTTTGTAGCTCTTTAATAGGAAATCAGATGGGCATTTAACATAACTTGTCCACTGTTCCTATGCGGAATTTTATGAGCAATTTTCCAGGCCCCAGGAAAAGAGTTTGGAAAGAACAAGTAACAAAACACTTCACTGGAATAACCCTAGGGCATGATCGGAAGTAGCAGGTCAGCCCAAGAATGAAGATCGCAGAGGGCATCAGACTGGGCCCTTAAGGACAAGTTCTCCATTCTCAGATCCAGGACACTGCAGGGTGATGCTTATCTGGGACATAAGGAATAATAGGCGAGTTCCAGGATTAGGTCTTTCTCCACTAATTCTTATGTTGATCTTACAGCGAAAATGACTTTACTTAAAGACCACCAAACGGGGCCCCCCACCGAGGCTCCTGACTCTCATTCTGGGTAGAGCTGGGACGGCAGGTGAGAAGATTGGTAGGTTTATTTATGAGGTGGGGAGTTCAGCTGAGGAAAGCAGAGACACAAAGAAGGAGAGAGATAAGGACAGGTAAGCAAACCTGCAGGGACAGGGCATCAAAGGCCTGCTGTAATAGACGCCTACTCTTGGAAAGGTGAGGCGGGCCTCCTCTGACCAGCTTATGAGTATACATACACTGATAGTCCCTGAGTGGGAGGAAGGATAAGGGAGGGGACAGTCAAGTGAAAAACAACCAAATAATAAAACTCAACCAAATAAAGAGTCATAAATATTTTCTGAATTTCTCATATACTCCACACTCTCTATTCTGTTTCCTTGAAAAGTTGAATTATGATTCTTGAAAATCACAGCCTTATTGTATTGCCTTCATAGATGATGAATCGTTAAGTAGCACCTGCCACAGACAGGAACGCTTTGCGATCACTGTGCATTTTCACCCTGCTCACTGAAATTAAGTCCATAGTTATCTATCCCATTAGCACAGATCTGAAAAATAACTAATGACAAAAAGTTTCAAATTTACATGTAAAGACTTAATAAAGTTACTTTTCCTGACTTGGAGGTTGAAAATTGTGAGTGGGAAGAATACACTACATAGAATAAGAGGGCGTGGATTTGAGTTCTGTCTCTGCTTTTTTGTTTGTTTCTTTGCTTGATTTTTAACTCGAGAAAGCTACTTCAACTTTCTGGATCTCAGTATTCACATCTATATAATGGGGTTCATATTAACCACTTTACATAGTGATTGTAAGAATAAAACAAAATAAAATACATAAAATCTTTCATAGTATCCAATACACATACACACAATATGTACACATATTTATTCATTCACATGTAGACTGATATTCTGAAGATTTTTTTCTAATGATAAGTACTCAGAGTGCTTCCTGCACCTGGTTAGAGTGCTCGCCCTCAGTTCTAAATCAGAAGTAAGTCATATTAGTTCACACTCAGCCCCATGATCCAAAGGACGTCGCATAGCCCTCCACTGCTGCTAGGGCAGTCTTATGGAAGTAACCTATCTTCTCCCCCCTTCCACCCTCACCCACCCCACAGGTACTCAACAGCTCCAAGTTAGGCTTGCTAAATCATCGCTTCAAAGATAGTACGTCTCTGCTCAAAAATGTGCACTACCTCCTCATTTTCTACAGAATAAGATTCAAATAAAGATCTCATTCCTTCCATGAAACTTTCTCTGAATACCCCACACACATGCTATTTTGCTCTCCTCTGAATTTACATTTGTACAACTCAAATGCCCCTGTATCACTGACTTCTCTACTTTAGCTATTTGCTTCTATGTACGTTCTTGGAATCCTGGTGGCAAAGTGGCTAAGCTGCTTGGCTACTAACCAGAAGGTCGGCAGTTTGAATCCACCAGCCGCTCCTTGGAAACCCTATGGGGCAGTTTTACTCTGTTCTATAGGGTAGCTATGAGTCGGAATCGACTAGAGGACTACAAGTTTGGTTTGGTTCTGGTTACATTTCTTGTCTTCCTTGAGTTGATTAAGCTCCTGGGGTTCGGAGGCAGAGACTGCATCTTCCTGTATCTCCCAAAGCACCTACCTTTTTGCCCTGCAAATAAAAGGGCTGCTTCCCTTTTTGTTAATATTGATACTAATGATAATTCCACACAAGGCCGAAACCACAGATAGTTTTGTGCACCTGCCTCAGGTGCTTAATTAATCCTATGATATTACTGAGAGAGCCATTTAGGTAAATTATCCATATAGCAAACACAGATTATTTTCTCTTGTCTCCAAACATAGGTTCTTTCAGAAAGAGAGAGCGGGACGACACCTTAACAAAGGTTCCTACTGTGCTGGCCTTATCATCTGTAAGATGAAGGCATGCCATTTCAGCTAATAAAGGTTTTTCTTTTTTAATTTCATGTCGTTATTACCAGCTTATACTCTGTAAGACTTGCTTACAGGAAAATGAGGGAAACAGGTATCCAATGATCTCAAACCCACATACAATGATGTCTAAAATTTCCCACCCTGACATCAGTGAAATGGTCTGAATATGCAACCTGAAAAGGTCAAATTGGCCAAGAATGTAATTGGACCCAACATCACATTGTAATTAAAGCCTTGGAAGGTGCATATATGCCACCTCTCTGTCTTTCAAATGCAGAGGGAAACACAGGCTTCACAGACCACAGGAAAATGCACTGATTAATTACACAGCAATGTGATATTATTCCTGCCAGGAGAGTCCCTCTGAAATGTCAGAAGGATTAGAAGTGCCACATCTTCCTCCCAGACTCTAATCTTAAAGGGCCCTAGGATGAAAACACAGCAATTACGTTCATAGACTGTGTCAATTTTACAATAGAAAAAAGAGCGTTCCCAACAGCAAATAATTATAGCACTGCTTAATGATTGATTTAACATAGAAAACCCATCTAATTCCTTTTGTCATTACAATCTACAGTACTAACAATCTAACAATGCTGCCTTTGTGGATAGATATTACATTAGCATTAAGAATAATGCTAATACAACACACAGTTTAACTTGTGTATTGGAAGTTGGCAGTGCTCCTCCATACACAGTTATTAGTGTCGCACACCTTCTGAGGAAGACTTACCAGCTGAGAATTTGTTTTTCAGCATCTGTGCTAATGCAAAAGAGCGCAGTAGCCCAAAGTAGTCTCTTGCATATTGCATACAGCAGGAGAGAATGTGTTTTCTGTTTTCCTAGGATATAATTCTAAAGACTGAAAAATGTAAGCTCCAGCAAATCGACTCATGATGATTCTAAATGGATCCCTTTATAGTATGTCATGTAAATGCAGCTCTTGCCAAAGATTACCTATGGAAATTCAGCTAGTCTACAAGTCAATAAGCATATTACAGTCTAAAGAAAAACAAAACAAAACAAGCATGGGGGCTCTGTGGCTTTCTTGTGCTGAGTGGCATGGTGACAATAAGATCATTCCAGAACACTTAGAAAAAAATTAGGAAAAGTGAAAGGGAAAAAAGAAAATTACCTTTCTTGACAGTATTCCATAGCAAATTATATGTGTGGCTAAGGAGTTTCCAAACCCCTTCCCTGTCCCTACCTCAGGAAGCAGTTTCAGACAAAATCCAGGTGCTCAAAGATCTAATTAAATCTGTGGTATTACTGATTCATCTATCACATAAACTACAAATATTTAATGAAGGCATACCTGTGTTAGGTGATGGGTGAACACAGATACACATGAGAACCCCCTTTCCTGTTCTACTGGGAATGAAGAGCAATGGTCAGTGAACATAGGTTCAGTGGGTGTTGATGCATATGTCATTGCTTTGACTCTGCAAGACCCACCTGGGAAAGCTGTTATGATGTAGTGTTCCAGGTTCCATCTTTGCTGGAGGCCTCACTGGAGGCTGTCTTCTGCAATGGCACCTTGGTGTCTGTAATTCATGTATTTCATATGTATTCTTCATGTACAGCTAGATTTAAAATCATTAGGTAGAGAGACAGTAAAAACAGAAACCAGTTAGTAAAATGTTAATGTGCATCTAGGATGCTCAGGTAGCCAGACTAAAATCCAGGCACATCCACTTATTAGATGTGTCTCATTCAGCAAGTGAGCTAATCTCTTTGAACCGCATTTACTCACCTGGAAAATAGGTTTAATTATTGAATCCTCATAATAGGCTTTTTGTGAAGAATAAGTGAAGTAATTCTTGGACAGACCAGTGTCTAACATACTCAGTTAAGTGTGGCTATTATTCTTATCATCTTTGGTAGGTCTAATCTTCTACTTCAGTGTACTTTAATCTCTTTATTTAACTCTATTTAATAAGAAACTTCTGAATTTCAGTGGATCAATCATATATTATTCCTTTGAGAAGAGAATGAATAGATGTATCAATTCATATATTAATTTCATTAGACTTATATATTTTATTGAAAGTACTTGACTCAGAATTTTGTTTTCTATTTTGACCTCAAGTAAGGATAGTCTGTTCCTGATAGTCTGATATTCTGTACATCTGTCAAGATTTTTGAACATGCTGAATATGGAACACGAATATGGACCTACAAAGTCATTACCACAGAAAAACCCCAAGTTACCAATGAACTCTCATTGCTGCTCTCAGACTTCATCTTTAGTGTTAATCATGAAAATACTAATTTATCTTTCGTTGTTTAACTTTATTATGATAGGGCTCTCCTTCTCTGTCTCTGAGGGAACTCATTGGAAACATGGGAAAGAATTGATGGAAGAATCAGGAAATCTAGTCTTCCTCAGGCCGCCTACTAAGGAAATTCATATAGGTTTATTCTGCCTTGATCTATATTTTTCTGTCTTTCTCTCTCTCTCTCCCTCTTTCAATTTCTCTCTCCCTCTTTTTTTTTCTTGTTATTTTGCACATGGACCTTTCTTTCAAGTCCATTCAACCACCTCCTTTCTTTCCGACACCCCCAGCAAGAAAATTTCTGTTCTTCACATAGGAGAGGAGGAAGCTAAATTATATACAGTTACAGACATTATGAGGAGCCCTAGTGGTGCAGTGGTTAAGGGCTTGACTGCTGACCAAAATGTCAGCGTTTCAAACCCATCAGCCGTTCCTTGGGAGAAAGATGTGACAATCGGCTTCAGCAAAGATTTTACGGCTTTGGAAACACTATGGGGGCAGTTGAGGCAGTTCTACTCTGTCCTATAGGGTTGCTATGATGCTATGAGTTGGAATCGACTCAGCAGCAACGGGTTTAGTTTTCTTTTATTGTTTTTTTTTTTTAACTGTCATTGTATGGCTCTTCTCTGCTATCCTCATATCCCAACATCTTAATTGGATTCTTTTGAAAAGTTCTATATTAGATCCTAGGCCAGATCAAACTAGGACAGAGGTTAGAAAAAAAAGATTTTTTTCTGGCTGTAAACCCCCTTCCACATACACACATTTTGGGTCAACTCAAGAAGACATACTAACCAACTAATGAAGTGGGATTGTGGGATTGGAGTGGAGGCGTTCAGAATGAACAATGCATCTGTGCCTGCTGCTGAACTAGAATAGAACTGTTGCTTGGATGGGAGTGATAGTCTTTCCTATGACTTTTCAGATAATGTAGAGATTACAAATAAAGTAGAAAGAATGAAAAACATATAAAATGAGCCAAATTTTAAAATTTGTTCTTAAAATCACTGATGGTTATGAAAAAAAGTCCTTCTTCTGACTCACTCTCCTGTTTATGTGATTTCCGTTTTCCTCTCCAAATAGAGTCTGAAACTGGTATTTTGGCGATCTGTGTTTGGTCCCAAGTCTGTGTACCCAATAGTGAAAGACCTTTTTCTTTCTGTTTTTCATTTTTTTCTTTGTAATCCATGGAAGATAATAACAACACCGCTAGCTACTTTCCCAAGACCTATTCAGAAGAAGACAAAATGAGATAATGTGCTGAAAATCCATTGGGAACATAAAGTTGCTACATGCATCATTATTGCTAGTATCATCATCCTTTCTCTGTAGACCACTGAGGTAAAGGCAAAAGAGAACAAGAAATGGACTTCAAACAAGGTCTCATAAGGTGAACAATGGTTTTCAGTGGGTGAAATACCAAATCTTAGGAGATCTGCAATATGACAGTGACCTCTCATAAACATACGTCTTATCCCTCCAACAATCTGTTCTCCAGCTAGACACTTTTCCAAGTATATCTCACTCATTGTCACATGAGTAACCTATATCGATGGTTCTGTTCACCTAGAATGCCCTCCCTGTTCTGCACTTAACTTTGCCACGTGTTACGCATCTGTCAGGACACAGTATACACCCTTCTTCATTTTTGAAGACTAGCGGTGCGTCTCTCTCTTTACTGCTAACTCACTGCCAAGCAGCATGGAGAGCCAGCACATACTTCTCAAACAAATGAAGAAAGCCCTAGTCCACAAGACCCCTGCTCTTTTGGAACACTTATTGCAACTACTTTTTATATTGTTGTTTAACAATTAAATGTATGCATTTAGCCATTTTACTATTTTCAGGTACTGGTTTCCTGGCTAAATTATGAATATTTTGAAGACAAAACTCAGACAAATGCATTGCTCCCATCATCATAGAAGACAGTAAGTACAGTGTTCAATAAATATTTTAAATTGATCAAAACATGAAAACATGAATGGTGGTTTCAGACATCCAAAGCATTTGCATTTAAAAACTTAGCCTAAAAATGTTCAAAGATAGAATTTCATACATTATTATCTTTCTATTCCCTGCTTCTATTTCAAGTTGATACAAATGAAGAATAAAATATTTTTGGAGAGATTGAGGAATAGTTGTATTGTATGTGTGTGTGTGCATGTGTGTGTGTGCATGACTTGAAGACTAGTCTCTTAGACACCAACTGTATGCCTAAGTTGCTGATTTCTTCAATTTATTCTTGTGACAGAAGATATCTTAAGAATACTTGATTCTGTCCATGTTTTAGTTGATTACTCCATTAAACATATAAAAATGTCCAAACTTTCAAGAGAGTCTGGCTGTAGTTATAGTAGTATGCGAATTTGATTGTTTCAAAAGAAAAACTTTAATTTAGCTGTAACATACTTTAGATACATTTCTCAGACATAGTCCTTTTGTGCCGACAGGCTGAGCACAAAAGTGCAAAATCTTTAGGGTTTATGTCTCAGCATGGATGTAAGTTTTGGCTTTTTTTTTTTTTTTCTCCCCCTGAAGTTGCTACTACTTCCTGTTTAACACATCAACTTGCCTATTTGGCACTTGACAGCACTATCGGATTTTTGCTGAATTTTATGCTTCAGGAGGGGCATAAAGTAACAAGTTTTTCTCTTGGGCTCCATCCTTTTACCTACTCAAATTTACTGTAAACTTCAGAAATACTTTGAAATACCATGTAGTTACTTATAATCTTATCCTTCTCTTTCTGGGAGTGTGTGGGCAGCCATTTTGTAAACGAAGTATCCTTTAAAGTTGCTAATATCAATGAAGAATTTTGGTGGTGAGAAGGATGGTGTTATTAAAATAAACAATGGGGAAAGAAGGGAAAGGCAGCAGGGAGGGGGAAGAGGAAAGAAAAATTTTCACTTAGAAGCGTTCACAACTTTAGGGAAAGAGAACTATTTCCTATTGGGCCTGAATTCACGGTGCACAAACCGTCAGACCTCAAACTGAATCCAGCCCATAGACATGCTTTGGCCCACTCATTGTTTTTTGTCTGTTGGTTTAACTGAATGTAAATATTTTAGTATGAAGCTTACACTCTTCAGTTTGCCACAGACCCCACCATTCACAGCTATCTGTCCTTAGAGAGATAACATTTATATCCCTGGCTGGCTCCTGTGGAAAATTGCCTGGGCCCCACTCAGCTCTTCAGGAAGAGAAGTGAACTGTGAATCTGAAAGTCTTTTGGTGCAGTGGGGAGAGCATGAGCCTAAAACATTAGGTTTTCTGGTTCTTTCTCCTGGCTGCTATAACTGAGTCAGTGAATCTCCATGAGTTTTAGTTTCTTCTCCTGGTAAACAGTAAATGCTTGATAAATGTTTAGAACTAGTTTTCCAGTTCTTGTAATATTCTATATTTCCATATCCCATATGTGAGGGTTTGGTGTCTGTTGGTTTTAGATGGATTAGTCTTCATTCACTAAAACACACATGCTTTCTAGGTAGACTTGGTTATACTGTGATACCTTAGATGTCACAGTGGCTAAGTATTCCACTGCCAACTTTGAAAGGTCATGGTTCAAACTCAACAGCCACTCTACAGGGGAAAGATGTGGCAATCTGCTTCCATAAAGATTACAGCCTTGGAAACCCTACGGGACTGTTCTATTCTGTCCTATAGGATCACTTTGAGTCAGAATCGCCTGGACAGTAATAGGTTTTAGATAAGACAACATTTTTATGTAAGTCAATATGAGAAAGGGTTAGGAATTCCATTTGAGGTCATTGCTATGTGGCTAACTTTAACTGTATCCATATGCTTCAATCAGAGAGAGTCGTTTAATTTTGGGGTCACTAAGTTTTTTTTTAAAATTTAATTATTCTAACCAGTGGATATGGATGAAATGTACTCATTACTTTAATTAAAGTCCAGGTAAGAACAGTTTTTCCTCTTATTTTTAATATCTTAATGTATTTTAAATAAAAGAAGTTTTATATTAGAAAATCTAGTTAACATGAAAGTTGCCACTGGGAAAGGTGCTATGAAACCATCCAGTCTATTCATTTCCACAGCGATCTATTTCAAAAGTGCTTATCTCTGCTGCTATTATTACAATCGCAGAAGATGACAGCATGCTGCTGATGTGAGATAAAACCCAAGGCTTCAGAGGCAGCTGGAAATAACAAGGCTTATAGTGTTATGGTCTCTCTCCACCTTTCCCTTGCCTCAGCCAGCCAGCTCTAGAAATCATTGAAAGCAGAGAAAATGGCATTTGCTTTAGGTTTCTCTTACCACCCTTTCTGTACTCCCTCTTAATGCACTGCCTTCCTTCTTCCCAGGGATCCAGACTCTCTTATCTCCTCTCCATCAGAATCCCCATCCTTTTTACTGATAAAATTTCAGCTTTATAGGCATCAGAGGTGATATTTTGAATTCTACATCTTTTACTCCATTTTTGTGCTGGATATTTTTCAATTGCCTCTTCACCTCCTACCCCCCAGATTCAGTCTCTACCTTTTGCCTCTGCTCTTTGCCCAGGGCTCCCTTGCCTACTGGTTTTCAGTTGAGTTTGGTCAATGGGAGGCACCAGTGTAAATCAGAGGGTGGAAGAAGGGAGAGAATGGGGTTCCTTGCTCACTTTCGGCAAGGCTACTGGTTGGCAGTAGCTACATTCCTGTACTGAAACCCATAGTTACTACCCAGCAGTCTCTCTCTCTTGCCTAGTTCTACTAACGTCTTTCTTTCCCAGGCCCTTCAGGCCTAAAGGTGAATAGTGGCTTCTCAGCTGTTGCTAGTCTTATGGTGTGTCACCCTCCCTTGTTGGTTGCCCTTAACCCATCCTTTTTTGTTTTTGTTAGGTGCCTTCGAGTTGGTTCCGACTCATAGCGACCTTATGTGCAACAGAACGAAACACTGCCCGGTCCTGCACCATCCTCACAATCCTTGCTATGTTTGAACCCATTGTTGCAACCACTGTGTCAGTCCGTCTTGTTGAGGGTCTGCCTCTTTTTGCTGACCCTCTACTTTACCAAGCATGATGTCTTTCTCTAGGGAATGGAATGGACCCTGCTGATAATGTGTCCAACTTCGTTAATAGTCTCTTCATCCAACCCTCTGACTGTTCTTTTGAGTATGCCACAACATTTCTGCCAGAATCCTGACTGATATACTACCCGTCTCTTAACTGGTGCTGAATTTGGTTGGGAAGAGGAGTCCTGTTAACAAGACTTCTTGAACACCACTTTACTTGGCTCTCTGCTCAAACATCACCTCCCTGACTACCCAGTATAGAGTAAAATCCTCAGCACTCTGCTCACCCTGCTGTATTTTCTTTATAGCTCTTATCACCAACTTTCATTATACAAATACATACATGCATGTATGTATATATATAAATACATATACATATATATATGTGTGTATGTATAGATGTATATGTTTGCAGGTATGTGTGTCTGTATGTATATAGTTTCCCTCACTAGAGTGTGCGCCACATGAGGACAAGTCTGTGTCTGTTTGTTGTTCATGGCAGTTCAGCCTCAGGGTGTAGGACAGTACCCAGAATATAGTAGGCACTTAAATAAGAACTTCTGTTGTTTTCTCCTCTCCAAAATATTGCCTGCTCCCTTGCACGTTGCCCTTTTTAAGAGTATCCCCACTTGGGCAATGCTTGCCCTGCGAATCAGAACCCAGTAGGGGCAACACAGTACTCAGGAGCTTCTGGCTGTGCCTTGGAGAGGCCAGTGTTCTAAAACTCTAGCCTCCTTGTTAGGGTCTCCTGCATACAGGAGGGCAGGCTTGGTGCTGCCACTAGAAGCACTAAAACTTTAGACTCCACAATGCCCATGAAAATCAGATTTTTCTATTTTTTATATTACTTTAAAATTGACTCTCTTCAAGATGATTGTGAGTCTAAGATGGAAGAAATAAACTGATTTCAAGTACATTTCAGAGGATAAGGTAAGAAGTGAGGGTGTTTCACACATAGTCACATTTACCACGATTGGGCTCACTCTCCCCATCGCTTCATATACCTTACATTTTCATGGATTGTATCACCAGAGCTGCACACAGACTCATATTCACTTCAACTACCCCTGCCTCCTCTTCCAACTTGGCCCTCCTGGCCCCATTTCCTGTCTGACTATTCCAGTATTCTTCTTTTGCCCATGGTGAGTTGTGTGAGCTGATGGTTGTTCTCCTGTTTTTCATTCCCTTCTGCCTTTGTCTTAGATTCCCTACAAGGTCAGAAAAAGGGCAGTAAAGTCTGTAATCTGAGAACAACATCCTCAAGGTATGGCAGGGACATGTTTGGATAACGGCCTTGTGAGTGGCCAGAGACAGGGTCTGTGTATTTATAAGAACCCCGTGTATGTTTAACCAGCAGGCACCAAGGTCTATAACCACATTTATCTAGGGGCTGTACTCAGCCCCGTGCCGGCCACACTAAAAAGCTCATAAACAACTTGGGTCAGAGGAAATTGGAAAATGATGACTTCACAAATACAAGGGGAATTTTTATATTTTCCAAAACCCAGGTGGCATTGATAGTTTCTCTTTGGCCGTAAGTCACCACTTCTCAGAGAGCTATTAGAACTTTTGATGGGGTTAAGAGAATTCAGATTTAGGGAAGGACAAATCTCAGAGCCCAGGCTAAAGTTGAGGAACTTGTCGATGTTTCTCCTATTCTCATTTTTAATACTCCTATTACATGCTGGAATTTCTTTCCTCACTCTTCAATATTCTGGTGGTAAATTCTGTTTACCTGCAGCAAGATTCTCCTCTGTAAGTTTACCATGGAAAACCCATCCTCCTCCAACAGTGTTCCAGGCGTCAAAGTGAAGTCCACTGCCCCATTCCACTCAACCAGTTGGCATCAAGTCTATTCCAACTCATGGTAACCCCATGTGTGTCCAAGTAGAACTATGTTCCATAGGGTTTTCAATGGCTGATTTTCCAGAAGTAGATCGACAGGCTTTTCTTCCAAGGAGCCTGTGGGTGAAATCAAATGTCCAGACTTTCAGGTGGTAGTAGCTGAGTGTGTTAACCGTTTGCACCATGCAGGGACACTAGTACCAACACACTAATTTCTCCTCTCTGGTATTTATCATGACTGAAGGTGATCAGGTGAATTCCCAGCATGATGAGAGTTACTAATCGATGCCCCACATTAGCAGAAAGGGGTTAATGATTTAAAATTGAGTTTACTAAGACAAATGCATCTCTAATTCATATTTCAAGAATATAGGAGGAGTAAAATGTACATTTTTAGGAAGAGGAGAATTTTCCCATGAGGCAGACACCTATTTCCTCTCCATGTGAAGCTTGACATGTTACTAGATGGGAAAATGTTGTGACACCCACGTAAAAAAAAAAAAAATGAATATTGTCAATGGAGGAAATTCCCAGTTTGATGCTGATTAAGGAAATGAGCACTTTTTCATTAAAATGGAAAAAAAAAAGTCATTGTGAAAGCAAGTAAACAAATACAACACTCTTGAGGACCGATACTGGACCATGCTTTCTTCGTCTCACATTCTTCCCAGTGCTAGCTCTCTGCCATTGGAAAGGTTTTGACTAATGGCTAGAAATGATGCAACCATTTTATCAGGTGAATGCAAGAATTTTGAAAATAATATTAAAAGCAGCCCTTTTAGTGGAGACTTCTTTTTCTCATAAAGTTTTTTTTTTAATAATATTTATTGAATTTTTGGTGAAAGCTTACACAGCAAGTAAGGTTCCCATTTGACAATTTTTACAAAAATTGTTCAGTGATGTTAGTTACATTTATCACATTGTGTCACTATTTTAATTGTGTTCTGTGTGTCCCATTTCCAGTACTCTAGTTTCCCTGCCCCCTTATCTTCTCATCTTTACTTTTAAGTAATTGTTGACCTTTTGCTCTCATACTGATAGTTTTTAAGGAGAGCACCAATTTTACAGGTAATGTCCTTTATTTTGTGTGCCACTCTGCTATTCTGCTAGAAAGTGATCACAGAGGATAGGTTTGGTTCTAGGTTTAATGAGTGTCTCAGGGCAATAGTCTCAGAGAGTTCTCTGTTCTCTACTATTCCAGTTTGTCTAGCTTTTTTTTTTTTTTTTTTGAATAAGGTTTTAGGCACTCCATGCATATCACAGATATAAACCTGTTTTCTCATCGGTACCTTTCCTAATTATCATTTGTATTTTGTTGTCATTTATGGTATTTTTTAACACAAAAACATTCAGTTTTGATCAAGTCCAAGAGGCTTTTCTTCCTGCTTATATTTTCTGTATTCCCTTTCTTTGTTAAAAATGGTCCTTAATCCATTTGTATATTAGTTTTACAATGAATCGCTTTCTGTTAAAATCTTGAATTAATTACCTTTTTAATTATTTCTGTAAGGCTTTGCTTTTATAATTTAGAGTACAGTGTTTACCTCTTTTGGTAGCCCTTGCTAAGGCAAATGCGTACTGAGAATGAATGAATTAATGAACGAATAAATGAATGAAAGTATTTCAGGGGATCAGTATAGACGTATAGATTAAAACTAGGACACTAGCATTTATCTATGACTATATTACAGATCTTTGGTGCAAAGTCTGATTTTGTTGTTGGCATTAGGTACAGTCAATTTGCTTCCTATGCACAGCAGAACAAAACACTGCCTGTTCCTGTGCCACCCTCACAATTGTTGCTATGTTTGAGCCCACTGTTGTAGCCACTGTGTCAGTCCATCTCGTTGAGTGTCTTCCTCTTTTCTGCTTACCCTCTACTTTACCAAGCATGATGCCTTCTCCAGGGACTGGTCCCTCCTGATGACCTGTCCGAAGTACATAACATGAAGTCTAGACACCATCCCTTCTAAGGAGCATTCTAGCTATACTTTTTCCAAGACAGACTTATTCATTCTTCTGGCAGTTGATGGTATATTCAATATTCTTTGCCGACAGCATAATTCAAAGGCATCAATTTGTTCTTCAGTTTTCCTTGCTCATTTTCCATCTTTCCCATTCATATGAGGTGTTTGAAAACACCATGGCTTGGGTCAGGCTCACCTTAGTTCTCAAGGTAACATCTTTGCTTTTTAATACTTTAAAAAGATCTTTTCGCAGCAGATTTACCCAATGCAATACGTCTTGATTTCTTGACCACTGCTTCCATGGCTGTTAATTGTGGATACAAGTAAAATGAAAACTTTGTCAATTTCAAACCTTTCTCCATTTATCACGATACTGGGCCAGTTGTGAGGATTTTTGTCTTCTTTATGTTGAGGTATAATCCATACTGAAGGCTGTAGTCTTTGATCTTATCAGTAAATGCTTAAAGTCCTCTTCACGTTCATCAGGCAAAGTGTGTCATCTGCATGTTGCAGGTTGTTAATAAGCCTTCCTCCAATCCTGATACCACTTTCTTCTTCATACAGTCCAGCTTCTTGGATTATTTGCTCAGCATACAGATTGTAAAAGTATGGTGAAAGCATATAACCCTGACACACACATTTCCTGATTTTTAAACCATGCAGTATCCCTTTGTTCTGTATGAAACACTGCCTGTTGGTCTATGTAGAGGTTTTGCATGAGCACAATTAAGTGTTCTGGAATTCCCATTCTTCACAATATTATCCATAATTTGTTATGATCCACAAGGTTGAATACCTTCGCCTGGATGATAAAACACAAGTAATATCTTTCTGGTATTCTCCGCTTTCAGCCATGATCTGTCTGACATCAGTAATGATATCCCTCATTCCATGTCTTCTTCTGATTCTGGCTTGAATTTCTGGCAGTTCCCTGTTGATGTACTGTTGCAACTGTTTTTGAATGATCTTCAGCAAAATTTTACTTGTGTGTGATATTCATGATATTGTTGGATAATTTCTGCATTCTGTTGGATCATCTTTCTTTGGAATGGGCACAAGTGTAGATCTCTTCCATTCGGATGGCCAGAGAGTTGTGTTCCAAATTTCTTGGCTTAGACAAGTGAGCACTTCTGGGGTTCCATCTTTTTTGTTGAAACATTTCAATTGGTATTCCCTCAATTCCTGGAGCCTTGTTTATCGACAACATCTTCAGTGCAGCTTGAACTTTTTTCTTCAGTGCCGTTGAGTCTTGACCATATGTTACCTTCTGAAATGACTGAATGTGTACCACTTTTTTTGGTACTGTGACTCTGTATTTCTTCCATCATCTTTTGATGCTTACTGTTTTATTCAATATTGTGCCCATAAAATCCTTCAACATCATAATTTGAGGCTTGAATTTATTCTTCAGTTTTTTGAACTTGAGAAATGTCAACTGTGTTCTTCCCTTTTGGTTTTCTATCTCCAGATCTTTGCACATATCATTATAATACTTTCCTTTGTCTTCTCGAGCCGCCCTTTGAAATCTTCTGTTCAGCTCTTTTACTTGATCATTTCTTCCATTCACTTTAGCTATTCTTGGTTCAAGAGCAAGTTTCAGAGGCTCTTTTGATATCCATGTTGGTCTTTTTTTTCTCTCCTGTCATTTTAATGACCTTTTGCTTTCTTCATGTATGATGTTCTTGATGTCATCCCACAACTCCTCTCGTCTTTGATCATTAGTGTTCAATGCATCAAATCTATTCTTGATATGTTCTCTTAATTCAGGTGGGTTATACTCAAGGTCATATTTTGGCTCTTGTGGACTTGTTTTAATTTTCTTCATGTTCAACTTGAACTTGCATATTAGCTATTGATGACCTATTCTGCAGTCAGCCCCTGGCCTTGTTCTAACTGATAATATTGAGCTTCTCCATCAATTCTTTCCACAGATGTACTCTATCTTATTCCAGAGTATTCCCTCCAATAAGGTCCACATGTATAGTCATCGTTTATGTTATTGAAAGAAGACATTTCCAATGAATAAGTCATTGGTCTTGCAAAGTTCTATCATGTGCTCTTCCAAGTGTTTCTATCACCAAGTTCATGTTTTCCAACTACTGATCCTTCTTCTTTATTTCTAACTTTTGCATTGCAATCACTAGTAATTATCAATGCATCTTGATTGCACACTTGGTCAGTTTCAGACTGCAGAAGTTGGTAAAAATCTTCAATTTTCATATTAAATGATCTTTTTTAGGCTTATGGAATATTATCTTATCACTGACAGTGTTATATTTCAAAATAGATCTTGAAATGTTCTTTTTGATGATGAATGCAACTCAGTCCCTCTTCAATTTGTCATTCCCAGCAGAGTAGACCATATGATTGTCCAATTCAAAATGGCCAATACCAGTCCATTTCAGCTCACTAATGCCTAGTATATCAATCTTCAATCGTTCCATTTCATTTTTGACAACTTCCAATTTTCCTTGATTCATACTTCATATATTCCATGTTCTGATTATTAATGGATGTTTGCAGCTGTTTCTTCTCATTTTGAGTTATGCCACATCAACAAATGAAGGTTCAGAAAGCTTTACTTCATCCACATCATTAAGGTCGACTTTAGTTTGAGGAGGCAGCTCTTCCTCGGTCATATTTTGAGTGCCTTTCAACCTGAGTATCTCATCCTCCAGCACTATATTAGACAATTTCCGCTGCTATCCATAAGTTTGATAGTTGCTGCTATTAAGAACTATTCTTTCTTTGTTCCAGGAGAAAATCAAAATGTAAGGATTCTGCTTAGTGAAAATGATTTCTTTAAATTTTGAAACAAAATGGGTGCAGTGATGTGTGACTAAGTTTGAGCGATATTTTCAGGATTAAAAATATTCATTAATAAAGGGAAAAGGACTTCCTTGCATAAGAATGAATTAGTGCTCCTTTCTGAGATGAGAAAACTGCCTTCCCTATTATGCCTCACTGCATTTCTTTATAGTCCATTGAGGCCCAAAACTAGGAGAAGGCCATGTTTTCCAACCCCCATATTCTCAAGTCACATTGATAACTAGAAACTTTCCTTAGTTTAATAATAAATCAATCTCAGATATTGAATTCATTCATAACCTTAAGCATAGGAAGAACAAGTTATAATTTGGTGACCACAAAACAAAAAACACCACAATTGCCAGGCTCACAGGTTTTGTAAGGTGTTTGAAATCCATCATTAAACCCAGTGCTTTGGAGTTCAAGCACTGAAAGGTCTTTAAGCTCCCCTGAGAAGTGTCACATATTAAACCATAATCATTTAATACAAATAATTATGGTAGCTAACAATTATAGAGGGCTTAAGATGTGCAAGAAAGCACATAGCATTAGTTATCTCCTTTAATCCTTGCAATGACCCAGTGAGGTAGGCATTACCATCATCCTGTTTCACAGGTAAGGAAACCGGGATTTCCTTTTTGTGGTGAAATAACTGCCCAGTGTCAACACTTGTATGTGATGGAGTGAGGGCTCAGTCCTGACATGCTATTCCCTTAAATACCTATGTTGATATAACCAATAGGGTACACGGTAAGCATAATAAAGGGATACTCTTATCCTATTCTTGCTAGTTAACATGGGGGAATTGTGGAAGCAATAAGTGCATAGAGAGTATGGCCGGGACATGGGCCTGGATTTGGAACAACTTATACACTGAAAGTGGAAGAGAGGAAGATAACAAAAATGGATTTTGCAGTCTTCAAAGTTTTACTCCAATACAGATTTACTGGTTAGAATTTCCAGAAGATGCAGGCTTGTCTGCAGTAGGCTCCCCTATATTATGCCTACTGTGTGCCCTATTGGTTATACCAACATAGGCATTTAAACTGCTCATGGAAAAGGGAGCCAGGCCTTGGACTCAAGATTCACTCATTGAATGCTGATTCTTTCAATGAGACAGGGGAGGGCAGGAACATGTAGGCTTTGCGTAGGCTTGACTAGGTTGCACAAGGAGATGTAGGCAGGACTAGGAGGCCGTCCCAAGAAATTTTGTGATGGAGCAAAAGGAATACTTCATAACCGATTGCTAGAGGGAGAGGAAAGGAGTTATTGTATCAAAGGAAGCCTCTGACCTCACAAGGAAGATGTGGAAGGTGAGTGTTAGGAAGCCCTGGACACTCAAACTCCCTCACTGAGGGGCCAATTCAGAATGTAGAGATGGTCGGGGCTGGGTCATGAAAACAAGGTATTACGGATTGAACTGTGTTCCCCAAACGTATTTGTTAAAGTCCTGGCCCCTGAATCTATAAATATGATCCTGTTTGGAAATAGGACTTTTCTTTTGTTATGTTAATGAGTACTTACCACAGAAGGCTGAGTCCTAATCACTTCTGAGTTATAAAAACAACAGAGTAGACACAGAGAGAGGAAAACAGAGACCATGTGAGGTCTGATCTACAAGCAAATGAACACCAAGGATTGCAGGTAGACGTCAGAAGCTAGGAAAGAGGCCCAGAAACCAGTAGACATCGCCGAGATCCTAATTTCGACTTTTAGCCTCCAGATGTGAGAGAATAAATTCTGTTCTTTAACACCAATCACTCTGTGGTGTTTTCTTATTAAGGCAGCACTACATAACTATCCTCTACTACTTTGTAGAGTATGTAGTAGTGGTGCTTTATTGTTTCTTTTCAGCTATGAATCAGTTTAGAAAGATGAAAAAAAGACTATCCCATGACTGACCCGAGCAGTCACTGAACCTAAAACATAACCCATGTTAGCTGGTAGTGAAGAAGATGTCCTGCGGTCAAACGCATTTTTTTATTAGCACAGATAAACATAGGCTTTAAATGGCTCATTAAAAGAGCTCAAAACTTCAGGGGCTCCAAACAACTCCCACCAAACAATAATTTGATGGGTTAAGCGTAAATAAATCTACAATGTATAGGTTATATTGCCCTTAATGAAGATATAAGTTTACAGATGTTCACTGGGCAGTGATGTTTTGGGGCATCCCCAAGTCCTGAGCATTTGAAAGATTAATCAGGATATTTAGAAATAAAATCCTATGTGGGTGTCTGCAGCAGCCACGCAAAGCACTTCTTTTGTTTGGAAGATCTGAGATGGAAAGCCTGGAGTCCACTTAGTATGTTTTGTTAATTCCTACATCTATCCAATGATCCAAATGCTCCATTTCATGTAGTTTAATCTCAGACCAATGCTGTTAACTATCTGAGAATGGCTTCTTTTGATTTTTTTACACAGTTTCTAATTGCGGCTGTAATAGCTCCTTATTCCAAGTCCCTGACTAGGTACTGTGAGAAATCACCACGCTTCACTGTGGAAGAGAGGATCAAGGAGAGGGCCAAAGCAGTGACTTCGGAAGATTTTATCAGTGAAAAAAACAAACAAACAAACAAACTCGTTGCCATCGAGCCCATTCTGACTCATAGTGACCCTTATAGGACAGAGTAGAACTGCCCCTTAGAGTTTCCAATGAGTGCCTGGTGGATTAGAACTGCTAACCTTTTGGTTAGCAGCTGTAGCTCTTAAACACTATGCCACCAGAGTTTCCATCAATGAAAAGAGATGATAAAAAAGAGCAGTGATGGAAAGCAGTGGCCATTACAGTTCAACAGTCAAACTTACAGAAAAAGGGACAATAACAAAAAAGTTTAGCCCGGGTGTTTAGAGAATTTATTTATGGTTCTGTAGATGACTGCTTCCTTAGAGCATCCATTCCAACAAAGAGCAAAGCCAAGACTTAAAGATATTTGTCTGTGCTGGGCTTTACCAGAAAGAGACTGACTTTTATTTCATGGAAATTAGGTTGTCTCTGTTGTAAGATAAAGAAAGGTTTGTATGATTTCTATTTGTTTTGAGTGGCTTTAATACTACTACATCAGGAAATGCATCAAATTAAAACAAACAACCAAAAAAAAAAAAAAAATAGAGGGCAAGCAGGATTTTTTTTTTTTTTTCCCCAAGAAGAGTTTATGGTCTTACAAGCAATTGTAAGGTCACCCAAAACCCACACCCACTACCATCAAGTCTATTCGGACTCATAGTGACCCTATAGTATAAGGTAGAACTGCCCTCTAAGGTTTCTAAGGCTGTAATCTTTATGAAAACAGACTGCCACATCTGTCTTCCTCAGAGCAATGGGTGGGTTCAAACAGCCAACCTTTTGGTTAGCAGCAGAGTGCTTAATCACTGCACCACCAGAGCTACTTTGTATGGTCATAGGTCTATATAAAAGGAAACAGAGACTAGGCAATTATGAGCAAACTAATAGGTAACACTAACAGTTTGATAAGATGCTCTGCAAACAACTCAAGAGAGGCGATGCTATTGGTTACTGGCTCCTCTTATGGAGAGTCACCCATCAGTAGCGTCCACCCATGCAGGAATAAACAGAGGTTGGGTGGGAAGCTGGAATGAGTCCTAAGCCATGCTTCCAATCATATGAAGAGGTTTTGTCACCTCATAGGCTGGAGAACTCAGTTACTGCAACCGTTTTACTGCCAAAGACCCTGCCATTGGTTTTGAAGTGACCAAGGTGTTCTAGGATAGAACTAAATTTCAGAATAATAGGTTTCCTTTGTAACTCTAAGCATTTTATTTCAAGCATTTTAAAGCATTTTTTTGGAGAAGAAGTCACAGACTGCCAGAGGAATGAATGTTGAGACTCTGGCTGAGCCTTCCTTGTTTGGGGTATGTTCTCCATGTTCTTCCACTGAAGCTGCTGGATGAGGCCCAGGAATGCAGTGTATAGGGGGTGCCATCCCTGTCCCTGATGGAATTGGTAGATTGCAGTTGTGGAAATGTCCTGCAAGCAGGACTGTATTCTACAAGGCATCCAGAACTCTGTTCTACCTTAAGGAACACTTTCCAGAATTAAAATGGGGTTTTCTCTTACTTGACTTCTCTGACTACAAGAAATGAGGATCTCCATTCCCTTGGAACCAAGACTCTTCAGTGGACCTTGGGCCCTGGTCTCCATGCGTAACTAACTGCATTTGAGGAAGGAAGTTGGGTGTATGTCAAGTCTACCAGTCTTTCAGGAGTCAGAGCAGCAGATCCAAGGTGGAACTGAGCCTCGGTGTGCGTTTGCAAATGCAGACTCAAAACCTCTGTCACTGTTCTGCCAGCAGTCCCTCAGTACACATTGTCCATTATATGTCAAGGAGCATGGCTGCTGCCTTATCCAATGCCACTGGGTGGGTAATATAGGTGACAGCCTTGGGAAGCTTAGGTCTGGGAAGTGTTCAAATTTCTTTCCACTTTTTGTGTGCACCACAGCTCAGAAGATCTGACATCACCTATATAGACCATTCTCTTTTCCAGGTCTTTGGATATCTGAGTTGTTGCAAAGTCTGTAGAGGTCAACCGCTGTTGGCCTCAAGGGCTATCTTGTATTGTGCATCTTCCTCAGCCTCAAGTGCTGCATTGGAACCCAATGAACAAATAATAATCAGAGGGGAAAACTCTATTGGTGTTTGTTAGTGTAATATAAACTCCCAAACTCTATCACCTCTGAGATGCAGGGGACACATACTAACCTTTAATTGGGTTGAGGGTTCAAAATCCTTTATATAATTTCCTGTTTACAAACATTTTTACAAACCTCAGAGGCAATACAAATACGTGTTAGATTCTTAGTTGATCCTCAAGTCTCTGTTTTTACTTGTTTTATTATGGAACCCAAATGTGCTTGGAAAGGCTGGCTCACACAAACAGGAATGGTCCCTGTCAAGACACCATTCCATAAGTCTGTGTTTCTGAACTGAGGGGAGGTGGGTGGTGAGTTATCAGAATCATATATGGAACCTTACAAGCTTTATGTCTTCCCCCAATTTTATTATTTCCCCATGTGTACAGTAGAACATAGATAGGTTTGTGAGATATTAAGACAGTCGAGTCACGATGTCAAGTAGTCAGTTGAGTGCATGGGAAATGAATAGACAGAAATGAGGATAGTGCTCAGGAGTCTGACTCAGGAACTGGATGAATGCTAATGTTATTGACTTACATGCAGAAACCTAGAGAAGAAACTGACTCTAGGGCACAGGCATGAAAGGGTTTGACGTTTTCCACCCGAAGAATATCCAGGTAGCTCTGTCTGCTGGTGTCGGTTTACTTTCTTATGTCTGAGCGGATACACTCTGCAAGGACAAGGCTCATTCAGCTAGTAATTGCTGAAATCTCAGTTTCTGGACTCAGAAAATGCATTCCAGGTGCCATTTATGCTCCTTCTAACTGCTACTATCCAATTTCAAGCAATGCTGGCACTTCAGGGCTATGACCTTTTGGAAACAAACTTCAAATGACAATTCAATCTGCAAATGATAAAGTGATGACCATGTTGAACAGGTCAACGCCAAGGTCAGAACTCAGTGTCAGGCCACTAGAGATTGATCTTCAGGTTAATACCTATCTGTTGATTAGTATCTCTTGTGTGTGGCCATCTAGCCAGCTACAAGCCAGTTCACATTTATATAATCTAAGAAGTATACTAATGCCATATTGAAATTCAGGTACTGTGTGTGTGTACGGCATCCCCTTTCTAATATACCTGTCTAGTATCTGAGTCAAAACACGTATCATAGGACAGTGTGTGCAGATGCAATAGGAATTTCATGGCAAAGGCGAAGAGACAGGAAAGTGTGGCAAAATGTGGATGGGTCTGCAGCTGATGTTAAGCATGATACACATGTTCCTGCTGAATTAAGACAGGCGGAGTGGGGAAATTCCATGAACCACCCTTCCTAGAACCAAACTCAAACACACTGGGGCTGTAAATTAACTGACGATGACCAGGGAAGTTCATGCTGGGTCCACAGGAAGGTCACTGGAAAATGGAGGTCTCACTTCCCCAGACTCCTAATCAGTGTCAGTCAAACCACACTGATGCCTGAACTTGGCTGCGTGAGGAGCACTGTGAGTACTGGTGTGGAGAGAAGAGACTTGTTCTCAGCACTTATTCTCAATGCAGTGAAGGAGAGGGAGGGCCAATTTACCTGAGACCTGGGAAAGTGTGCATGCATGAGTGTCTGTGAGAATATTATCATAGCCTCGCTAGTTAAGAAGAGGTTAATAGAAAGGTTTCCTAGAAAAGGGGGCAGTTTCAATGGAGGAGGGATGCCAAGTTAAGATTCAGTGAAGATAGGGCCATCTAATTTGGGGAGATGACAGATGAAGCAAATAGTATTTTCTTAAAGTCATTGACTAATTTCTATTAAATTTCAAAGGCCTTCCCCTACCCACAAATATTTCAAATATGGTCAAAAAAAAGGCAGTATTAAAAATGAAAGGCTGGAAACAAGGACCCCAGGTTTCTAATTCTGCATCTCCCTTAGTGGGACCTTGAATAAGTCACTAAGCTTCATTGAACTCTAGTTTCCTCATTATTGTTGTTGTTGTTAGGTGCCGTTGAGTCTATTCTGACACGTAGCAGCCCTATAGGACAGAGTAGAACTGCCCCATAGGGTTTCCAAGGAGCAGCTGGTGGATTCAAACTACTGACCACTGTGCCACCAGGGCTCCAGTTTCCTCATTAGTCAATAGATATACTAAGTCCCACCATGCTTATATAAAAGGGATGTTAGCAGGGTCCTGCAGGTCATTTGATTGGCAGTGCCACACATAGCCAAAATGCATATAGTTAGAAAGTATTAAATCAGCCCTCTTAGTTACTTTGGATTCCCTAATGGTTAATGAATATACAGCCACTGTTTTCAGATCCGTGAGAACTTAACGTTACTATTTATCTTCTCATCAAGGATCCAGCAAATATATTTTGTCTCCCAATGCACCACCCAAAAGAATTTTAATAAATCTCTGTCTTGCTGTGCTTGGTACCTACACAAGACACATTCAAAAAACATTTTGATGTCTCATGGTATTTTGGACTGAGAGAACTCCAGGGATTTTTTAGCGCTGTTAACCACTCTGCCATTCATGGAAGAATTGGAAAGTAGAAATATATACACAAGCGTGTATGTGTGTGTGTGTGTCTATGTGTGTGTCTCTGTGTGTGTCTCTGTGTGTGTGTATGTGAGAGAGAGAAAGAGAGAAGGAGTAGAGTTTTACCATTCGATATGGTAGAAGATTCTTTGTTTTTTACTTTTCTTCTAATTTCCCCACTATGTTGAGAGCTCTGGAAGCATCATTCAGTATTTGTCATACTACAACATCAACATTCTGCATTAATCCTTTCTGGGAATCCTTGGTCAAAGTTAAGGATAGGAAAGAATGTAAAAGAGACAGTACAGAACTATTCACACTAAAGGAAAGATTACCAAAACCTCTGGTCTACTGATGAAATCTCAGAATAGTTCTGACATATAAAACAATAAGGTCAAAACAAAACAAATTTTTCAAAAATAAAATGCAAATAAACAAATCAGACTCTAGCATTTATTCCATACAGAGGAACTATCATTGGAAACTATACATTTCAGTAACCACGGACACCATGACGTGTTTGTCTAGCATCTAGAATGTGACATATCCAGAATGAGATGCGTTGAAAGTGCAAAAAGGGATACCAGATTTGGAATATTTTTCATGAAAAAAGTAATATTGTTAGTTAATATTTTATATTAATCATAAGTTAAAGTGGTAATATTTTGGATATATAAAGTTAAACAAAACATAGTTTAAATTATTTGTACCTGTTTCTTTTAAATTTTTAAATACATCTACTAGAAATTTTAAAATTACATATGTGGCTCACATTATGTTTATATTGAACAGGGCTGTCCTAAAACATCTGAAAACCGGCCTTCAAAACTTCAATAGTACAATTACCCTGAAAAAAGTAAGTTTTCTTATTAGTAGGCAACAAAGGTCAACGACGTAACCCCAAATCAGCAGCTACTTTTAGAATGTTGTAGAAAGAGCTTGGGCATTAGAGAATAAGCGTACTTTGGAAATAAATGAACATGAGTTGAAACAACCTAAAGAGCCGTTCCAAAAAATTACTTTGTCATGAGACATGGTATGATGTGGGGCATTTTTACATATTAGGTGGAATTTAAAATTTCATTAAAAAAAAAAAAATAAGTGTTCTTGCCTTGGAGAATTAAACTACTTTTTTATACTGGAAGTTAACATTCTATTTGAAATTGTGTCATTGTTTTTACTTTATAAAATAGAACTGAAAAGAGGAATAGCCTTTTTAATTGCGTTCTGCTCCAGTAAAATCCAGGACTTAAAATATATATATATATTTAAAAGCTATAGCTTTATTATTTTTATTCATCTGACTAGTGAAAAATGATGTTTTTGCTTTTTGCAAGACAGAGCAATAATGATCAGTCTCTGATAAATATAACAATGGCTCCAGGTCACCACTGGGGAACAGCAAGAGCCCCATTTTGTAAGTACGCTTAAACACAATATACGGAATTTTGTTTCTTTGTTGGCTTTTCATAGAAATATGTCCAATAAGTCTAATGAAAATTTGAGGTGGATTCATCAGTTTTATATTTCAGACTGAAGGTCAGGAGCCAATGGAACCCATTTTCTTTGCAACCATAAAGATGAACTTCCCTGTTCCTGATTTAACAAATATTTATTAAGCACCTCTTTGCCTGTCTTCTATTAGGTAGGAAAGATACCAAGATGAATAAGATATGGGCTCTAAATTCTAGCGACAACAAATTTCTGTTCCCAATCAACTTTAATTGCTGATGCCAAAGGAACTCTAAAGAATATATATAATTTGACCACCTTACTTCGCATATGAAAGATCAAAGGCTTGGAGTGTAAAATGACTTGTTTAGGGTCACAGAAGCTGTTTAGGAAAAACTAGCACTAGAAGTCATATGTTTTGATTCACAATCAAACTCTTTTCTATTACAATATGTTACTTTATTTTAGACAACTGCTTCTACAAGAAAATTATTCCTTTTTTAAAAATATTTGTTCTTCCAAAGCATATCACTTACTTTTTTCCAAGAAATGTCTCTTTGTAGTGAAGACAATGAAAGTATTTGGGGGACTTCACTAAACAGAGCAAACCCAAGCAGAGAGCAGCCCTGGGCCCTCTCCATAGATCACAGCTTATGGCAGCTCCTCCAGGGAACACAGAAGCGCTTGGACCAGCTTTAAGTTTAAGTGTGTGTCACCATGATGTACGGTGTCTTTGGTGTCCGTATATCATGGAGTGGAAGGGGTGTCGCCCATGGACGGGGAGCATCCATTCTCCTCTCCTGACACTGACTTTTCCCCAAACAAGACATATCTGTGTGATTACAATCTTATCCAGCCCAGCTTGCTCCTCTAGAGCCTGTCTGCAGTGAGGGGCAGAGTTACGGAGCATTTTGTGGAGGAAAGTTTTGGGGGTATGTTTTGGGAAACAGTAAATGACATGTAAATTAAGAATACATAAGGCTCACCTATTTGGGTTGCTTTCATCCTCTTGATAGCATCTCAAATAATCTAATTCCTATGCACTGAGAAATACGAGAATTAGTGGTTATTTCTCAAATGTCATTTTTTTCTGGATTTAAATCCCTGATCAACTACTTCTGGCTGTGTGTTCTTGAATAGTCCCTTGCTTTGGTTCCCTTATGGGAAAAATAGGGATTATATGAAACTACTACTTACCTCATAGAATTTTCGTGAAGAATATAGGAATAAATATAAATAAAACCCTTAGCATACAGCCTAGAACTTAAATTGCTTTCAATACAGGGTATTGGTGTTGGTAGTTGTTGTCATTATCCCCCATGCCCCCCTTATGTAGAACGTTGCCTAGAACATCTTAGGTAAAGTTATAAGGTTGAAAACAGTTGGTCTTCTAATAACTAAAGAGCTTCCCAAGCCAGAGATACCACAGGTCTCACTTTTCCACACTAATTGGAGGTGTGAATGGAGCTCAGAAAAACTATTACAACCACTTCTTTGTATTTGTCTGTCCATCCGTCCATCCGTCCATCCACCCATCCATCCATCCATCCATCCATCCATCAACTGCCTTACTGTCTTGGAGTTTGATGGCCTAATTGAATGTACTTGAGGACTTCTTCTTTGCTTCTTCCTGATGGTGAAATGTTGGGAGCAAAGTTGGGATTGTCTTGTCCTAAGAAGCAGCACTTGTGAATGAGCAGCCTGAGTGGGCATCTGGCCTAGACATGTGTTTCATTTGAATGTATGAATATATATTTATATTATAGTGTATATGTACCTTGGATTCTCTCTAGAATAATATAATCAGGGCTTATGGAAGAGGAATGTGGATGGTTAAAGGGCATCTTTCTCCCAGTTGTTCAGAAAAAGGATCTTGAGCATCACCCTTGAGCTTGAGTTCCTGTCTAGACCCCAGAGAGCTTGACTCTGCCTTCTCCTCACTGCCCCCTTCTCAAGCAAAGTCTTTGCAAGATGGTTGTTGACCAATGTGATGGTTAAGATTGTACGTCAACTTGGCTGGACCATGATCCTCAGTGTTTTGGCAGTTGTATAATGTTGTGATCACTTCCCTGTTGAAATATGATATGTGATCACCCCCATGATGGAATCTGCTGAGAGGTACCAGCAGGGGCAGGGCCTGTGGCGGCTCACCGCCCATTCAGCCTTCATCTCTCCGCCCTCCTCTGCCCACTTCCTTCCTGCTGGCTTTGCCAGGGCTTTTGCTTATTCTGGATCTTTCAGCTGGCTCCCATTCGTCTGGCTTCCAGTTCCTGGGACTTGGGCTAGCAGCTTGCCAACGTCTTGCCTGCCGATCATCATCTTCACAGCCTGTGGCAGCACTGCTCTCTGGCCTGCCTATCTTGGGTTCCCCAGCCCCTGCAGCTATGTGAATCAGGACAATCTTCTTCCCTGCCTCAAGGACTTGGGACTTATAGCCTCTAAAAACTGTGTAAGCCATTTTGTTGATATAAATCTCTCTTTATATATATGTATACACTTTACTGGTTTTGCTTCTCTAGAGAACCCAGCCTAAGATAAGCAATAACCACATTCCAAGACTACTTACAGAGTCTCCAAAATGAGCAAAGTCTCTGAGCCACCACTCTGGTTATATACAATTGGAGACTTTCTAATGACTAGCTGTTACCCTGTCTCAGCAACGGGACAGATGCTTCATTGGTGACCCTGGTCCTCCTTTCCTCACAGATATTATGAACCACTGTTATTTAGGATTTCTAAGTCCCTGGGTGGTAAAAATGGTGAATGCACTTAGCTGCTAAACAAAATTTGGAAGTTCCAGTACACTTAGGAGAACCTTAGAAGGAAGGCCTGGCAATCTGCATCCAAAAAACCAGCCAGTGAAAATCCCGTTGAGCACAGTTCTACTCTGGCACACATGGGGTTGCTATGAGTCAGAGTTGACTCAACGGTAACTGGTTTTTTATACCACTCTGCATTGAGTATTTCTCTGCATACATGTTGGTCTTCGTTGCCTAGTACAACTGTAAAACTCAAAGTTGAACTACTATTTTGTCCCAATTTTCTTTTTAATCTACTGACTAGCACAGTTTGAGCATAAAATAATTACTTATTAGTAGGTGAATAGCTCTAATGTTGCAATCAGAAGTTCTGAAAAATTAGAAGAGTCTACTGTCTGTTGATCTTGGGTCCAATTTATATAGCTTAATTATCATCCTCATTACCATAATAATCACCACAACCATCTCTTCTCCTGGCATGTGGTAATAGTGTTTCGCGGGCTAATCTGCAGCACCTTTCTTTGTGATTGCTACATCACTTCCTGATGACTTCATCCACCTGCAAACAATCCAAATAACAAACACAGCACAGGAACCAAAGCTACCACATATAGTAAAACACCAAGCGTTTCTCGCAGGATACACTCGAGGGAGTGAACCAACAATTACTGATGTTGTAAAGTCACCCAAACAATCTTTCAACTACTTTATTTGTTTTGTAAGACTGGGGGGGTGGGGAGATGGCTCCTCTCAATATGCTGATGCTAGAAAGAGCACTGACGTTTGTTTTCCAAATGGTGTTTGACTGTGAGTGCTCAATAATTAGAAATATTTAATGCAGGCAAACATCAGCAAGTTAAAATTGTTTTCTGCTTAAATCTTGGCATTTGCCAGAAAGGAAATGATATGTTAGACATGTTGCACTCTTTCTCCGTATGATAGCAAGTAAAGTGGCTTAAAATTGGATTCTTTTACAAAGCTGGACACCATTAATATCATTCCCTGCATGATGGTAATTCATTTTACTCTGCTTTGTCTCAGAAGCAGTAGGGGCTCCATTCTTTATATTCAGTTTGCAGTCCTAATTAAGTATTCATTATAGAATACATATTTTTTCATTTAGGACCAAATAGCAAACATTTATGTGCTGCATTACACTTGTTTACTATTAGTCCAATGTAGTGAGGTACCACACATCTAGTAGCTACGTGCCTTCAACCTGTAAAACAGAGGTTCAGAAGGGACTCAGCAGGTGCCAAAAATTGTCTCCCTCGGTGGTTCTTACTTCACCGGCAAGTCCACTTATTTGGAAAACTACCAAATAGAATTAACCTGGTCTCCCCACTGAACATAAAAAGATGTTCCAGGGATTTAGTGTAAAGTTACACGACACATGCAGAAGCTTTACATGAGATTCTGTAGGACCATGTCCCACAAACTTATGCTATGGGCAGTTGAAGGGGCTAGACACCAAGAAGGAAAAGAGCATGGGGAGATTATGTGAATAAAATTAAACCAAAGAAAATGTAACTAGAACATCAGGAGAAAGGGCCATTTGGTGAGATCTGTTAAATGATGGCTGTGAGTTGTAAGAAACCTATTTTAGCAAGAAGTGAGTTTACGTCTCTAATAGTTGAATCCCTTCAAACTTGACTGAATAAGAAATGGAATATGTGTATATAATAACAGTACTAATATTGCACTCACATTATGCTTTTTCATTGGGAATTTTAAAAACTCTAGAGAATCTGCTTTATTCAAAATCACATTCTGATCAACATTAGGGGAGAGCTACCACTCCCAAAGACTGAATTTAAAATAATCACATAAATGGAACAACCACAACAGCAAACCAGTTATCTAACTAGGATCACTCAAAGCTCCATGATACTCCTAAGAATTCTTACGTAAATGACCCACTGGCAACTATGATGGGAACTTGAGCCGATAATACTTCTCAATCAATAATTAGATATTTTGAGTGTCAACTATGTGCAAAGTCCTCTGAGTATACTTGTAAATAAAAAATGAGGAGGGAAAGGAGATGAGGAAGAGAAGGAAAATTCAAAATTCACAATTGTAACTGCTCACCATCACATTGGAGAGACAAGCTGTAAACATAAGCATAATTCGATAATAATAAACTCACAGCCGTCAAGTTGATTCTGACTCATAGTGACCTATAAGACATAGATAATAATAGAGGTATGTGTATGATGTCACAATGGAACATACTTCCATTGGCAAGAAAACTGGCCCATATAGTTTCTTAGGAGGGAGAGATTATGGTTATCAATAGTGAATTCAGAAGACTTCTCAGAGAAGGGAGTTCATCTAGGGCTTGAAGGATTGGCAGGATTGGCACTGTTTGAAACAAGAGGAAATTCATTTAGGCAGGGGAGGCAGGTCAGAAGAAAGGAAGGGAAGTAAGTGTAGGGCTTGTTGGAACATCAAATTTAGATTGACTTGACAACTGCAAAGGGTATTAGAAGAGGAAAACATGTTAGATACATTTGGGAAGATGTATTGGCCAGATTGTAGAAGATCTGAATAACATGCTAAGAATTCAAGAATTTATCCTCCAAGAAATGAAAAGACTGAGGATTTTGCAATGGGAAATCAAATGTTATAGTCAGAAGACTTACCCTGCTGAGAATGTGGTCAAGTTGAAAAAAAGACACTGGAAGAAGGAAGAAGGGGGACTGTAGCTGTAGCACTGGGTTGATCATGCGAGTCTGAAGTGAGTTTGTGGCATTGGCCAAAGAAAATGACCACTGTGTGACACAAAATGATGAAGACCCTGAGCATGGAGACTGAAGGTGTTTGGTAGGTTAAGTCATCAAAGGTTCTGAACTGGTGCTCAAAGGGAAAAAAAAACCAACTTTATTTATTTACTTTTTGATTTACTGAGTTATTGACTTACAGGCTTTTTTGTTTTTTTCACTTAAGATATATTATGATCAATATCCGGACAACATGGCGCTATAGTCAGAAGCACCACACCATCCCTCCACAGCAAAGATCAGAAGAACTAAGTCAAACAGAGTCACACGTCAATCCTGAAACTCTAAGCATCAAATGAAGAGATTAAGAACTCAGCCAAGCACCAAATGGAATAAGAAACTGACTGAGAACAGAGAGCGTGGAGAAATGCTTGCAGAGGTCCTCTGTCAGCTACCACAGCACAGATCTGCCATCTTGGACTCCTATCAGAGATCAGTGAACAGAAAGTATGAGAAAGCAGCTTCACAGAGCATCCAGCAGGAGACAGAACAACCAGTAACCAGCAATATATGCTTTCCCGCCCCCCACCATTCTTCATCCCCACTTAGCCTCCTCTGCTTCCTGCAGCCACAGTCTCTTGGCTGGGAAGCACCAGCTTTACCCTGATGTCGCTTGGATTCCACCCACCTGCACTGGCTGACTCCCTGAGTGCCTTTTGTTGGCTGCTGGTGTTGCTTTTCTCCATTTCTTTAGATTTCTTCCTTACTTCTCACCACCTCCCCCTCCTTTCTTTCAAATACCTAGCTCCATGTGTCATCTTTGCTTCTTCCTGAAAGTCTGTGAAACACCACTCAACTGTGAAACTGCTTCCCTGACCATGCTGCCACGCTGGTGCGACCCCTAGGGCTTTTTTCTTTGTTTGTTTGTTTGCTCTGATTTGTTCTGTTTTGATTTGTTTGTTTGTTTTCCTTTTCTTTTCTCTGCTTGGAAGCCCCTTCTAGCTGGGCAGTACCATGCAGCTTGGAAGCTACTCTCTTACTCTGCACAGATGCACAGGGACATCCCTCGGGGCATTTCTTTTTTCTTGTTTTATTTATTTTGTTTGTTTCTTTGTTTTGTTTTCTTCTCTCTTATTCCCTTTCTCTCTTTCTTCATTTCCAGTTTCTTGATTTATTCATTTTTTTCTTTTACCCTTTTTCTTTTTTGATTTTCCCCATTTCTCAGTCTCTCATCTCTCCACTCCAACAGCAAGCTCCCTTAACACTCTTTTTTGTTTGTTTGTTTTTGGCTCCTGTTCCTCTCTCCTCTCTCTCCTCTTTCCTGTACCCATCTTAGCTCCACACATCACAATCTCCCCCCTCCTTCCTGCCTACCTGTACTGGGTGCTGAACATCACACTCCCAAGCAGCACAGGCACGGCCTACTGGAACCTGACCTGCACTGATTCCTGGTCTGCACTGTCAGCCCTGGTACATGCCACGAACAACCCATCCCAGAAACTCCCCTGCAGTTGGACTTGCCCTGCGGTACCATACGTGAGTGAAAAGTATCGTGCCCACAGATGAGTAAACAACAAAAAATGCACAGCCCGCCTGCTCAGACTTAACCAAATAAAACAAAAAAGCAGGAGAAAACAAACAAATCTACAGTCAATAAATGAGGAAAATAACCACCAAAAGACCCAAAGACAGCAGAGAATATCAAAACGGTTACAAAAACAGGACAGGACGATTCCAGACGGTGTCCAAAATAAAACACCAGATCACTTTCCAGTGGAAAAAAAGGCACTAGATCTGATAGTGAATTCAAATCTCTAATATTCAGAATTACCCAAGAGTTTAAGCAAGTAGCAGACAAAAATGAGGAAAAAATAAACAAATTCATGGAAAAGGCGGACAAATTCATGGAAAATACAGACAAAAAAAGGAAGAATTCAAGAAAATAATACAGGAACAAAATGCTAAAATACATTCACAACTAGAAATTATACAAAAACAACAATTAGAAATCCAAAAGATAAACAACAAGATTTCATAAATGGACAGTGTCATAGAAGGGCTGAGGAGAAGATTTGAAATGGTTCAAGACAGGATCAGTGAAATTGAAGACAAACACTTGGCTACAACTCTGTTTGAGGAAAAATCAGAAAAAAGAACTAAGAAAAATGAAGAAACCCTGAGAATTATGTGTGATACAATCAAAAGCAAAAATTTGCAAATGATCGGAGTTACAGAACAGGGAAAGAAAACAGAAAACACAGAGAGAATTATTGAAGAATTGCTGACAGAAAACTTCCCCAATATCATGAAAGATGAAAAGCTGACTGTCCAAGAAGCTCAACGAACGCCATATAGGATAGATCCCAAAAGAAAATCACCAAGGCATATCATAATCACACTTGCTAAAACCAAAGACCAAACAAAGAATCCTGAGAGCAGCTTGGGAAAAACAAAAAGTCACAAACAGAGGAGAATCAATAAGACTAAGCTTGGATTATTTGGCAGAAACCATGCAGGCAAGAAGGCAATGGGATGACATATATAAAACCTTGAAAGAAAAAAAATGCCAGCCAAGAATATTATATCCTGCAAAACTCTCATTTAAATATGATGGTGAAATTAGGTAATTTCCTGATAAACAGAAATTAAGGGACTATGTAAAAACCAAACCAAACTTGCAAGACTTATTAAAATGAGTCCTTCGATCTGAGAACAAACAACATCAGACCACAGGCTGAATATAAGACACAAGATTGTACTAGCCAGATACCAACCTAGGAAATGAACTCTTAAGAACTATGCAAAACCAAAAGAATTACAACAGGGAAACAGAGAGGTTAATCTGTAAATGACAACAGCATCAGAAAAATCAAAGAGGGAATAAACCATGTAGGTATAGAACCTTCTAATGGAGAGGAAGGCAAGGTGATACCAAGTAATAATAGACTGGTTCAAATCTAGGAAGATAAGGGTAAATTTCAAGGTAACCACAAAGAAAGTTAATAAACCTACTCAGCAAAATAAAGAAGAAAAACAGAGTCTCAGTAAAAACAAAACCTACAAAAACAAAAGAAATGAAAAAAAAATCCACAAGCAAAAGGAACTCAGCACAGGAGAGTAAGAGGAACAAAGAAAACATCAGCACCACAAAAAAGCACTACAAAATGCAATCCCACTCCTAGGAACATATCCTAGAGAAATAAGAGCCATCACATGAATAGACATATGCACACTCATCTTCATTGCAGCACTGTTCACTATAGTAAAAACATGGAAACAACCTAGATGCCCATCAACAGATAAATAAACAATGGTACGTACACATAATGGAGTATTATGCAATGATAAACAACAATGATGAATCTGTGAGGCGTCTCATAACCTCGATGAAACTGGAGGACATTATGGTGAGTGAAATAAGTCAATCACAAAAGGACAAATATTGTATGAGATCTCTACTGTAAAAACTCATGTAAAAGTTTACACACAAAAAGAAACAATATTTGTTGGTTACGAGGGATGGGAGGGGTGGGGGGAAACTAAATAGACAATAGATAAGTGGTAACTTTGAAGAAGGGTAAGACAGTACACAATACTGGGGAAATGAGCACAACTTGTACAAGAAAAGTCATGGAAGCTCCCTAGACACATCCAAAGTCCCTGAGGGGCTGAATTGCTGGGTGGAGAGCTCTGGGGACCATGGTCTCAGGGAACATCTAGCTCAATTGGCATAACACAGTTAATGAAGACAATGTTCTACATTCTACTTTGGTGAGTAGCCTCTGAGGTCTTAGGAGCCTGAGCAACCATCTAAGATACTCCACTGGTCTCACCCCTCCTGGAGCAAGGGAGAATGAAGAGAACAGGATACAAGGAAAAGATTAGTCCAAAGGACAAATGAGCCACAGCTACCAAGGTCTCTACCAGACTAAGTCCAGTACAGCTAGATGGTGCCTAGCTACCATCACTGACTACTCTGATTGGGATCACAATACAGGGTCCTGGACAGAGTTGGAAAATGATGTAGAACAAAATTCTAACTCACAAGAAAAGACCAGATTTACTGGCATGACAGACTGGAGAAACCTGAAAGTATGGCCCCCGGACACCCTTTTAGCTCAGTGGTGAAGTCACTCCCGAAGTTCACTGTTCAGCTGGGGATTGGACAGCCTCATAAAACAAAATGGGACTAATGAGGCACAGCAGTCCTGGGACAAGGACTAGAAGGCAGAAGGGAACAGGAAAGCCAGTGATAGGAAACCTAAGGTTTAGAAGGGACAGTGTTGACATACTGTGGGTTTGTTAACCATTGTCATAGGGCAATATGTGTACTAACTGTTTAATGAGAAACTATTAGTTCTGTAAACCTTCATCTAAGGTACAAAAAAAAATAAAAAAGAATTATCTATGTGAGATCAAATTGACAATAGCAACTCAAAAGTTTTGATGGGAAGCCTAGGAGACAGTGAGTTGGAGATCGTGGGGATGGAATAATTTGGAAAAGGATAATGAGAATAGAAGCACAATTGGATGAATGTAATCAATGTCGTCACTGAATTGCACATGCAGAAAATTTTGAAGTGGTGTAACTTTGGCTATGTATCTTTTCACCAAAAAAAAGTTCCTCCAAGGTTGAGAAGAGGGAGTATTGACATGTCAGGGGTTGTTAATCAATGTCATAAAAGAATACGTGTACTGATTGTTTAATGAGAAACTATTTGTTCTGTAAACCTTCATCTAAAGTACAATAAAAAAACATTTTAAAAAAAGGTATGTTTTGATGACAATACGTTATGCCAAAATATGAGTACTTCCCCACCAAATCCCAGTTTTTTTCCCAACTGACTAATGGCTGAACTTAATCAAGGGGTTGAAACAATCTTAGTTTTAATATGTATTTTATAGAAAACCAAACCAAACAAAAAACTCTACCTATTGTCTGGTCTTTAGAACAAGTTTATATCCAAAGAAAGATTAAAACATCAGAGCTAGGTTTGCGGAGATAGTATCTCTTTCCAATTTTTCAAAATAATCCATGTAACAGGGCAAGGTTTCTAGGGCTAGAATAACTTCCTGTAGATATGGTCCTCCAGTTCCAGGACTTCTAACATTCACTTCATCTCTCTAGAACTGAGGTTCGGGATATACATGTTTTCAAAGGTTTACGACATCTCACATGGGTCCTTTTGATTGTTTTTGCCTGTTTCTTTCAAAGTTTCAGATCTTTTCCTTTCTTTAATTTTTTTCTTTTTTTTTTTAATTTCAGTTGAGTAAATATGGGCTATTACAGAGGTGTCTCATCTGAGCAACTGCTTCTTGGACTTCACGTATGATGTCATGTAATTCTCCCAGAAAACTTCCTCCTCTCTCAGTCATATAGGAATTGCTTCTGTTTAATTCAGAGAAGATTCCCCAACACTGCTAGAAAAGTCCCTCTGGCACCAGTGACTAAGAGGCCTCATTTTTCACCTTCAGAGGTCTTTACACACATCAGCTAAATTCTCTCTCCAGGGCCTCTGTGAAGATGGTGACTTTACAAATTCCTCCTTTGACAAATTCTTCCCTGGGGAAACGTTATGGATGTTGATGGGGGGAAATGCATTTTCCCAAGATTATAGCTCACTTCAAATATGGAGCCTAAGAATTGGGAAATTGTGCCGTACCTTTTATGGCTAGAGATTTACTTAAGATTCATCTGTGAATGGTTAGCTAACGTTACAGCAGGGTTGTACAATTAATAAATGCAAAAATTGTTCTTCACTCCTATTTCCAAACTGAATACGATGTTTGTCAAAGTGAGAAACTTCACTTTGATTATAAGCTACAGATAATGAAAATGTGTTTATGTTTCACAAATGCATTTGATTCTAGTGGATTGTGTTTTCCATCAGGGAACCAAGTTCAGCAAATATTTTCACATGCTAACTTCTCAAATCAGGCAGAAGGTTTTAGTTGACTAGAAACATAATAAGCCTAGAGAATAGAGGTTGAGTGGAAACTAAATAATAAACGGTCTAATTGTTGTTCTCTAAAATTTATGAGGACTAGCATTTGGTTACTGGATCTAAAGTATGCATGTCACTTGCTTGTAAGGGGAAAAAAAAAAAAACTTACAAAAGATATCTTCTGGGAGGCAGGGCCAAGGTGGCAGAGTAGTCAGATGCTTCCGGTGTACCCTCTTACAACAAAGACCAGAAAGAAAGAAGTGATTCAATTATATATGGCAATCTGGGGTCCCTGAACATCAAAGGTAGAGTTGAGGAACCGGACTGAGTGTCAGGGGGAGGGAAAGACAGTTCAGAAGCAGCAAGGAGTTGCCAGATCTGACCCAGCAAGAGCATGAGCCCTTCAAGCCTGAGCATCTTGTGGGTGAGCATTAAGGCAGGCAAGCGGCAGTGCCCAGTAGGCATGTTTTCCACACCGTGAGAGACCCAGCACCAGAGAGTCTACACGGCCACCCAGAAACAGTAAGAAGCAGCCCTAGATCAGGGAAAGATAAGTACCTCTGTACAGCTTACCACGTGGATGAAAAACACCCCCTTAGGGAAAAACCTCTCTCCCATTTACCTCCCAGCTCCATGCTCTGCACTGGGTCCTGGACTGGCTTTAGCAATTGCTGAGTACCCTGGGCCTGAAGTAGGATCCGTCACCCGCCCGGAGACATTCTCCCTGCCTTGGAGAGTGAACTAATTAACAAACAGGAAAAAAATAAACTGCCAGCTCCCCTAAGCCAGGAACCCAGGGTAGGCACAGCTCCTTTGCTAGGCACAGGCATAAGGGATTCATGGACTTTGAGTGCCTTTCCCCCTACATAGACTTGTGTGGGCCCATCTCAACAGCATAGGCCGTTATTACCGCAGTACAACAAGGAATATACCAAAACTCTAACTTCAACTATTTAAGCTGTGAAGTGGCAGGTTCTTGACATTTGACACCACTCTGCCCATTAAGCAGGGTCTTCACCTACCCAAATCAGGGGCCTGAGGACTGCTGGCTCCACCCACGCCACCTAGCCACCTACGATAGGGGCCCATGAATAAGAGGTGCCCTCCAGTCCTTACAGCCAACAGCATTAGGTGCTCACAGTCTGGCTGCAAAACCCATCCACCTATGCACTCTAGGGAACAGGGACACACCTTCCTCCTGGACACTCGGGAGCAGCCGTCAGCCCCCTGCCTTGTTCAGAGTGTGTCCCCTGCTACAGCCAGAAGCCTGTGCATACACCAATCACCCATGCCTGTCTAGGACTGTAAGTGAGAGCCTACACCACACAATTGGTGGCTATCTACCTGGGCACCTGAGCTGAATCCATACAGGAGGAGTGGGTGGACTCCTGAGCTCACATACCTAGTAACAGATCTAACCACCTGGTGACAGGACATTGGAGCTTCAAAGATGCCAATAGTCAAACTAGCTCATATGAGCAGCCTATGTGGGCATATCAAAACAAAACAAGAAGCTAGGACACAGGAAGCAAACATAAATAAATATAATAACTTATTGATGGCTTGGAGACAGGAGTCAATATCAAATCACATAAAGAGGCAATCCATGATGGCTTCAGCAAGCTCCCAAAATAAAGAATCTAGAAATTTTACAGAGGAAGAAAATTTCTTGGAATTACCAGAGGCAGAATAAAAAGGATTAATATACAGAACTCTTCAAGAAATTAGGAAGGAAATTAAGCAAAACACAGAACACACAATAGAGGAAATTAAAAGATTAGCGACGAGCATATGACAAATTTAACAGACTGCAAGAAACCATAGAGAGACAGCAATCAGAAATCCAGAAGATTAACAATAAAATGTCAGAATTAAACAACTCAATAGAAAGTTATGGGAACAGAATTGAGGCAATGGAACTCAGAATTAGAGAGGTTGAAGATAAAGCACTTGACACCAACTTATTCAAGGAAAAATCAGATAAGAGGATTAAAAAAAGTGAAGAAAACTTAAGAATTATGTGGGACTCTATCAAGAGGAATAATCTATGAGCGATTGGATACCAGAACGGGGGTGATAACAGAAAATACAGAGAGAATTGTTGAAGATTTGTTGGCAGAAAACTTCCCTGATATCGTGAAAGATGACAAGATATCTGTCCGAGATGCTCATCAAACCCCACATAAGGTAGATCCCAAAAGAAAGTCACCAAGACATAATATAATCATACTTTACCAAAACCAAAGATAAAGAGAGAATTTTAACAGCAGCTAGGGATAAAAGAAAAGTCATCTACAAAGGAGAGTCAATTAGAATAAGTTCGGGTTACTCAGCAGAAACTATGCATGCTAGAAGGCAATGGGAGACATATATAAAGCCTAGAAGGAAAAAAAAAAAAAAAAAAACAGCCAGCCAAGAATTATATATCCAGCAAAACTGTCTCTCAAATATGCTGGCAAAATTAGGGCATCCCCAGATAAACAGAAGTTCAGGGAATTTGCAAAAACCAAACCAAAATTACAAGAAATACTAAAGTGAGTCTCCAGTTAGAAAATCAGTAACATCAGATAACAACCCAAGACTAGAACACAGGAGAGAGCAACCAGATATCAACCCAGACAGGGAAGTCACAAAAGTAAATCAAAGCTAAAACACTGAAGAGGGAAACAGATGTAAATATGTAAAAGATGACAACATTAAAACAAAAAAGAGGTACTTAAAAAATGTAGACATAGACTTTGCATGTGGAGAGGAACTCAAGGTGATATAAAGAAATAAAAGACTGGTATAAACTTAGAAAACTAGGGGTAAACATTAAGGTAAACACATAGAAAACTAACAATCCTACAAGTCAAAATAAAAAACTAGAAAAATATAAAGACTCAGCAAACACAAAATCAACAACAATGAAAAAGATGAAAAGAAAATACATAAAAAAAATTATTCAGAACAGAAAATTAAGTGGAACAAAGAAACTGTGAACAACACACAAAAAAAGACATCAAATTGACAGCACTGAACTCATACCTATCAATAATTACACTGAATGTAAATGGACTAAATGCACCGATAAAGAGACAGAGAGTGCAGATTGAATAAGAAAAAAAGATCCATCTATATGCTGCCTACAAGAGACACAATTTAGACTTACAGACACAAACTAAAACTCAAAGGATGGAAAAAAAAAATATATCAAGCAAACAACACTCAGAAAAGAGCAGGAGTGGCAATATTAACCTCTGACAAAACAGACTTAAAAGTAAAATCCACCACAAAGGATAAGAAAGGACACTATATAATGATTAAAGGGTCAATACACCAGGAGGACATAACTATAATAAATATTTACGCACACAGCGACAGGACTCCAAAATACATGAAAAAAACCCTAACAACACTGAAAAGAGAGATAGACAGCTCCACAACAGTAGTAGCAGACTTCAACACACCACTTTTGGTGAAAGACAGAACATTCAGAAAGAAGCTCAACAAAGACATGGAAGAGATAAATGCTACAATCAACCAACTTGATCTCATAGACATATACCAAACACTCCACCCAACAGCAGCCAAGTATACTTTCTTTTCCTATCCACATGGAACATTCTCCAGAATACACTGCATATTAGGCCATAAAGTAATTTTGCCTTCACAAAATCCAAAGCATCAAAATCTTACAAAGCATCTTTTCTGATCATCAAGCTATAAAAGTAGAAATCAACAACAGAAAAAGCAAGGAAAAATAAAAATAAAATAAAACACATAGAAACTGAATAACACTTTGCTTAAAAACTACTGGGTTGTAGAAGAAATTAAGGATGGAATAAAGAAATTCATAGAATCAAACTAGAATGAAAACACATCCTACCTATGGGACACAAGAAAAGCAGTGCTCAGAGATCAGTTTATAGCAATAAATGCACACATCCAAAAAGAAGAAAGGGCCATAATCAAAACATTAACCCTGCCTGCAACTGGAACAAGTAGAGAGTAGCAAAAGAAGTCTCAGGCTCCAGAAGAAAGGAAATAATAAGAATTAGGGCATAATTAAATGAAATAGAGAATAGGAAAACAATTGAAAGAATTAACAAGACCAAAAGCTAGTTCTTTGAAAAGATTAACAAAATTTATAAACCCTTGGCCAAACTGACAAAAGAAAAACAGGAGAGGAAGCAGACAACCCATATAAGAAATGAGATGGGTGATATCACAAAAGACCAAACTGAAATTAAAAGAATCGTAACAGGAGTTCCGGCAAAATGGCACTCTAGGCAGAAGAACCACACCATCCCTCCACAGCAAAGATAAGAAAAACTAAGCCGAACAGAGAATACAACAATCCTGAAACCCTAAAACATCAAGTAAAGAGATAAACAACTCAGCCAAGCACCAAACGGAGTGAGAAAACTGACAGAGAACTGAGAGAGGAGAGATTCATGCTGAGGTCCCCTACCAGCTAACGCAGCACGGATCC
>NW_004444014.1:9354696-9407502 GCF_000243295.1 Trichechus manatus latirostris | reverse complement strand
AAGTGAGAATAACAGCACAATTGGAAGAGCATAGTCAATGTCACTGAACTGTGCATGGAGAAATTTTTGAAATGGTGTATCTTCGGCTATGTGTATTTTCACCAAAAAAAAAAAAGGTTGAGAAGTTAGAGGGTTAATATGTTGTGGGGTTGTTAACCAATGTCATAAAATAATATGTGCACTACTGTTCCATGAGAAACTATTTGTTCTGTAAGCCTTTACCTAAAGTATAATATAATTGAAAAAAAAAAAAAAATCTGCACTGCCCAGCTGGAGAGCAGCATAACCTGATGGAAGCACCAGGGATCCAATAGAGTTACAAATAGACTTGAGAGCAGCCAGAGACCAGGTAAAAGTAGTCATCCTGAGGATTATGGACATGTAGTGGGTTTGTAGCCAAAACGAAGCCCTACAGGCTTGATGCTAGGGGACCCCATCACAAGGACTGTGGATGGAGAATTTTATTATAGCCAATAACTTGAGAAACAAGTAAGAGAGAATTGAGCAAGAGAGAATGGGACAATCACTGAAGTGAATGACAATGGAAACGACTCATAAGGAGCAGTCAGCTGGTTTCACCAAGAATATTTTCACCATGCTTTGAGGGATTTTAAAAAATGCATATTCTAAATTGTAAGATATACATTAATTATGGTCACAACTACAGAAATTGAAAGAATTGTTTTAAATACTAACAGATAATATATTAAAAAGGAATGACCCATCACTTTGTTTAAATTATGAAAGAAAGGTGATTTTGTCACTTCCTTCTCCTTTTCTTTATTTGTCAAACATTCAGAATTTCTTAAATATGAATTGTCTTTCACTGATACTGTTCAATGCATGAAAAAGAAGCAATATTATTATCAAGCAGGAATATAGATGATTATACTTAAAATATATGTTAGTGTTCTATCTCCAAATGAGGAGTTTCAACAAAAAAGAAAAAGTACACAAACTAGTAACCTACAGTTAAAAAAATACAAATGACAGTAAACTCATTTAAAGACATGTACTTCACAATCATTAAAAAAATGTAATTTTAATCCCCCCCCAAAAAAAGTAACAGAATGCTATAAAAATTGTACTCTAACAAACTTGAAAACCTAGAGGAAACAGACAAATTTTAGCTCCCTACCTACCTACATTAACACAAACAGATGTAGAACAACTAAATAAACCCATAAGAAAAGAAGAGATTGAAAAAGTAATCAAAATTCCCAACCAAAAAAAGCTCTGGCGCAGATGGCTTCACTGGAGAATTCTACCAAACTTTCAGAGAAGTGTTAACACCACTATTACTAAAGGTATTTCAGAGCATAGAAAACTATGGAATACTCCCAAACTCATTCTATGAAGCCAGTATAACCCTGATATCAAAACCAGGTAAAGACACCACAAAAAAAGAAAATTACCAACCAATATCCTTCATGAACATTGATGCAAAAATCCTCAACAAAATTCTAGCCAATAGAATTCAGCAACATATCAAAAAAATAATCCATCAAGATCAAGTGGGATTTACAAGTATACAGGGATGGTTCAACATTAGAAAAACAATCAATGTAATCCTTCACATAAATAAAACAAAAGAAGTACCACCTGATCTTATCCATCAATGCAGAAAAGGCATTTGACAAAATCCAACACCCATTCATGATAAAAACTCTCAACAAAATAGGAATAGAAGGGAAATTCCTCAGTATAATTAAAAGCATTTATACAAAGCCAACAGCCAACATCTTTCTAAATGGAGAGACTTTGAAAGCATTCCCCTTGAGAACGGGAACCAGAGAAGGAGGTCCTTTATCACCACTCTTATTCAACTTTGTGCTGCAGGTCCTAGCCAGAGGAATTAGGCTAGAAAAAGAAATAAAGGACATCCAAGTTGATAGGGAAGAAGTCAAAGTATCTCTATTTGTAGAGGATATGATTTTAAATACAGAAAACCCCAAAGGATCCACAAGAAAACTACTGTACCTAATAGAAGATTTCAGCAAAGTTTCCAGATACAAGATAAGCATACAAAAATCTGCTGGATTCCTTTATACCAACAAAGAGAACCTCATAGAGGAAATCACCAAATCAATGCCATTTACAATAGCCCCCAAGAAGATAAATTACTTAGGAATAAATCTAACCAGAGATGTAAAAGATCTATACAATGAAAACTACAAGACACTGCTGCAAGAAACCAAAAGAGACCTGCGTAAGTGGAAAAACATACCTTGCTCATCGATAGGTAGACTTAACATAGTGAAAATCTCAATTCTACCCAAAGCGATTTACAGATACAATGCAATCCCGATCCAAATTCCACTGGCATTTTTTAATGAGATAGAGAAACAGATCACCAACTTCATATGGAAAGGGAAGAGGCCCCGAATAAGTAAAGCATTACTTAAGAAGAAGAACAAATTGGGAGGCCTCACACTACCTGCTTTTAGAACCTATTATACCATCACAGTTAAAACAGCCTGGTACTAGTACAACAACAGATACACAGACCAATGGAACAGAATTGAGAATTCAGGCATAAATTCATCCACCTATGAACAGCTGATATTTGACGAAGGCCTTAAGTTCATTAATTGGGGAAAAGACAGTCTCTTTGACAAATGGTGCTGGCATAACTGGATATCCATCTGCAAAAAATTGAAACAAGACCCATACTTCACACCATGCACAAAAACTAACTCAAAATGGATCAAAGACTTAAATATAAAACTGAAAATGATAAAGATCTTGGAAGAAAAAATAGGGACAATGCTAGGAGCCCTCATACATGGCATAAACAGAATACGAACCACAAGTAACAATGCACAAGCACCAGAAGAGAGACTAGATAAATGGGAGCTCCTAAAAATCAAATATTTATGCTCATCAAAAGATTTCACCAAAAGAGTAAAATGACAACCTATAGACTGGGAAAAAATTTCTGGCTATGACAAATCAGATCAGCTTCTAATCTCTAAAAATCTACAAGATATTGCAGAACCTCAACAACAAAAAGAAAACCTAGTTAAAAATGGGCAAAGGATATGAACAGGCACTTCACCAAAGAAGATATTCGGGTGACTAACAGACATATGAAGAAAAGCTCTTGGTCATTAGCCATTAGAGAAATGCAGATCAAAACTACAATGAGATATTGTCTCACCCCAACAAGGTTAGCATTAATCCAAAAAACACAAAATAATAAATGCTGGAGAGATTATGGAGAGACTGGAAAACTTATACACTGTTGGTGGGAATGTAACATGGTACAACCACTTTGGAAATCAATTTGGCTCTTCCTTAAAAAGCTAGAAATAGAAGTACCATATGATCCAGTTATCCTGCTCTTTGGAATATATCCTAGAGAAATAAGAGCCATCACACGAATAGATATATGCACACTCACGTTCATTGCAGCACTGCTCACAATAGCAAAAAGATGGAAACAACCTAGGTGCCCATCAGCAGACAAATGGATAAATAAATTATGGTATAGCCACACAATGGAATACTACGCAATGATAAAGAACAACGATGAAGCCGTGAAACATCTTAGAACATGGAGGAAGCTGGAGGTCATGCTGAGAGAATTTAGTCAGTCACAGAAGGAGAAATTTTGTATAAGACCACTATTATAAAAACTCATTAGAAGTTTTAAATACAGAAGAAAACATTCTTTGATGGTTACAAGGGTGGGAAGGGAGGGTGAGGGTTATTTACTAACTAGATAGCAGATAAGAATTATGTTAGGTGAAGTGAAAGAGAGCACACACTACAGGGAACAGCACAACTGGACTAAACCAAAGCTAAGAAGTCTCCTGAATACAATCAAACACTTTGAGGGACTGAGTAGCAGTGGTAGGGATCTGGGGACCATGCTTTCAGGGGACATCTAGGTCATTTGGCATAATAAAGCTTATTAAGAAAATGTTCTGCATCCTACTTTGGTGAGTGGCGTCTGGGGTCTTAAAAGTTTGAAAGCGGGCCATTTAAGTGCATCAATTGGTTCCAACCACCTGGAGCAAAGGAGAATGAAGAACACCGAAGACACAAGGAAAGTAGTTGCCCAAGAGACAGAAAGGGCCACATAAACCAGCAACTTCATCAGCCTGAGACCAGAAGAACTAGATGGTGCCTGGCTACCACCAATGACTGCCCTGACAGGGAACACAGCAGAGAGTCCCAGATGGAGCAGGAGAAAGCTGGGGTGCAGAACTCAAATCCTAGTAAGATGGCCAGACTTAATGGTCTGACTGAGACTGGAAGAACCCCGGAAGGCATGGCCCCTGGATTCTCTTATCAGCCCAGAACTAAAACAATTTCTAAGGCCAACTCTTCAGACAGAGATTGGACTGGACTGTGGGATATAAAGTGATACTCGTGAGGAGTGTGCCTTTTAGCTCGAGTAGATACAAGAGACTAAACGGGCAGCTTCTGTTCATAGGTGAGATGGGAAGGCAGAGAGTGTTAGGAGTTGGTTGAATGGACATGGGGAATCGGGTGGAAAGGAGGAGTGTGCTGTCACATTATGGGGAGAGTAATTAGAGCTCACATAACAATATATGTATAAATTTTTGTATGGGAAAAATTAAAAAAAATCTGTACATCCTTTTAACCTTGGTAACAAATCATGAATAACTGCCCTATGCTTATTTATTGTTTATGTTGGACTTGAAGGGTATGTGTTAACATGTTTTTGACAAAATGTTCAATTGCAAATCAGAAATGTAAATCTGGAATAGAGAGAGTTTGGAAATAGAAGGCTAAATGGACATGTTTTCAAGATCAGAGGCACTGCAAAGGGACTCTGGATAGGAATCCAGACACATAAGAGTTAATGACTTGTTACTCACCCATTGGAGCATATCTTTCTACAGATTCAAGAAGAAATTGACTTCCAGAACTAGCAAAATATATTTTTCTCTTGATCAGGGGAGTGAGATGAATTTCCCAGGCTTAGACTCCAGAATGAACTTAAATATCCTACTTATATAAACCAGGGTGAGAGGGAAGTCTGCCTGAAATATGGCCAAATAGGAATAAGGACCACCTCTTTCAGCAAAGGCAAAACATATTGCAGGCAGAGCTTAGCAATGATGTTCACAGTCTGAATTTGTGACAGCCTAATCCTGAATATTCTCAGAATCTGACCACATTAATGAAAACAGAGAACAGAAACTTTCTATTGTGTATTTCACCTAGTAAATATTTTCTTAAAACTGCCCTGGAAACACTTGATTGTACTGGAAGGAATAACCTAGATAGTGAAGCTCCTGCTTTCACTTAGCCTAAACCAAGAAAGAGTTGAGGGGAAAGTTATGAGTGTTATACAGTGGTGATCAATGTGCAGGGAGCTTCGCTCTGAAGAATCTCCCTCCCCTGGTTCCTTTCCTGTTGCTTATTTGTCCTCTTGAGCCTGCTAAGTAGAAGTGGTGCAGATTTCACCTGTTCTTATAAAATTTCAGCTCAACCTTGCACTTTAGTCAGGTAATATTATGTAATTTTTTAATTTAAGAATTCTCAAATAAATAAGACTCAATTGAAAAGACAGGGAGAGGTGATCTGTTTTTTCACTTGCTTCTCAGATAATTTGTTTTGTTAGAGACTGAAAATTATACCTCATAAACACATTTACACCTCATTTCTTTCATGATGGCAGTCAGTGATCTTATGTAAGTAGTGTCTCTACTGATTGGTTGATGCAAAGAATGAACAATCCCTGTTAATCCATGACTCTCTCCTGACACTCCATGGGTTCCAAGGCTGTTTACTTACAGACCCTCAGCATTATTATTTATATATTCTCATGTACCGCAGTCTGAAATGTTGAAGGACTTTGTTTTCCATCATTGTTACTCCTTACCTAAAAGATATTTCTCCCCTGAATCTCTGAGTCTTTCTATTCTTGTATTTCTCTCCTAATATCAATTTCATCTGTATTTCTACATATTCTCTTGATTTTTCACTCTTCTAAATTCCTATATTCTGTGCTTATCTACAATTAGGTCTTGGTTATTTTAAGACCCCTTTCAAATTGTCTAAGAGTACTATGACTTCAATCCAGTAAAGAATGTAAGGTGTGATCCATTGCAGTTACTCAGTGGATATTTGTTGCAAAAATTAATCATTCTAAAACTCATCTTGACTCTTAAAAGGGGACAATGATGCTGTTCAGGGAACCTGAGAAGACTAATCTAGAGGTTTCTCTAGAACTTGCTGTTATTAGCCTAATTCCTTCTCCATTCACAAGACCAGGTGTGGTTCTGAAAACGTGTTAAAGAGGGAGGAGAAGGAGAAGAAAAAGAATATAAAGGAGATGAAAAAAGAGAAGGAAGAAGGAGAGTTTAGTAGGAACTGGATATGCCTGCTGTACAGGTATGCTCTGCACACATCTCAGTCCTTGTTCTTTCATGGAATTCTCATTCCTGTTCCCTCCTAATTTGTGGCTATTGTTTCTTTGATATATTTGGTCAGAATCTGCCTCCATTGTAAGTCCTCTGTGGCCTGTTTTTCATTCTACTCTCTGGTTGTCTTTCATCATACCCTTCTATCACCGCAGTGACAGTCATATGCCCATGTTTTTGTTCATATGTTGTTCTGAGGCTAGATTTTAGTTATTTTTCTAAATATAATTCTTATCTCTCCTACAACATGTTCCACTTATACACCCGCCAGAATATAAATTTCAGCTGAAAAGTGATCCTGCTCCCTTTCTTCTTGAAATCTCCCATAATGTCTTGCAAAATTCAGGCTGCTGAGTAAGGTGTCTACCACCCATCTTCCAGTTTTTTGTACTATGGTGGCTCGCATGTTGCTATGATGTTGGAAGCTCTGCCACTGCTATTTCAAATACTGGCAGGGTCACCCATGCTGGACAGGTTTCAGTAAAGCTTTCAGACTAAGGCAGACTAAGAAGAAAGTCCTAGTGATATATTTTTAATAATTTGTCAATGAAAATCTAATGGACCACAACAGAATATTGTCTGATACAGTGTTGGAAGATGAGTAAAGTGTAGGAGGAATTAATTTCATTGTGTTGAGGAGACTGGCTGGATGCTAGCCAACTCTCTTCTTCCTGGGCAAAATACAAAACTACATTTCCCGGTTATCACTTGCAGTTAATTTGGGATCCTATGGCTAGTTCTGTCCAACTGCAGAAGCATTGGACATCATCAGTGCTACTGGAAGCATAGGACTCTGAGGTGGTAAAACCACATGCTGGAAGATTATAAATGTCTGAGTATTGGGGGGAGAAACCACCCATAAGGGTCTTTGAACCCACATCTCACTGTGAGGTAAGAAATTGTTGTGGATTGAATTGTGTCCCTCCAAAATGTGTGTCAACTTGGCTAGGTCATGTTTCCCAGTGTCTTAGGCTGGGATCTCTAGAGAAGCAAAACCAGTAAAGTGTATAAATATATATATAAAGAGAAATTATATCAAGGAAACAGCTCACGCAATTGTAGAGGCTAGAACGTCCCAAGTCTGTGGATCAGGGTAGAGGCCTCTCCGAAGTCACACAGCTGCAGAAGCTGGCAAGCCCAAGATTGGAAGTTCGGAGAGAAGGGCTCCCACTCACAGTCTGTGCAGATCAACGAATCCCAGGTTCGACAGATAAACTGACAGCTCAAGTCTCAAGAACAAGAGATGCGATGACAGGAATCAGCCGCAGGATCCAGAGAGAGCAAAAAGCCAGAACGTCTGCTTATATACAGATGCGGGCCACACTCCCAAGGAGACTCCCTTTCATCTGGTTGGCTACTCACAGTATATTCAATCATGGGAGTGATTACTTTAAAACATGGAGAATCATGGCCCAGCCAAGTTGACACACAATTTTAACCATCACACCCAGTATTATGTGGTTGTCCTCCATTTTGTGATCTGATATAATTTTCCCAAGTGTTGTAAATCCTAATCCCTGCCTGTGGTTAATGAGGCAAGATTAGGTTATGTTAGAGAAGATTAAGGTGGGATGAAACACCCTTACTCAGGTTACACTAAGGGTGAAAGGGGAGTTTCCCTGGGGTGTAGCCTGTATCACCTTTTATCTTATAAGAGATAAAAGGAGAGAGAAAAGAGCAGAGAGATAGGGACCTCATTACCACCAATCAAGACGAGCCAGGAGCGGAGTGCTTCTTTTGGACTACGGGCCCCTGTGCTGAGAAGCTCCTAGACCAGGGGAAGATTGATGATAAGGACTTTTCACCAGAGCTGACAGAGAGAAAAAGACTTCCCCTGAGCTAGTGCCCTGATTTCAGACTTCTAGCCTCCTAGACTATAAGAGAATAAATATCTGTTTGTTAAAGCCATCCACTTGTATTTATATTATAGCAGGATTAGATAACTAAGACAGAAATGAACTTCTGTTGTATTATGTCTGGATGGGTTTGTTGTTGCAGCAAAGATTAGCCCAGCTTCACTAATGCAGGTCTTGAACTGTATGATACAGAATTGGGAAATATTCCTACACATGAGATATGCCTATGTATAGATAGATAATAGTGTGTATGCAAATCTGTATGTGTTCACTCACATACCACTAACCAGCTCAGTGTCCTCCTTCCCACAACCTCAGTGTCTTCATCTCTAAGCTGATGGTGGGATTAGAAGTTCCTTTAGTTAGGAAAATTGCCTGATGCTCATGCAAAATATTCTTGGATTTCTTCAGGTCTCAGTATTTTCTGTTGTCCTTTTAAACCAACAACAAAACTCAGGGCTTAGACAGGCTCTGATTTTAAGTACTTCCAAACCATCTCCTTGTTGCCTCTGCCCCCTTTAAGAAAATTCCAAATGAAAGCATAAATCTGCAACATGAACTGATTTGCTGCACAGCACGATAATTCTTTTAAGTAGTTTCTATTATAGGAAAATTAATTTCAAGTCACTTCATACAGTTCTAGCAAAACCCTTCCGCTCCACAGGGGTCCATGAGCAACATTAACTGTGCAGCATTTGCTGGATATGCCTCCTTATGACTTGGTGCAGTGAAAAAAAATTTTTTTTAAGTTGGGCTTTTTGAAAATGCATTATTTTTTTTTTTCAGCTCTGCATGAACATTTAGAGAAAACCGGAATTTGAAATATTTGTAACAAAAACAAAGTATTTTTCTTCTACCCCATATATGTAAAGATATATTATTTCTCCTGGCAAAACTTTGTAGTTTATTTATTTTTGTGTGTATGTGTGTGGTATAGCATTGGATCTTGAGGGGGTTATTGAAAATAAATACAGAAGCCCACCTGCCAATAAGCACACTTAAATTTGAATGATTTGTAACAAAGAAGACATCATCATCCAACTTACTTATCCAGCTGCCTTCATTCTCTCACAGGTGCTGTTCTCAAGAGAATATGTAAATTGTCTGCACGCAAGTCTCCATTTCAGACTTGTTTCTTGGAGAGCCTGACCCCAGACATCCGGCATACAAAGTTTTTGTTTTGTTTTTTTGTTTTTTATGGCCTGGCTCCATTATATCCATTCTCTGTTCTTTGCTGTCTCTTCTCCAGATATCATTGACTTATCCTGGACAAAGATTATCATGGTTCTGTAGCAGTCGGTGCTATTGGAAATGCTTGTTTCACCCACAATATTCCCTCTGCTTAAAGCATGGGTCCCTAACTCTTCCTCTAGCTCATAGCAACTGTATAGCCATACTTCAAGGACCAATTTATACCCCATATTTTATGCCCCTTCTCTCCAGAGTAACTTCTCATCAAATCAACTCCTAATGGCCTCTCTTCCCTCTGAATCATGTTGCAACTGGTGTTAGTACTATTGCACTTTATCATAACCTGCTTTGTGGCATAGATTATAAACACTTTGGAGACTTGAGATATTTCTTGTTGTTATTCTCTACAACAGCTTTCACAGTACTCAGGTCACAGTGGTCTTCCAACACATGGTTTTGCTTGTTTGGTTCCATAGGGCTTATTAACTCTCCTATAGCTCATGAGTGTTGTATACCCATTACGCAATCAGATTCAGACATAATTTTCAGGGAGTGCTGATTCTAAAGAGTGTATGAGAACCAAAGATACATTCCCATAATACAGGTTATTTACATTTACAAGCTATGTATTTATGTTCTACAACCAATTACTATACACTAAATAGTGCAGTAATTTTATTTTTTACACAATTGATGATGTTCATGCAACAAAAGTCCTCAGTCGTCATGAATCTTACACTAAGGTTATGTAATCTCAGATTGTCCTCCATAGTCCGTAATGGCTGGAATATGTGAGAATTTTCATTCTCGAGTTTATTTAACATTAAATCCAAACCCTGATAGAGTACATTCATTACACCTTCTTATAAAACATGAATTAATAATAAATATTTGATTAAATTTTGGCATTAGAAAAAGTTTCCTCATACCTTATTTTCATTTGATTTAATTTGGTAGAAACCAGAAAAGATTCTCTTTTTGTATTCCATTGCACAAGAACACTCAGTGACAGACCAAAGTAAGGCCAAGAGTGCATCATTGTTATTGGAAGAATTCCTAAAGCTTCAGTGGTAATCCCACTTACCATTCCATCTGAAACTTGAAAGCATTTGTTCGTTTAAGCCAATAGGTGCCCTTTTCTTGATTTTCTCATCTCACCAAGCAGTTTTTCACTGCTAACATCTTTTTCCTATTGGTCTGTGGAGGAGAAAATACCTAGAGTCTTCTTTATATCTAACTAATAATTGTTCCATTTGGAGATACTGATGCCTCCTCTTGGTCCTTCTGAGCTGGGAAACATTTCCGATAGCACTGACTGCTACAGGAACATGATAAGCCTTCCAAAATTAGTAGGCACGTTAGTAGAATTGTGATGTGTGATTCATATAAGAAACTTTATGCCTTGGGTTTATGAGGTAAGTCAAAAATACCAATCTTCAAACCAGCTGGAGATATTTAAAAAACAGATTTTCTTTGATTCTGCTCAGAATGAAACCAGTAATTATAACATGGAGTTCAAACTTTATTTGCTCTATAGTGGGCTCACAGGTTGGCCTCAGATTGTCTTTTTTCAGGGATTTGAGTCCAGATCGGCTCATAGAGGCAACATTATCTCTAGTCACCAACCTGATATGTGATGTTTACCAGATAGGCTAGTTTACTTGATTAGACCTCTAAACTCTCCATAAAAGGAGGTCCTGGTTTGAATTGTTTCTAAGGACTTTTTCAATTCTAAACGTATTCATTTCCCTATGTCTGTGGGCTCAGGAAGGGGGAATACTAACCTTGGAAGTTGGTATTAATCTACTAATCTGTACTGATAAATTATCCCCACCCCACTCCCATACTTTGTCTTCCCCTCCCAAGTAACTGAACCAGACAAAAAGAAATGTCTCCTCCTGTTTGTAAAATTGATTTCTGATTAGGTTTTTTAGTTGACTCTACTACCTGCAAATGTACTTCTTCCAGGCCTGTGTTGTTGGCTGAATGAAGATAATCTGATATTCTTTTCAGGTCTGCAAGGAGCAGGTCATGTTTTTAAGTCCCCTCCTCCTCCCTCTATCCATCCTTCCTTACTAGGAAAAAGAAAATAAGGCTTTTAAAGGATTAACTTACATATACATCATTTTTCTGTGCTGGGAAGGCAGGGAGATGTCCAAAACCTGAAACGTGACTGGTAAATAATAAATCACGTAAAAGACAAATAGAAATTTCTCTTCATTTCTTAATCAATTCTTGTGGGATGTTTTGCTTGCACTTTCCCCTCTTCCTATGAGCCATGAGTTGGAAGTTCTTGTAAATTAAAAATTATAATTCATTACCTGTATTTCATATAATCTCATGAGACAGGTTTTTGTTCTTTTCCTTAATTTTTAAATGAGAAAAACAAGAACAAATGTTATAATTTTCATAATTTTATTTCCATCACTCAAGGTTCAATTCTAGGTTACACCTACTTCTAAAGGAAGAATTGTAATTAAAGCAGAAAGCACTGCATTGGGAAACAAAAGATAAGGAGTCACTAGGGTCAAAGTCTAGGGGTCACTAACCAAGTATGGTCAAGAGCAAATCATTCCACATTTCTCTCAGCTTCAAGTTCCCTAACTGTGCAAAGATGGGCTTTGGATCTCAAACTCTTTGCAGAGTTTACTGTAGTATGATTGTGATCTCAGTCCAGCTCTGCAAAAAGACACAGTGGTGACTGTTTCACAGCACTGGTGATTTGGTGGTGCTTGGCTTTGATGCTCCATCCTCTGGTTTCTAGTTGCACTCCCTATTAATTCCCCTGCCTCTTCCCATACCACCAACTCAGGTCCCTGAAATCCGCGCTGTAATTCAGGAAAGAATGTGGCATTCAATCATTCACACTGGGGTATGAATCTCAAGTGTCATGTTTCTTCCTGCTGGATTGTCTGCCTATTTACCGTTTCTATGTTTTAAGAAAGGAAAAGGTGAGTTTAATTGTACAGTAACTGTAGGTATGAGAAAGCTGGGGGATCCACTTGTACCAGGGTGTCTTTTTGTGCTTTGGGGTGGGGTCCTCCTCTTTGATCCCCTGACAAAAGCCCTGCCCCCATGCTTATAGGCTTCCTGTGATGTGAGCACAGTGACACTAATAGCTCTTGTTGCCTGGGACTTAGTCTATCTGACATCCCAAACTGAAGGAAAAGGAAAAATTTAGCTAGAAACCGCATTGTTCTTATAATTCCTGATGCTTGTAGTTGTGTGTATCAAAACAGTAGGGCTTAGCACTCACCGACTGTAGTTATTTCTCTCCTCTTTCCCATTCCACATGCTGCCACTGATATTAGATAATTCTCATTCCACTTCAGGTTAGACTTGAGAATCAGGGAGAGCTACGGGAATACAAGGCTAGAGAGTCACTTCTCTGAAAAGTGGAATGGTCTTGAACAGCACTTTGGGGGAGGAGTGGTAGTCCACACCGTCCTAGCTTCCCTTTCCAGGGTCCTGATATCCATTCTTGACATTTATAAGACATTGCACCCTCACTCCCAATCAGGCGGCCCCCTAGTTATTCAGAATCCATTCCTCAGACAATATCTTATCTTTTTGGTCTTCTTTTCACATGCCTGTACATCAGAAAGAGCTCCACAGCTGTCCATCATATTGGACATTTATATGACAAATTCTCAGCAGATTGGAGTGACCCACAGCTGCTAAATGGATTCTTCTATGCAAAATTACTCCCTTCCTCTCCCTCCTTCTTTCTCTTCCTTCTTTCCTTCTTTTGCCTCTCTTTTTTTCCTCTCTTCTGCAAACATATTAACCATCTATTTTGAGCCACTCACTCCATGGTAGTGGTCACAGTGGCGGCAAAGGAAAGAAGATCTTGAACTTCACCTTTGAGGACATGACAGTCCAGTGGAGAGCTAGATGCAGCACACACCCTTAGACTGAATGCTAGAACCATGTGATGACAGCATGTAGTAACCAAGTGGAAGCAGATCAAATGCTATATGGGAAGTTAGAGAAGGCTTCCCAGAAGTGAAACATGAGCTGACTCTTGGAGCAGCAGGATTTTTCCAAGTGGACAAGCTGGGAGAGGGATTCCCATAAGAGGGAGTGCCATGTGCTAAGGCACAAAAGCAAGAGAGAAAAAATAATGAACTTGGAGGAGAGCAAGTTCAAAATTGCTAAAATAAACTAATAGAAGATGTGAGGGCACAAAACGGCATTGGAGAAGTATACCTGGGTCAAATATTTGTCTTTGAACATACACTTTCAATGGGTTATCCCAAAGATATAAAACACTTGTATCAGAGTAGTCAAGTCAGGGACTGTATTGTTCTTCTTTACATTCATATGGATGATTTCCAGTAATCCAAAAGAAAATGCCACTTGTGACACAAGGCATCCTTTAGCTGTCTTAGTAGAGACTGAATCCTGGTTTCCATGTAACACTATTTTGACCTATGCTGACCACTATATGCCAACTAATTTCTGTTTTAGTAAGTATAGAATCTGTGTGTGTTTGTGTTGATGTGTGTGCATGCACACATGCATGTAAGCATGTGTGTGCACACTTATAAAATACATCATTCTTACAAAACTATACATAATGATATTTATGTTTCAAGAAATATAATAAAATGAGCATCCATGCAGCCAGTAGCCATGTGATTTATCATAATATTATTAATATTTAGGAAAGTTTGTTTTGAAAAAATCTTTCACCAGGAGGTCATTACAGAGAACAGAGTTCTAGATGAGAAAACAGTAATTTTTCTGACCCTCTGTGCATCTACACAGTACCTCATGAGAACGGGAAATCAGTGAGTCAGTAGCAATATTCATCCATTCAGCCAATATTGACAGTTATACATGAAAAGTGTGTTAAAAGTCTAGTAGAATGTCCAGTGCTGGGCTCTCCAGAGTGCCTAGGATGTTTAGAAACTGTCATGGATTGAATTGTGTCCATCAAAAAATGTATGTATCAGTTTGGCTAGGCCATGATTCCCAGTATTGTGTGGTTGTCCTCCATTTTGTGATTATAATTTTACATTAAAGAGGATTAGGGTGGGATTGTAACACCCTTACCCAGGTCACATCCCTGATCCAAAGTAAAGGAAGTTTCCCTGGGGTGCGGCCTGTGCCACCTTTTATCTCTCAAGAGATAAAAGAAAAGGGAAGCAAGCGGAAAGTGGGACCTCATACCACCAAGAAAGCAGTGCCAGAGCAGAGCACGTCCTTTGGGCCCGAGATTCCTGTGCAGAGAAGCTTCTAGTGCAGGGGAAGATTGATGACAATGAGGACCTTCCTCCAGAGCTGACAGAGAAAGAAAGACTTCCTCTGGAGCTGATGCCCTGAATTTGGACTTGTAGCCTACGAGACTGTGAGAAAATAAATTTCTCTTTGTTAAAGCCATCCACGTGTGGTATTTCTGTTACAGCAGCACTAGATGCCTGAGACAGAACCCCTAAACTGGCGTCATTCACGGGTAGAATTACTCCAGATATGTACTCTTACGGAAAGTATCCAAGAGTTTTGTTTTCTCCAATTTTTTTTATTACTCTCAGTCAAATAATGTTAAGGTTGAGCGTGCACATACAATACAAATATATGTCTTTAAAATAATAAAATTTAATTTTATCCCTCTCTTCTCCATAATGCTTGAATAAGCTAAGAGATTATTTTAGAATGTGAATTTGGTCAGGGGACAAGAGAATTGGGTAGAAGAGTTTTGCCATGAAAAAAAAAGCAACATTTTTTTAACCTCAATAACAAATTCAAAGCAAGAAGCAGAAACTCAACCAAACTGACTTTTCATTGATAACAACAAAAATGTACTAATCAGATTATTAAATATTGCCTTCCCAAGGATGTAGCACTGTAGAAAACACCAGAAAAAAGTTCCAAATAGTATTTACCAGTGAACTTGTTTCTTCAAGATACCATGTAAATGGAATCCAAGCCTTTAAGACAGACACATGAATAGCTGTTTGAAGTAAAATGACAGATAAGGAATCTCAACTGATCAACCAAATTTCCTACCTTCAGTAGCCCATAAAGGATCTCAGGGAAACTCTAGGAATCTGCTGAATCTCTGGTTAAATGGGCTATATTAGACACCACCCATCCCATTTGTGTTCAGCTGTAGCACTTAGACAAATCTTGCATTTATTTAACCAGAATTGGCTCTTTGTTAACTTCTTATTTGTTTTCTAAAGCCAGAACTATAAATTCATTTATTTGCCTCTTAACAGTTTTCTTTCTGGGTTAAGTGAATCCATTTAATGGTTTTCTTTGAGAGTACAACTTTAAGGACTAGGCACCAGTTTTTAGGGGATGGTATTTTGAAGAGGGGTGTGTTTAATACTATGAAATTGCATCATATGGGAAGCTACCTCTTCTTCTTTCATGTATCACTAACTGGAAAATAGAAAACAAAGAACAAAAGTAGAAACAAAGTATGATTAAGAGGAGAAAAATTGAATGAGAGGAAAATAATATTAAAATTTAAGGTTGGAAGTCCTTCAGCTTTTCTCCACCACTTGGACATGAAAGATGTCTCCTCATTAATTTGTTTCCAGTCTGGTTGCCTGCACCAGTAAAGCAACTTTTGATAAGTTACAGATGAGAGGTTCATTCCCCAGATCCGACTCACTGAAACGTGAACGAGACATTCAGTTCCCTAGCCACTGGTTTCTAAATCCAACAGCACACTGTGCATAGGGAACAGGAAAAATTTCCCTTAATCACTCCTTATCAAACTTCAGTCAGGTTTATTGGCATGTTTATCAGGGGTGATTTTCTAAACTGTCTTGCCTCCCAGAACTGTGAGACAACATCAGACCTCACGGTGTAACTTATGGGAGCCAGAGGTAGCGGTAACTACACTAATGGGGAAAAGTCCCACATGTAACTCCAAGAAAGGCAGTTAATAGAGTGGGATCACAGGCATCATTTCCCCCCAGTTTGAGGAAATGATACCCAGATAATGCTATGTAAAATGTATTGACTTGAGGTCGACACCTCGTTTCCTGATTCTGGTTCTTGGTGGGAAAGCCCTACTAACTACCTCACAAAGGAAAGGGAACACCAGATTGTGGATGGATATACACAAACCCTTCATCATAATGTGGAAGAAACCTTAAAAAGCTCATCTTATTGCTGAATGACTACCTCATCTCTTTAGATATAAAGATCATGTTGCCATGCATCTCTGTGCAAAAACGTACGTGTGTGAATCTTGTAATGGTGACCAGCTCTCACAATCCTTTTTAGATGTGCACTGTTTCCGATGTATTGTGTTGTAACAGAATTTGCAATGCTGAGTGTAGTAGTAATAATCTAGCAAGAGTCAGAATATTAATGTCAGTGCTGAGAGGGCCAGCAATATGGAATCCAGTGTCAGATCAGAGGTCTATAACCTGGGAAATCAAGCCATACATGAAATGTTACCCAGTTAGCAGGATAGGCTCAGTGGAACACAGAATTTTGCTTGCATAGCCTATTTGCAATGGCATAAAGGGTTAATATTGGTACAACCGTGGGCAATTTACCTCAGTGTCCAGAGATGACAACATTTCCTACAGCCAGACAAATTTCCTTGCAGAAGAGATGTCTCATATGAAGTCTTCCGACTCTGAATGTGAGCGCTTTCCATGTCCAAATCCTCACGAGAATGACTATGGGAGAGGGAATGTTGGCTACAAACTTAATGCAACTTCACCAAGCAGCTTTCTCTGGAAGTGAACTGCTGTTATTAATGATTATTTTTGTTTACAACACAATGTTAGACTCTAAGTATTTTCTGGTATGAATTGCTTACTCACTACTTTCCCCCAATTAGTTGACCCATTGTTTCTTACATATTCTTTGTGGTTGCTTCAATATTTGGGATAAATAGCTTGCTTGTGGATATAATTGTTCTTCAGAAGTTTTGATAGATTGTTTTTCTTTTATAAATTGCTCAATAAAATTTGGGAACATTAAAAGGGCACTGGAGATGATTAAGTGTGATGTTTACTCAAACTATATTTGATTGCCTTGTGGTTCACATTAAAACAAAATCTCTTGTACTAGCCTAACAGACAGCAATCTTGACTGCTTGCCATTTTGAAAGACTTGCTTAGGGCATTCTCAGGGGCTCGATATATCAAAAATAGAATCTATTAGTGGAAGAGATTAAGGTGCATAACCCCATATTCTCCCTAGGAGATTATTGGTCCATTCCTCAAAATTAGGGAAAATGTGTTTTCAAAGTCTCCTTCTCTCACTCTTACACTGCATGTTCATGGGGAGCATGGGTACAGGCAGAGGTGCTAAAACAATAAGTCCACAAACGTCCATATCATTATAATGCAATCAGTTAAAGAGATTTAACTAACATACCTGCTTGTTACTCCATTCTTTGCTGTTCACTGTAGAAACCACTGAAGAAAAATTATAAGATCCCTTCCCAAGAGAAGATAACAGAGTATAAGTTAAGATGCTATAAAACAGTATACAATACTGTAATTTTGAGCTAGGTTATGTGGTTCAGATTTAAAGTGCTGAGGCAATTTGGGGAGTACAAGAGAACAATAAAGGGAGTCTTCCTGGAGGAGAGGCTCATCTTCCAGGGGGAAATAGGTAGAATTTAGTAATACAAACAGAAAAATGGAGCTGTCTCAAGGTCAGCATAAGTAAACCCTGTACAACTACCGTACTTCCTGACCAATGGCACTGCCATAGTTAAATCATATCTCCATTATTTCTCGTTTTTCTTACTTTCAGTCCTCCTTGTGCTGGGTGAATAAACAGGTTTCTATTTGCTGGGCTGAACTGTATATAATAATAACATAATCTTGATTCTTAATGCGAATTAAAAAAAAATTGATTTCTAGCTTCAGAAATCTCAATTAATTGAGACCACTTACAGCTGCCTAGCAGTCTGAGATTTAGGAAAAGCCTCAAGCAAAAATGTGAAGGAACATTGGAAGGTGGCATTTCCTCCATTCCTCCATCTCAGGTCATAATCTTTCTCCTTGACCCACCCACCCAATTCTGCATCTTGTTAAAATTAATTAACGCTTCTTTGGATTCTGCACTAACACAGAAGGAGGAAACATAAACTCAGAGGGCAGGAGAGAAGTCAGGGTGCCATTGAAGCCCTAAGTCAAAGACCAAACCAATGACTCTTTAAAACAAACAATAAACAGACGAACAAATGTACAGAAATTGTGTGGTAGAATGTGCAGTAGGACTTTTTTTTGTTAGTACTTTCTAGGTTTTGATTATAGTTATGGGGGAAATGGAACCTATGTTGGAAAAAGGAAGGAGCATAGCTTTGTCTGTGACAAATTACACTGCATGAAAACGCGTGCACTGTTGCCAATATTTATTCATGCATATGTACCGACATTCATTCAAGAAAATTTTATTGAGTATTTGCTAAGAATCAGATAATAAGACAGATATATTTAAAATATAAAAATAAATTTGATGCAGTCACTGTCTAGTATGGGGGACTTCAGTGTAATGCATTATTTAAGGTGTCTGAAAGTAATAGACATGGGGTACAGGGAGCACAAAGGAAGAAGCAATTCTAATATGGTTTAGAGAGGTTGATGACAGTATAGGTCATAGAAACTTCAGGGTGGTTGGATCAGTAGGATTTCATCAGAAAGGGCAACAGGTAAGAGAAAAAGACTGGGGGATATATCTCATATAAATGATGAATCATGAGTAGAGGCAAAGGGACCTGAAAGAAACAAGTATATTGGGAGACTGCAAGTGGTCAGGATGACTGAATTATCTGGTATAATCAAACCTACAAAATCAAGTAGAGGCAGATTATTACAGACAGTTGGTATCACATTAAGAATTTTTCAAATATTTTAAAGCAGTGGAATTTTTTTTTGTAAAAGACAGTTATATGATGAGCCCTAGTGAATAAAAGAGGTAATAGCAAACACAACAGGGTTTAGGTTGGGAGTATTAAAAACAGAAGACCCTTTTCTACTTATCCCCATTTTCTCTGCCCCCATGTAGAGGCATTAGCATGGCTTAAAAATATAGATTTATATTTATTTGTGTATTTATCTATCTTTCCATCTATCTTTTACTATCATAATTTTGAAAAGTTATTGACATTTTTAAAATAATAAGTTTGTTGTTATTTACTTTGGTGGACTTCTACTTCTGTGCAAGATGGAGTAATAGGAACTAGATATAGCCTACTGCAGAAATGACTTCTCTCCCCACTACCCTCAAAAAAAAAAAAAAACTGACAAAATATATGCAACAATAGTTTTCAAGTCACTGCATATAAGGCATTGAGGGATGATTCTCCCTGAGAGACTGAAAATAAAGGAGATAAGACCTATGATTGCCCTAGTATACTGCTTTGACAGAGTTTTCAGGACTTAGCTCAGAGGTAGAAAAATGAGGCAGAGCCCAGAGGAACCCCTAAGTTGAAGACACAGAGCTGAGAATCTGTACAGACCAACAAAGCTAGAGTTCATAGGGCAGAGTGTTGAAAAGGAGAGACATATGCAGAGAGAATCCTGAAAATGTACAAATAATCTTCCTCAAGTATTCCACATAGTTCTGATCAACAAATACATGTGAGGAAAGTACATGAGACAAGGGAAAGAACCATCAAAAAGAATTAGAAAACAATACCTAGTGTTCTCACAGTGCAGGGGATAGTCTCCCTGTTTTGAACCACTAGACTGGAAAAACTCATAATTCATGAAACACTGGATAATATACTCAGGAAGGTCTTGCCTAAGTATTAGAGAATAATGATCTCTACATGGAACTAATCCATAATCACTAAACAAATCATAGATGCAAGATCTAAAAGTATCAAATTATTTTGATTAACATAACTGAATTCCTGAACAAATTTCAAGCATATTTGGAGGAATACAAAACTAATCAGCAACTAGCCAGGGAAAGTTCACAGTGTCTGCCATCCATTCAAAAAAAAACAAAACCAGCAAAAAAAAACAAAACCAGCCGTGCAAAGAACTGGTAAAATATAAAACATGATAAGATGAACATGTTAAAATTTATATATATATTTGGAGCCCTGTTGGCAAGGTGATTAAGAGCTCTGCTGCTAACCAAAAGGTTGGCAGTTAGAATCCAACAGCCACTCCTTGGAAACCCTATGGGGGAGTTCTACTCTGTTCTATAGGGCTGCTATGAGTTGGAATCAACTTGACAGCAACAGGTTATATATATATGTAGGTTCGCACTCATTGCGACCCTAGGTACAACAGAACAAAACTCTGCAGGGTCCTGTGCCATCTTCACAATCTTTGCTATGCTTGAGCCTATTGTTGCAGCCACTATGTCAATCCATCTCATTGAGGTTCTTCCTCTTTTTCGCTGACCCTCTACTTTACCAAGCATTATGTCCTTCTCCAGTGAATGGTCCCTCCTGATAACATGTCCAAAGCATGTGAGATGGTCTCGCCATCCTTGCTGCTAATGAGCATTCTGGCTGTACTTCTTCTAAGAGAGATATGTTCATTCTTTTGGCAGTTCATGGTATATTCAATATTCTTCACCAAAACCATAATTCAAAATCATCAATTCTTCTTCTGCTTTCCTTCTTCATTGTTCAGCTTTTGCATGTATATGAGATGTTTGAAAAAGAAAATGGCTTGGGTCGGCACACCTTCATCCTTAAAGCAACATCTTTGCTTTTTAACACTTTAAAGAGGTCTTATGCGGCAGATTTGCCTGATTTCTCGACTGCTGCTTTCATGGGTTTTGATTATGGATCCAAGTAAAATGAAATCCTTCACAACTTCAATCTTTTCTCTATTCATCATGATATTGCTTATTGATCCAATTGTGAGGATTTTTGTTTTCTTTATGTTGAGGTGTATTCTATACTAAAGGCTGTAATCTTTGATCTTTATCAGTAAGCGCTTCAAGTTCTCTTCACTTTCATCAAGCAAGGTTGTGTAGTCTTCATAGTACAGATTGTTAATGAGTCTTCTTCCAATCCCGATGCCTCGTTCCTCTTCATATAGTACTGCTTCTTGGATTATTTGCTCACTATGCAAATTGAATAAGTATAGTGAAAGGATACAACCCTGATGCACACCGTTCCTGATTTTAAGCCATGCAGTATCCCCTTGTTCTGTTCGAACAACTTCCTCTTTATCTATGTGCAGGTTCCTCATGAGCACAATTAAGAGTTCTGGAATTCCCATTCTTCACAATGCTATCCATAATTTGTTATGATCCACACAGTCGAATGACTTCAAATAGTTCATAAAACATAGGTATATATCTTTCTGGTATTCTCTACTTTCAGCCAGGGTCCATCTGACATCAGCTATGATATCCCTGGTTCCACGTCCTCTTCAGAATCCAGCTTGAATTTCTGGCAGTTCCCTGCCAATGTACTGTTGCAGCTGCTTTTGAATAATCTTCGGGAAAATTTTACTTGCATGTGATATTAATGATATTGTTGGATAATTTCTGCATTCTACTGGATCGCCTTTCTTTGGAATAGGCATACATGTAGATCTCTTCCAGTCAGTTGGCCCGGTAGCTGTCTTCCAAATTTCTTGGCATAGGCGAGTTTGCACTTCCATTGCTGGATCTGTTTGTTGAAACATATCAGTTGGTATTCCATCAATTCCTAGAGCTTTGTTTATATATATACATATATATATATATGTATGTATGTATGAGGGAGCCCTGGTGGCACAGTGGTTAAGAGCTCAGCTGCTAAACAAAAAGTCAGCAGTTTGAATCCACCAGCCACTCCTTGGAAACCCTATGGGGCAGTTCTTCTTTGTCACATAGGGTAGCTATGAGTCAGAATCAACGGCAATGGGGATATACATCAGAAGCTAAAGTTCACATATCTGAGTATATATATATATATTCTTAGGTGAGACTTATGGCAAGCTACACACTACAGAAGAAACAGTGAACTTGAAGACATAGCAGTGCAAACTACATGAAATTAAAAAAAAAAAGAATGAAAAAAATAATTAAAAAATGCATAGAGCCTATTGTTCCACTGATGTTCATAAGATTTTCACTGGTCAATTTTTTCAGAAGTAGATCACCAGGTCATCCTTCCTAGTTAATATGACCAGTTAATAAGACTATTATTCAAATTTATGCATGAAATGCTAATGTGAAAGATGAAGAAATTAAAGATTTTTACCAACTTCAGAAGTCTGAAATTGATCAAACATGCAATTCAGGATGCATTGACAATTACTGGTGATAGGAATGCAAAAGCTGCAGACCAAGAAGAAGAATCAGTAATTAGAAAATATGGCCTTGATGATAGAAATGATGCTGAAGATGGCATGATAGAATTTTGCAAGACCAAGAACCTATTCATTGGAAATACCTTTTTCAACAGCATAAATGGTGACTATATATGTGGATCTCTCTGGTTGCAAAGCACAGGAATCAAATCGACTACATTTGTGGAAAGCCACAAAGGAGAAGCTCAATATCATCAGTCAGAACAAGGCCAGCAACTGACTGCAAACAGACCGCCAATTGCTCATATAAAAGCTCCAGCTGAAGTTGAAGAAAATTAAAACAAGTCTAAGAGAGTCAAAGTACAACTTGGTGTATATCCTACCTGAATTCAGAGACCATCTCAAGAATAGATTTGATGCATTGAACACTAATGACTGAAGACCAGATGAGTTGTGAGATGACAACAAGGACATCGTGTGTGAAGACAGGAAAAGGTCATTAAAAATCCAGGAAAGAAAGAAAAGACCAAAATGGATATCAGAAGATACTCTGAAAATTGTCCTTAAATGTAGAGTAGCTAAAGTGAATGTAAGAAATGAAGTAAAAGAGCTGAACGGAAGATTGCAAAGGGTGGCTAGAGAAGACAAAGAAAGTATTACAATGAAATGTGCAACGACCGGAGTTAGAAAACCAAAAGAGAAGACCTACCTGGCATTTCTCAAGCTGAAAGAACTGAAGAAAAAAATAAAACCTCAAGATGTAATATTGAAGAACTCTATGGGCAAAATATTGAACAACACAGAAAGCATCAAAATAAGATGAAAGGAATACACAGAGTCCCTATACTAAAAAGAATTAGTTGATGTTCAACCATTTCAGGAGGTAGCATATGATCAAGAACCAATGGTATTGAAGAAAGAAGTACAAGCTGCACTGAAGGCATTAGCAAAAAAAAGCCTTCAGGAATTGAAGGAATAGCAACTGAGATGTTTCAAAAAACGAATGCAATGTTCAAAGTGCTCACTCGTCTATGCCAAGAAATTTAGAAGATAACTAACTATCTGGCCAACCGATGGGAAGAGATCCATATCTGTATCCATTCCAAAGATAAGTGATCCAACAGAAAGCAGAAATTATTGAAAATGTCATTATTATCACACCCTAGTAAAATTTTGATGAAGGTAATTAAAAAATTGTTACAGAAGTACATTGACAGGGAACTGCCAAAAATTCAAGCCAGATTCAGAAGAGTACGGGGAACAGGGGCTGAATATTGGCTGAAAGCAGAGAGTACCAGAAAGATGTTTACTTGTGTTTTATTGACTATGCAAAGACATTCAACTGTGTGGATCATAACAAATTATGGACATCTTTGTGAAGAATGGGAGTTCCAGAACATTTCATTGTGCTCATGGGGAACCTACACATAGACCAAGAGGCAGTTGTTCAAACATAACAAAGGGACACTCCATGGTCGATAATCAGGAAAGGTATGCCTCAGGGTTATATCCTTTCACCATACTTATTCAATCTGTATGCTGAGTAAATAATCCGAGAAGGCGGACTATATGAAGAAGAACAGGGCATCAGGATTGGAGGAAAATTATTTAACAACATATGCAGATGACACAATCTTGCTTGCTGAAAGTGAAGAGGATGTGAAGCACCTACTGATGAAGATCAAAGACTACAGCCTTCAGTATGGATTATACATCAACATAAAAAAATAATAAAAATTCTCACAACTGGACCTATATGCAACATCATAATAAACAGAGAAAATATTGACTTTGCAAGGATTTCATTTTACTTGGTCCACAATCAACACCCATGGGTACAGCAGTCAAGAAATCAAACAACATATTGTATTTTGTAAATCTGTTGCAAAACACATCTATAAAGCGTTAAAAAGCAAAGATGTCGCTTTGAGGATTAAGGTGGGCCTGACCCAAGCCCAGGGCCAGATAACCCAATAAGCAAGGTACACACTGGCTTACTTGTGTGTACTTACTAATCTGTAGAGAATAATTTCACCTGTTTTCACCACATCAAAGATGTGGCAAAACCCACGTAAAATTGTTCACTACAGATTCGTAAGTAACAAGTAATCCTGTATGTACTTTGCTTAATGTAAACTGGTGTACCTTGCTTACTGGTTAATTCACTGCTGCCCAAGCCATGGTATTTTCTATCACCTCATATGCAAGCAAAAGCTGGACAATGAATACGGAAGACAGAAGAAGAATTAATGTCTTTGAATTATGATATTGGCTTAGAATATTGAATATACCACGGACTGCCAAAATAATGAACAAATCTGTCTTGGAAGAAGTACAGCCAGAATGCTTCTTAGTGGGGAGGATGATGAAACTTCATCTTATGTATGTTGGATATGTTATCAGGAAGGATCATCACTGGAGAAAGATATCACGCTTGGTAACAGAGGATCAGTGAAAAAGAGGAAGACCCTCAGCAAGATAGATTGAGTCAGTGGCTACAACAATGAGCTCAAAGATAGCAATGATTTTCAGGATGGTGTTCACCTGGGCAGTGTTCTTTTCTGTTGTCCATGGGGTCACTATGAGCTGGAGCTGACTTTATGGCACCTAAAAACAACAACAAATATAATCTATTAACTTTCTAATTGAAATTCTCTAAAGAGAGGAGAAAGGAAAAGAAAAAACACACACGCAGAGAAAACAGTGTTAGAAAAAATAATATAAAAATTTTCCAGATGAAATAAGAATTAAAAATACACAGATTCAAGAAGTTCAATGAATCCAAAGCAGAAGAAATATAAAGAAAATCACACAAAAGTATATCATAATCAAATTACTCAAAGTCAGAAATGAAAATGAAATCTTAATCAGAGAAGGAAGACATGTTCCCATAGAGCAACAAAGATAACAAGAACAGTAAATACCTCTTAAAAACAATGTATAGGATGACACAGTGGAGCACTAAATTATCAAAAATAATTATCTAAATTATCATAAGAGGAAAAATTAATAAATAAATTACCAACCTAGAATTTTATACCCAGTGGAAGGTATCTTTCAAAAAATAATGGTAAAATAAAGACCTTTTCAAATGTATAAGAACTGAAACAATTCATCTCCAGGAGACATACATTATAAGGCATATTAAGGAAAGTTCTTCAAGCAGATAAAAAATGAATTTACCTGGAAATATGAATCTAAGCCAAAAATGAAATGTACCAGAAATAATAAGTACCTTCATAAATATACACACATTTTTGTTATTATTTAAATTTCTTTTAAAAATAATTTATTGGTTAAATAAAACCTAATAACAAAGTAGTGTGTAGTTTATAATCGGTAAAAACAAAGTATATGACAATAATAGTACAAAGACTGGGAGAGGAGAAATAGAAGTATACTGTTTTAAGGTTTTTATGCTATACCTAAAGTGGTATGTTATTATTTGAAGTTAGTTTGTGATAAGTTAAAGATGTATTCTATAAACCCTAAAGCAACAACAAAATAACAATGCAAGGAGTTATCACTAAGCCTATAAAGAAAAAAAAAAAAATGGAGTAATAAATAATTATTAAATTAATCTAAAAGAAACCAGGAAAAATGAATAAAAGCAAAGAGGAGAAACTGAGACAAATTGAAAATAAATAGCAAGGTGATAGATTTAAAGTTAACCTCATCAGTAATCACATTAAATGCAAATGGTCTAAACATACCAACTTAAAGACAGAGATTGTTACATTGTATAAAAGGTAAGTTCTAATTATATGTTACCTATAAGAAATCCACTGTAAATATAATGCCAAGAATAGGTTAAAAAAATGCATGGGAAATGATATACCATATTAATACTAATCAAGGAAAACTGAAAGTGCTATATTAATGTCAGACAACTTAGATGTCAGAGCAAAAATTAATACCAGGGATAAGAAGATTGTCTCATAATAATGAATGATTAAATTAATCAGGAGCATATAAAAATCCTATACTTTTACGTACCTAGTCAGAGCTTCAAAACACTGATAAAACAACAAGAAGAAATAGACAAATCTGTAATTTTAGTAAGAGATTTATCTTACTTATCTAGTGCTGCTATAACAGAAATACTATAAGTGGATGGCTTTAACAGACATTTATTCTCTCACAGTCTACTAGGCTAGAAGTCCAAGTTCAGATCACTAGCTCCAGGGAAGTCTTTCTTTTTCTTTCAATTCTAGGGGAAGATTCTTGTCATCAACTTTCCCCTGGACTAGGAGCTTCTCAGCGCAGGAACCTCAGGTCCAAAGGATGTGTTTTACTCCTGGTGGTGCTTTCTTGGTGGTATGAGATCCCCCTGTCTCTCTGCTCACTTCTTTCTTTTGTATCTCAAAAGAGATTGGCTTAAAACACAATCTAATTTTGTAGATTGAGTTCTGCCTCATTAACATAACTGCCACTAATCCCATCTCATTAACATCACAGAGACAGGATTTACAACACATAGGTAAATCGCATCAGATGACAAAATGGTGGACAATCACACAATACTGGGAATCATGGCCTAACCAATTGGATACATAAATTTTGGGGGGACACAATTCAATGCATGACAAGATTTTAATACTACTTTCTTAATGGCATTGATAGAATACATCACCCAACGACTATAGAATATGCATTCTTTTTAAATACTCTGAGAACATTTATAAAAATAGATCATATTTTGGGCCATTAACAAATCTGATTTTTTTTTAAATCAATTTATAAAATGTATGTTCTCTGATCACAATGTAATTAAATTAGTAATCAATAACAGAAAAGTCTCTGGAAAATCCCCCAAATATTTAAGAACTGAATAGCACACTTTTAAAAAACCCATGGATCAAACAAGAAATGCAAAGGGAAATTAGTATTTGAGACTGAATTAAATGAAAGAGAACAAATAAAAATTTCTAAAATATCACTAAAGAAGTACATGGTTGGGGGAGGTGTAATTTATGGTAATAAACATCTATTTAGAAAAAAGAGGAGTTCTCAAATAAAGTAGCTGAAATTCCACCTTAAATAACTAGAAATTAAAAAGCAAATAAAACCCAAAATAAGCAGAATAAAGAAAATAATAAATTGCAGGTTGCAAGTCAATTAATAATCACAGAAGAAAAAATGGATGAAAAACAGAATTGGGTATGAGAAAAGCAATTAAATTAATAAACCTCAAGTCAGATTAATCAGAAAAAAGAGATTAGGCACAATTTATTTTCAAGCATAAGAAATGTAACATCTTGTGGGGACCATGGTCTCGGGGAACATCTAACTCAATTGGCATAACACAGTTTATAAAGACAATGTTCTACATTCTACCTTGGTGAGTAGCGTCTGGGGTCTTAAAAGCCTGTGAGCAGCCATCTAAGATACTCCACTGGTCTCATCCCTTCAGGAGCAAGGGAGAATGAAGAGAACAGGATACAAGGAAAAGATTAGTCTGAAGGACTAATGGCCCACAGCTACCAAGGCCTCCACCAGACTGAGTCCAGTACAGCTAGATGGTGCCCGGCTACCAGCACTGACTGCTCTGACCAGGATCACAACAGAGGGTTCTGGACAGAGCTGCAGAAGGATGTAGAACAAAATTCTAACACACAAAAAGAGACCAGATTTACTGGCCTAAAGGAGACTGGAGAAACCCCAAGAGTATGACCCCCAGACACCCTTTTGGCTCAGTGGTGAAATCATTTCCAAGGTTCACAGTTCAGCCGGGGAGTGGACAGCCCCATAAAACCAAATGGGACTAATGAGGCACAGCAGTCCAGGGGCAAGTACCAGAAGGCAGAAGGCAACAGGAAAGCTGGTGATAGGGAACCCAAGGTTGAGTAAGGATAGTGTTGATGTGTTGTGAGGTTGTTAACCATTGTCATAGGGCTACATGTGTACTAACTGTTAAATGAGAAACTATTTTGTTCTGCAAGCCCTCATCTAAAGTGAGAATAGCAGCACAATTGGAAGAGCGTAGTCGATGTCACTGAACTGTGCATGTAGAAATTTTTGAAATGGTGTATCTTTGGCTATGTATATTTTCACCAAAAAAAGAAAAAAAAAGGTCGAGAAGGGAGAGGGTTGACATGTTGTGGGGTTGTTAACCAAGTCATAAAACAATATGCGTACTAGTGTTTCATGAGGAACTACTTGTTCTGTAAGCCTTCACCTGAAGTACAATAAAAAAAAAAGAAATGTAGCATCTCTGGATTCTCGAGATATTAATAGACAATAATAGTATGTTAAAAAACAGTTTTATGCACACTAATTGAACAATTTAGATGAAATGGACAAATCCCTTAAAAAACAAAATTATTAAATTTCATTTAAGAAAAATAGGACCTATGCAGTAAAAAAAACACACAAAAAACCAAAAAATTGTATTTGTAGTCAAAACTGTCCTACAAAGAAAGCTCTAGGCCCAAATTGCTTCAGTGGTAAATTCTACGAAACATTTAAATAAGAATGAATGCTAATTCTACACAAACTCTTTCAGCAAATGAAGAGGGTGTAATACTTCCCAGCTCATTCTTTCAAGCCAACATCACCTTGATACCAAAGCTCAATAAAGATATCACAAGGAAAGATAACTACTGTCGAATAGCATTCATGAACATAGATGCAAAAATTCTAAACGAAATTTTGGTGATTCAAATCCAACAATATTAAAAAATACTAATACTTTAGTACTGGTACTGATAAGTGAGATTAGTGACGCTGTTAAGATGTTAAATGCTTCTAAATGACAAGCTCATTCTAAGATTCGTATGGAAATTTAATAGATTAACAATAGCCAAAAACTTTGAGAAAGAAAAACAAAGTCAGAGGACTAACACTGTGTGATTTCAAGACTTATTGTAAAGATACAGTAATCCAAATATTTCATGGTATTGGCATTTAGATATAGAAATAGATTAACAGAAAAAGATTTCAGAAACACACATACACTTAGTATACAAGCACACATCGCCCTTCATTGTGGCTATCATGACAATTAATCTCACCAAGGGTCTCCCTTGGCCTCATTGTCCCTCTATTTCACCAGACAGTGTCCTTTTCCAGAAATTGCTCTCTCCTGATGTCCAAAGCAAGTGAGTCAGACAATATTGTGATTTGATCCGTAAGATTTTCATTGGCTAATTTTTGGAAGTAGATTGCTAAGCTTCCTTTTCTGTCTTCTTCTGAAAGCTGTGCTGATGAAGCTTGCCCCATTCCACCATGGGTAACCCTGTTAGTATTTGAAATATTGGTGGAATAGCTTCCAACATCATAGCACCATGTAAGCCATCCCATAGGACAAACTCACAGACAAGTAGTAGTTTATTCCTATAAAACACTAGAAAATGCAAACAAATCTATAGTGATAGAAAGCAGATTAGTGGTTGCCTGGGAAGATGGGTGGAGGAAAAGACAGGAAGGAAGAATCACAATGAGGCACAAGGATAATTTTGGATTTGATAAATATTTTCACTACCTTGATTGTGTTGTTGTCGTCAGAGGTGTATATGTCAAAACTTATCAAGTTGTACTCTTTAAATATGTACAATTTATTTTATCTCAATAATACTTCAACAAAACTGTTAAAAGTAATGCTGTAGTGCTGAATCATACTTAATTGTCCAAAAATGGTTTCACATATACTATCTCATCTTATCATTCCATTGAACCTTTGATACTATTCGGAATATTTGCTATTACTCTGACCTTACAGAAGAGGAAAAAAAGATCAGAAGGGTATTATTTGACGAAGTCATACTGTCAGCGAGTAGGGAACAGAGAAAAAAATTCACATCTTCACCTTCAATGGGTGTCCACAAGTTCCCAGGTTTTTTGGGGGTTGAAGTGTACTGGGAAACACTTGTCTAGTGAGCTGATATTACTGGTCTATTCTGCTATCCATCTCCTTGTACTTTTGAGTGAAATGGAATAACTATGGAAAGTGAACTTTGAGTAGAGTATATGACTGAATTTTCACAGAATTTGTCATTATTGACACTCCACATTTTGACTATATTTGCATGAGGCATCTGCATCAAGTATTTGAAGAACTATTCAGGCCCCTACATTTCTAGCACTTATCACTACTTCTCACTTAGCATCTAATTTTCTATTTCCCTGTACATCTCTCATGCTGCTACTTTTATTGTTACGTAACTCCTTTTGCTTGTTTTGTTTTTCATGTAAAATATTATCAATTCAATTTTACATTCTTTGAGGACAGGGACAGTATATATAGCGTTATATTTCCTTGTAAAATGTGTCAATGTTAGCCAACACGATGTTTTACTTTTAATAGATAGGAAAATCGCTTTTGTTGATCGGGTCACTGATTTTTCCAGTTTCCCTCCAGATATTTCATGACCTGTTTCTATAGTCTCGTACTTCCCCTTGCCTTATTCTTTCCCCTCAAATTCTCAAACTACTAGTTACTCTTCACATGGAAAGAATTAATATTTTCAATTGTAGCTTTAATTTTTAACTCACTTACAAATTTAAAGGAAACACACACACACACAAATAAGACAGATGCAATCTTTTCCTGGAATAAGGCTAAGCTAATGTCTGTAGGAAAGGGATAAGAAGGGAATTAATATACTGGCCTATTCCAATTAGAACAAGTATGCTTGAAATAAAGCTTCTAGAAGTTACTGTGTTAAAAAGACTGGAAATTGTTGGCTGTACAGTTTTGGTCCTTCTATTAAAGGACTTTTGTTTTTGTTAGATATTTGGGATATTCCAAAATATTTACTGCAGGAAAATAGAAGTTTTCTTTTAGATTTGGTTTCCAAAGGGGTAGGTAATTGGTAGCATGAGTAACAAAACAAACAAATCAGAAATGATTGGATTTGCTAATCAACATGAAGGAATGAGGGTCAGAGTTCATAGGTAGGAGCAGAGCCTTTTCTGTCTGGCATTAAATCCTGTGTCAGCATAGGACAGAGTTCTTGTCAGCCTCACTCTACTCCTCCAATAATGCTTTCCCAGTAGGAACTTGCTTCACTGCTTGTGATGGTTACGGTTATCTGTCAGCTTGGCTAGGTCATGATTCTCCGTGTTTTGGCAGATATTATATAATTATCCTCTATTTTGTAACGTGACATGAGCAACTAATCATTTGAAAAGGGAATTTCCTTGGGGTGTGTGGCCTGCTTCTAATATATATATAGATGTCCTGGCAAAACTTGCCCACTCTGGGTCCTGCATCCAACTCATAATCCTCTGACCTTTGTTTCTTGGGACATGAGCCAGCACTCTGCCAACTGATCTGCCAATTTTGGGTTTGTCAGCCATGTGAGAAGCCTCCAGCCTGACATCTGACCCATGGATTTGGGACTTGCCAGCCTCCACAACTGTATGAGCCAATTCCTTGAAATAAATTTCTCTCTATGTATGTTTATACACACACACACATATATACATATATATATATGTTTTAATGGTTTCTTCCTCTAGAGAACCCAGCCTAAGACATTTGATACTGAGAGTGGTTCTAGAGACACATAATTGTAAGGATGAGTTTTCTGAATTGATTTTCAAGTCTGGCTAGTCTTAAAGGTATAGATGACTCTGCCTCCAGAAGTAAATAGGGTGCTGCTAAGGTATGAGGTGACAATAGAAATATGCAAAATAACAACACCAATGGATCAAATATTTCTGAGAAACAAGGCTTTGGGTGATTGTATATTTGAAACTTCTACAGTTTTATCAGAATGAGAAGTCTAGGGAGGCTGGCTAGTTGGTCCTGTTTTCACTAAACAAAGTGATGAAAGAAAGAGACAAGCTCCAGGTTTCAGAGTCACAGCTCAAGCTCCACATAAAAGACCTGAAAGTTGCCATTTGTGTCCTGAAGCAAAGCCTTATTTCTAGTAGTAACAAGCTGATGTTGCCGAAAACCAAACTCAGAGTCTAATAATAAGAGTGGCTGTATCACAACACCAACTGAATTCCTCATGTTAAATGGTGTCTGAAGTTAAAGTAAGGGCATTAATTGGGAAGAAATGAAATCTTGAAACTTGTTGTCTTAGGCTGGGTTCTCTAGAGAAGCAAAACCAGTGAAGCATATATGTATATACAGAGAGAGAGAGATTTGTTTCAAGGAAATGGCTCACAGGTTTTAGAGGCTGGCAAGTCCCAAGTACATGGGTCAGGCATCAGGGTGGAGGCTTCTCCTGACTCACGTAACTGCAGGGCCTGATGAATACAAGATCAGCAGGTCAGACGGTAGGCTGCTACCTCAAGGTAGCATCTAAGATTGACAGGTAAGATGTTAGGCTGCTGTCTTACAGTATGTGGACAATGACTAATCCCAAGATTGGTGGGTGAGATGGCAGGCTGCTGGCTCACATGTGGTGGAGGCTGAAAAATCCCAAGATCAGCAGGTGAGCTGGGTTTTATATATATATATATGTATATGTATATATCTGCATGTATGTACATATGTATATGTATATATATATGCATGTATGTACATATGTTTATGTATATATATTTGTATGTGTCTATATGTATATATATACGTATATATATACGTATATATATGTGTAAAAACCATTGCCGTCAAGTCAGTTCCGACCAGAGGTCAGATAATGATGAGCTGGATGAAGGATCCAGAGTGAGCAAAAGCCAGTGACTTTTGCTAGAAATTCCGTGTTTATTGGATGCAGGCCACATCTCCAAGGCAATGGTCTTTTAAATGATTGGGTGATCATGGCAGATCTCATCATGGAGGTGATTACATCATTTCATAACTGCCAAACTGCATCATAACTTCTAAACCCCTGAGAAACATTGTCAAGCCAAGTTGAAACACAACCTTAACCATCAGGCTCAGGATTGAGATATGGGCAGATAATCAGGAAGCTTGGAACTTTAAATCCCTAAATTCCATTGAATCACTCCTGTCACCAGAATCAGCCCTCTTACTCCTACATGAAGATATTACTCTTTGTCTGCTAAGCTACCCTCCCAGTAAAACCATTATGCTTCCCACTACCATCTGATGAGATTAACCCAGCTGTGCCTGAAGAGTCTTTGTCTGAGAAATTGCCTGGCGCTGTGCCTGGGGCATTGCTTGGGGGCATCACCTGAGACAGATGCTTTACAAGACATTGCTAAACGTCCCCAGGACCCACATCTACCACGTATTTTTGCTTTTAGGTTTATAACTAGATTAAGTCACAGCTAGCCTGAAGAGGTGAAGTACAATGTGTGACCCAGGAGAAGGTATGCTATAATCCAAAAGAACTGCTTGACTTTTCTAATATATACAAAGAGAAACCTGGGGAATATATGTGGAAATGTATATTGAGGGTGTGGGATAACAGTTCAAGGAGCATATAGATGGGTTAGTCTGGGCTTATTGATATGGGCCTACTAAGCACAGATACTTCATTCAATGTTTCAACTCAAGAGGTTAGAAAAGGATCTAATAGTTTATTTGGTTTGTTCACTGAAGCATGGATTAGGCAGTGGACTACACTAAATCAACTTTAAATGCCAGACTTGCCTTGGTATACTGTAGAAGAAGGTATCCAAAAGCTTAGGGAAATTAGCATGTTAGAGCGGATTTATCAGGTTGGACCCACAGACCCACACATGGAGTGCCCAGAGGTCACATCTTTTACCACAATGGTGAGGAACAAATTTTGTGAAGGGAGTCCCAGCATCCTTGAAGACTGCTGTGATTGTTATTTTATGGAAATCATATTTGACAGTGGGAACTTCCCCAATTGAATTAAAGCATCTAACTACTATGGAGATGATAAGACCCTAAGTGGCAGCATTTCCTAGACAAAGACGAGGTGGGAGTGATTACAGTAAGGAGCAGCAGGGTCAAAACAATAATCAGAATAGTCTAACTCATACAAAGTTATGGTATTGGCTACTCAGTCATGGTGTCCCTAGGAGTGAAATAGATGGGAAATCTACTAAATATTTACTTTATCTGTATAAGCAGATGGATTCTAGGTTACGTGAATGATAGTCTAACTAGAATTGCCAGAATAGAGATTCACCATCCCTCCATCAATTCCCAAACTTGAGGTGGTTTTACAGACCCACAACCCCTTGAATAAAGGGGAGGCCAGGTCCCCTTGAGGAGGGACTCCACTGCACTGTCAAAAATTTACACTGTTAATCTTTCTCCGAGTCTTCCCCAAAGGGATTTGTGACTTTTTACGAGAGCGAATGTTCACTGGGAAAAAGGAAATAATCTGATTTTGGGGGATTACTGGACACAGGCTCTCAACTAACTCTAATTCCAGAATACCCCAAATATCACTGTGGCCTACAAGTCAGAGTAGATGTGTATTAATCAGGTTATTAATGAAGTCCTAACTCAGGTCCATCTCACAGTGGGTCCGGTGGGTCCTAGAACACATTCTGTAGTGATTTCTCCAGTTCCCAAAGGCATAATTAGAATAGACATTCTCAGCAAATTTTAGAACCCCCACACTGGATCCCTGACTTGTGGAGTAAGGGCTATTATGGTAGTAAAAGCCAAGTGGAAGCCATTAGAACTGCCCCTACCTAGAAAAATAGTAACCCAAAAGCTATAACATATTCCTGTAGTGATTGAAGAGATTAGTGCTACCATCAAGGACTTGAAGGATTCAGGATTGGTAATTTCCACTACATCCCCATTCAACTTGCCTATTTGGCCTGTGTAAAAAACAGATAGATCTTGGAGAATGACAGTGGATTATCCTCAACATAACCAGGTGATGACTCCAGTTGCAACTGCTTTTCCAGATGTGGTTTCATCGCATGAACAAATTAACATATCTCCTAGTACCTGGTATGTAACCATTGATCCTGCCAATGACTTTTTCTTGATTCTGGTTTTGAAGGAACACCAGAAGCAGTTTGCCTTCAGCTGGCAAGTTCAGCAATACACCCTCACTTTCCTACCTCAGAGGTATGTCAACGCTCTAGCCCTATATCATAACTTAGTCCACAGGGACTTCGATCACATTTTTCTTCCACAAGATGTTACACTGGCCCATTATGTTGATGATATTATGCTGATTAGACCTAGTAAGGAAGAAATATCAATGACTCTAGACTTATTGGTAAGACATTTGTGTGCTACAGGGTTGGAAATTAACTCAACAAAAATTCAGGCATCTTCCAACTCAGTGAAATTTCTATGGGTTCAGTGGTGTGGGGCATGTCAAGATACTCCTTCTAAAGTGAAGGATAAGTTGTTATATCTTACCCCTCCTACAATTAAAAAGAAGGCACATTACCTAGTGGACCTCTTCGGATTTTGGAGACAACATATTCTTGATTTGGGGGAGCTACTCTGACCTATTTATCCAGTGACTCAAAAAACTGCTAGTTTTGAGTTGGGCACAGAACAAGAGAAAGCTCTGAAACAGGTTCACCTGCATGTAAGCTGCTGTGCCACTTGTGTCATATGATTTGGCTGATCCAATGGTTCTTGAAGTGTCAGTGGCAGATATAGATGCTGTTTTGAGTCTTTGGCAGGCATCTACTGGTTAATTACAGTGCAGACCCTTAAGATTTTGGAGCAAAGCTCTGCCATACTCTGCAGATAACTACTCTCCTTTCAACAAACTGCTTTTGGCTTGTTACTGGGCCTAGTAGAAACTGAATGCTTAACCATGGGCTTCCTAGTCACTATGAAACCTGAGCTGCCCTTTGTGAAGTGGGTGCTGTCTGATCCATAGAGTCATAAAGTCAGACATGCACAGCAACATTCCATTATTAAGCAGAATTGGGATATGAGATCTGGCTCAAACAGGACCTGAAGACACAGCAAGTTACATGAGGAAACGGCCCAAATGCCCATCATCCTCACTCCTGTCACATTATCTTCCTTCTCCTAGTATGCACCTATGGCCTCATAGGGAGTTCCTTATGATCAGTTGACGGTGGAAGAGAAAACTCATACGTGGTTTATAGATGATTCTGTGTGATGTGCAGGCATCACTTGAAAGTGGACAGTGGTAGCAATGAAGCCCCTTTCTGGGACTTCCCTGAAGAACAGTGGTGAAGGGAAATCCTCCCAGTGAGCAAAACTTCAAGCAGTGCATCTGGGGCTGTGCTTTTTGCTTGGCAGGAGAGATGGCCCAGTGTGTAAATGTATGCTGATTCATGGACTGTGGCCAATAGCTTGGCTGGATGGTCAGGGACTTGGAAGGATAATTGGTGACAAGAAGGTATGGAGAAAAGACATATGCATAGACCTCTCTGACTGGGCCAAAAGAAGTGAAGATATTTGTGTCTCATGTGAATGCTCATCAAAGGGTGACCTCAGCAGAGGAGGATTTTAACAATCAACTGGACAGGATGATGTGTTCTGTGGATAATACTCAGCTTCTTTCCCTAGCCACTCTGTCATTGCCCAATGGACTCATGAACGAAGTGTCTATGGTGGCAGAGATGGAGATTTGCATGGGCTGAGCAACATGGACTTCCACTCACCAAGGCTGACAAGGCCACTGATGGATACCCAATCTGCTAGCAACACAGACCAACGCTGATTCCACAATATGGCACCATTCCTTGAGGTGATCCACCAGCAAACTGGTGGCAGGTTAATTACAATGGACCGCTTCCAACATAGAAAGGGCAGCTTTTTGTTCTTACTGGAATAGACACTTAACTTGGCTACAGATTTGCCTTCCCTGCACACAATGCTTCTAACAAAACTACAGTCCGTGGGCTTACAGAATGTCTTATCTACCGTCATGATGTCCCACAAAGCATCACTTCAGATCAAGAACTCCCTTCACAGCAAATGAAGTGCGGCAGTGGGCTGACGGAATTCACTGGTCTTACCATGTTCCCCATCATCCTGAAGCAGCTGGATTGATAGAAAGATAGAATGGCCTTCTAAAAACACAATTACAGCACCAGCTAGGGGACAATACCTCGCAGGGTTAGGGCAGTGTTTTCCAGGAGACTGTATATGCTGTAAACCAGTGTCCAGTATACGATACTGTTTCTCCCATAGCCAAGTTTCATGGATCCAGGAATCAAGGGGTGGAAATGGGAATGACACTATTGACTATTGCCCCTAGTGACCCACTTGCAAATTTTTTTAATCCTGTCTCCGAGACGCTATACTCTGTGGGTCTAGAGATCTTACTTCCAAAGGAAACAATGTCCCCACCAGGAGACACAACACTGATTTTCCTTTGAACTCGAAGTTGAGAATGCCACCCTGCCACTTTGGGCTCCTCATGCCTCTGGATCAACAAGCAAAGAAAGGAGTTACTGTACTGACTAATGTGATCCTGATTTCCAAGAGAAAATAAGATGGATATTACATAATGTAGGTAAAGAAGAGTGTGTCTGAAATACAGGAGATCCCTTAGGATGTCTCTTAGTACTGCCATGCCCTGTCATTAAAGTCAGTGAAAAACTACAGCAACCCAATTCCAACACTAATGGCCCAGACCCTTCAGGAATGAAGGCTGGATTACCCACAATGTAAAGAACCGTGACCAACTGAGGTGCTTGCTGAGGGAAAAGTGAATATGAAATGTGTGGTGGAAGAAGGTAATTCTAAATACTAGCTGTGACCACATGACCAGTTGCAGAAACAAGGACTGCAATTGTTTTTATATTTTTCCTAGTTTTGCTACACATGTATGATTGTGTATATATATATATACACACACACACACCCCTAAATATATATATATTTCAAATGTCTTTTTTTCTTCCCTCCTTTATTCCATTACTTATTATAAAATATAAGCTGTAAACAGGGCTAGTGTGTTTTCAGTAGTATGCATATTATTTGTATCATGGTAGGCGCAAGTATGACTTTATAATTGTCTTTATTTAGAAATTATGTTTGGTTTAAGGAGATGTATACAGGTGCCAAGTTGACAAGCGGTGGACAGTGATGGTTAAGGTTGTGTGTTAATTTGACTAGGCAATGATTCTCGGCGGTTTGGCAGATATTATGTAATTATCCTCCATTTCTGTAATGTGATGTGAGCAGCCAATCAGTTGAAAGAGTCCTTTCCTTGAGGATGTGGCCTGCATATAATATTTATATAGATGATCTGGCAAAGCTCACCCTCTCTGGATCCTTCATCCGACTCATTATTCTCTGTTCTCTGGTTTTTGTGAGTCAGCAGCCTGCCATCTGACCTGCCAATTTTGCATTTGTCAGCCCCTGTGATTCAGGGGAAGCCTCCAGCCTGATGTCTGACTTCCGAATTTAGGACTTACCAGCCTTCACAACTGTATGAGCCATTTCCTTGAAACAAATCTGTCTCTCTCTCTGTCTCTGTATGTGTGTGTGTGTGTGTGTGTGTGTGTGTGTGTGTGTATATATATATATACACACTTCACTTTTTTTGCTCTGCTAGAGAACCCAGCCTAAGACACTGCTCAAGTTTCTTAGGCTTAGTCCTTTAGAGAATGTTCTATGAAGGAAACACTAATGATTTATGTCTTATGAATTATTCACTGTTATCATTATTAGTCTCATAATTCCAACCACGCTGTTCATTTTTTTTTTTTTTTTTTTGCTTAAAACTCAGCAGACAAAACATTAGCAGGCATACCATGGGGAATTTGGGGGGCCTGGTTTGGAAATATAGCTGCCTTCCACCTCTAAATCCAGTGATTTCGTATATATATAACTCTGCTTATCATTTTCAAACACAAAGTTTTTAAAAAAGTGATACGTATCAAAGCGATAGCTTGAAGTGAATGAGTGTTCCCATGCAATGCGATGTTTGAGCACGGCCAGCTTCACGAGTGACAATAAGACCCGTTGTTTATTGATAGCTTATAGTTCAGCAGGCATAGTGATGGATGGATAATGCACAATAATTGTATGGTAGACTATTTTTTATTTCCTATGATCTCTCAAACAATCAGAGATTTATGGTGTAAAATCATCTCTTCCATTGATAGCCTAAATATCACCAGTACTGACAGATTTAAGCCTACTCTCCTAAAAACAGGACCCTGGTGGCACAGTGATGGTTAGGCTGCCAACCAAACGGTCAGCACTTCGAATCCACCAGCCACTCCTTGAAAATCCTATGGGGCAGTTCTAATCTGTCCTAAAGGGTCGCTATGAGTTGGAATTGACTCAACAGCAATGCATTTGGTTTGGCTTTCTCCTAAAAGCACCAAATTTCAAGTAAGGGATTACATCTCTAGCCCCTGTCCAGTTATTATAAATATGTTCATCAGATTATTCTCTCCAAGCCAACTGGAAAGGGAGTAGATTGAGAGCACAGCCTCTCTGCTTGGGAAGAAAGGTGTTTACAACCAAGGGGTCTAGAAAAGCTGGTCTAACTGATGCTGGCTCCTTCCTGCTCTGGGTGCTTGTCTCCTAGAGCCCCAGTGAGACTCTTAGATTTTGGAACTGATCTTTCTGGCTACAGGGATAACTAAGTTTCTACACACAAGTGTAAACTTTATGGTTGTTTCTTTCTTTATTATCTGTACATGCCAAAATTCCAGGAAGAAGCATTTCTAGGGTACTATTAATTGGTAAAAAATGTTCCTTAGGCCTTTTGTTTTAGAAGATACAGACAGAAGATAATGCTTATTTGGAGAGCTCTACTTGTTTTATCTCATTCAACTGCACAACAATGTTGTAGGTGGATATTATTGAACACTTTTTAGGCGTGAAAAAAATAGATACTTAGAAAGCTTATACGTCTTGATTTGTTCATTCTACAAATATTTATTGTGTCCTTGCTGTGTGTCCAGCACTGTTATATGTTCTGGGGTTGTGAGAGTGTGGCAAAATCCTCTGCCTTAAGGTGCCTATGATGTTGTAAGGACATTCACAAGCATAGTCAGTAGCAGACTTTTTTGCCTCATTATATATGGTTATTATTGAAAGAAGGGTAAGAAAAGATCACTTATTAGAAGATCAAAGGCTCATAATTATAGCAAGGCAAGGTGAGAAATAAATACCTCCCTCCACTTTCTTCAACTCCCTAGAACTCCCCCATCATTTGGTTTCTCCCTGGAAGATGGCTCTGGATATCAGGCCCACTTGTGACCCCTTTAAACAAAGAGAACTATAAGGTTGAAGAACATGTCTTGAGATATTCCAGGTCCTACAATTTCCAGGGTTGATGTAAGTGTTCTACTTGGAGAAAATTTAGTTCACTCACCTCAAGGCATGTCCCGGCCTTGACCTTCTTTATGTCCCGTTTGTTTCAGGGACTGGATTTTCCTCAATTTCTGAGCAGTAGCATTGAATGCTGATCTCCATCATTGTCCCAGGTGAATAAAAGGGGAGACTGCCTTCTGCTATGTTGTAAGGCTATATCAAGAACCTACCCAAATCAAGATTTCCTCTGAATTGGGGTGAAGCAGAGCTGGGATTTCCAGTAAGTCAGGGTGGGCTTGGAGTTAAATACTGATGAGCCTGCCTGTGGGACTTACAGACCCAGGTGCACTGTTGCACACCCCTGCCTACACACATACTCACACACAACCCCGAGTGGAGTGGGGAATTAGTCAGCGGAGGCCTGACAAAGTGCTTCCTACACATGCTGTTCTGTCAGGCGGCACAGATTCTCAGGCTTCAGAGGTAATTACATGGATTTTCTGTCTTGTACTTGGAAAAACACAGCCCCGCACTGCGCGGCTGCTGCTGGCTCGTTGCTGACAACACCTTTGGCTCTGGCAGGCAGCAGGCTGCAGTAGAATGTTTACGTGCTCTCTTTTAAGAAGTCAAACCCCAAGAAGGCTTAGGATGTACCAGTGGAAGGGGAGGGATGAAAGTTTACATGAGAAGAAGTGTGTATAGAAGGTTCTTTCAAACAACCAAGCAAGGCATTCCAGAGGAGGTGGTGCCTCCAAATGAGGAAATTGCAAAAGAAAAGTCTACAACAATGCTTGTATTAATGAGTTTTATTTTATTTCCCTTCATCCATCAACATAATTACTTGGCCAGTAATAACCATTTTGCTTTCAATCGATCCGTTAGTCAATCAACAATTATTAGTCCCTGCATATCCAAAATTCTAGGCCAGGCAGTCTGTGCTTAGAGGGTGTGGAGAATAAAGTGTAAACCACAGTGCCTGCACTGAAGGAGCTTACAAAGAAGGTGAAAGACAATTAATTAGTTATTTCAGGAAAACTGAAAAGAAAAGGTGACAATCTGTGGTTTGTATCCAGCTGGGTATCCAGTGCAAATCCTGGTATCAAGCTTTTACCCACCATTTGGGGACATGCCATTTTGAAGTTTTGATCTTAATGATCATTAGAACCAAGAAATGAAATACAGGAACAGGAATAAATAGAAAACAAAATGTGTTGGGGTACTTTATGATAAGTAAAAAGCGATAGGGCAGAGCTCAGAAAAAAGGAGGAAAACATGAGTGAAAACTGTTGTTGTGGTTGGGTGCTCTCAAGTCACTTTTTGACGCATAGCAACCCATGTGACAGAGTAAAACTACCTGATAGGATTTTTCTGGGCTGTAATCTTTATGGGAGACATAACCAGGTCTTTCTTGTGGAGCTGCTGGGTGGGATTGAACCGCCAGCGTTGTAGTTAGCAGCTGAATACTTAACTGTAGCATCACCAGAGCTCTTTGACTAAGAATTACTCTGTGTCTAAGAGAGTATACTTACACCAGTACAATGCTGTGAGGAGCTGGGCCTGAGGGAGAAGTTGTGTCACTAGTGTGCAATATCCCATAAGCAACTAGTGCGCCTATTGCACGAGGGGCTTGTTAGAGGTAGGATTCACAAGCTATGTGACTGGAAAATCCTAGGTCTGAAGCAGGTTCGTATTAGGCTGCAGCGATGATCCTGGTTGTTATATCAGGTTAAGATGATAGTCACCAATGCTGACCAAGAGTAGATTTATGAATTTCCTATTTCTAGGATTAAGTTGGGGCCCTGGTGGTGCAGTGGTTAAGTGTTTGGCTGCTAACCAAAAGGTTGGCAGTTCAAATCCACAAGCTGCTCCTTGGAAACCCTATGGGGAAGTTCTACTCTATCCTACAGGGTCACTATGAGTGGGAATCGACTTATGATTAAGTTTGTATGTCTCCCTGTATTTGCTATAACATCTGCAAAGCTGACTCAAACTCTGTGAGGACTCATCTGTAGCATAAAGAATTAGGAAGAGCCAGGGATGAAGCATGCATATATGAATTTACTACTAACTTGTTTGTGATCTAGAACAAGTCACTTTTTTTCTCTGAACTTCTTTTATATCCCCAAATCTTTCAGATATTCTTAGGCCAACTCTAGTTATTCAACCATGGCTGGTGGTTTTAACCTACGTGCAACACCCAGTCTGTCTCTTTCATTCCCATGCTCACGACTCTCTTTGGCTTTTTGCCAGATATTTTTGATTCCCCTCAGTCTATCAAAACCTGGGCTTATTTTCCAGCATGACTCAAGTCCATCTTCTACCTGCAGCCTCAACATCCCTTCTGATCTGCTTTCTCTCCTTCCTCTGAACTCCTGAAGCAATGCATCAGATCCAAGTTGTCAAGCACTAGAGGCTACGTGATATTATTCCTCAATAGTTTCATTTAAGTTTGTCCTGTGTGCTTCTAAGGAGTACATTGCATGTTGAGGCACTGGGTAGACTAACAAAAACGGTTGTTGATTTCTTTATTACATCTTTTAGGGGACTGAACATTATCAAGAAACGTAACTTGATTTACATTCGGTTAAGTTTGGCATGAACCAGAAAAACAAAACCAAACAAAACAAAGCTTTTGGGTTCAGGAGGGATTTTTGTTAATGACTTCCTCCACCAAGCCTAACAAGTGTCTAGACTTCCTTCCCACTTAGTTTCTTTTCTGATTATCTTCCCATTTTCCTTAGAAATTTCTGAATCAGCTACATCGGTAACATAAAAAAAGGACCCCCCCCAAGTTCATCAAAAGGGACAGAGATTGTGTGTGTGAATTTGTTTACACATTAATGAATAGAAAACAGATGTAATCTTCATTTTATCAAGTGCTGTATTCCTCAAGATTGCCTAATGAGGTAGGTGCTATTTTACTCCCATTTTAAGGATCACAGAACTGAAACTCAGGGGAATTAAGTAACTAGTTCAAGATCACATGGCTAGTAGGGGAGGCCAAATTCAAACCTCGGGCTGTCTGGTTGCAGTCTTTTGTTAATTTTCTGAATACAAAAGATTAAGGGGAAATTCCATAAGGCATTGGCAAGAAATATTTTGTCTTACGGTGTCGACAGTTCGTGAGGCTGTTAACCACTGTCATAGGCAATACGTGTATTAACTGTTTAATGAGAAACTATTTGTTCTGCAAACTTTCATCTAAGGTACAAAAAAAAAAAAGAATTATCTATGTGAGATCAGATTGACAACAGCAACTCAAAAGGTTTGATGGGAAGCCTAGGGGGCAGTGAGTTAAAGATAATGGTGATGGAATAATTTGGAAAGGATAGTGAGAATAGCAGCACAACTGGAAGAATGTAATCAGTGTCACTGAATTGTACATGTAGAAACTTTTGAAATGGTGTAACTCTGGCTATGTACCTTTTCACCAAAAAAAAGTTCTCCAAGGTCGAGAAGGGAGAGTGTTGACATGTCTTGGGGTTGTTAACCACTGTCATAAAACAATATGTGTACTGACTGTTTAATGAGAAACTATTTGTTCTGTAAACCTTCATCTAACGTACAATAAAAGAAAAATTTTTTAAAAATAAATATTTTGTCCTATACTCACGAAGCTGAAGAAAATTAGAACACATCCCCAAGAGCCAAAGTAGGACCTTGGGTATATCCCACCTGAATTTAGAGACCATCTCAAGAATAGATTTTGTATGGAATACTAATGACCAAAGATTAGGTGAGTTGTGGAATGACATGAAGGACATCATACACGAAGAAAGCAAGAGGTCATTAAAAAGACAGGAAAGAAAGAAAAGACCAAACTGGATGTCAGAAAAGACTCTGAAACTTGCTCTTGACTGTTGTTGAGTAGCTAAAGCAAACAGAAGAAATGATGAAGTAAAAGAGCTGAACAGAAGATTTCAAAGGGCTGCTTGAGAACACAATGCAAAGTAGTATAATGACATGAGCAAAGACCTGGAGTTAGAAAACCAAAAGCGAAACACACACTCAGTATTTCTCAAGCTGAAAGAACTGAAGGAGAAATTCAGGTATCTGTTTTCAATATTGAAGGATTCTATGGGAAAAATATTAAACGATGAAGGAAACATCAAAAGATGATGGAAAGAATACACAGATTCACTGTACCAAAAACAGTTGGTCAACGTTCAACCATTTCAGGAGATAGCATATGATCAGGAACTGATGGTACAGAAGGAAGAGGTCCAAGCTGCACTGAAGGCACTGGCAAGAAACAAGGCTCCAGGAACTGATGGAATACCAACTGATATGTTTCAACAAATAAATGCAGTGCTGGAAGGGCTCACTAGTCTATGCCAAGAAATTTGGAAGGTGGCTACCTGGCCAACCGACTGGGAGAGATCCATATTTATGCCTATTCCAAAAAAAGGGTGATTTAAGCAAACGCAGAAATTATCGAACAATACCATTAATATCACACACAAGAAATTTTCCTGAAGATCATTCAAAAGCAGCTGCAGCAGTACGTCGATATAGAACTGCCAGAAATTCAAGCTGAGTTCAGAAGAGGACATGAAACCAGGGATATCATTGCTGATGTCAAATGGTACCTGGCTGAAAACAGAGAATACCAGAAAGATATTTTTTACCTGTGTTTTATTGACTATGCAAAGGCATTCAACTGTGTAGATCATAACAAATTATGGATAACATTGTGAAGAATGGGAATTCTAGAACACTTAATTGTGCTCATGCGGAACACGTATATAGATCAAGAGGCAGCCGTTTGAACAGAATAAAGGAATACTGTGTGGTTTAAAGTCAGGAAAGGTGTGTGCCAGGGTTGTATCCTTCACCATACTTATTCAATCTGTATGCTGAGCAAATAACCCGCGAAGCTAGACTGTACGAAGAAGACCATGGCATCAGAATTGGAGGAAGACTCATTATTAACCTGCGATACGCAGATGACATAATCTTGCTTGCTGAAAGTGAAGAGAACTTGAAACATTTACTGATGAAAATCAAAAACCATAATCTTCAGTATGGATTCCACCTAAACATAAAGAAAACAAAAATCCTCACAGCTAGACCAATAAGCAACGTCATGATAAATGGAGAAAAGATTGAAGTTGTCAAGGATTTCATTTTACTTGGGTCCACAATCAACACTAGTGGAAACAGCACTCAAGAAATCAAATGGCGCATTGCATTGGGCAAACCTGCTGCAAAAGACCTCTTTCAAGTGTTAAAAAACAAAGATGTCACCTTGAAGACTAAGGTGTGTCTGACCCAAGTCATGGTGTTTTCAATTGCCTCATTGTCCAGATTTCAAATTATAAAAGGATAAAAATGTATTTATCCTATAATACATGCTTCAGATATGAACTTCTTTAAAATGTTATAAATACTCTATTCTGTGACCAGTGAGACATGTATGTCCCACCTATATTTTCTGCCCCTCTGGTTTAATGGGAAGCTACTTTCCCACTAACAATAGGCACAGCTGTCAGGAGGGGACCTCTATAACAGTTTGAAGCAGAAGAAACAGGCGTGTGCCACAAATTACTGTTTTTACAGGGTATTGTATGAGGTGATGCATTCTGGTACACCCTGTAGTGGCATATGTGTCCCAACAACCTGCACCTGAGTCTACAGGGGCATTTGAGTCCCAAAGTTCAATATTGTATGTACATCCAACTAATCCTACTCCCCAGAGTCCAGAAGGACATACACATCCGCCAAAGAGCAGAGGAACACATATGTCTCACCAATCCTACCTCAAGAATCCAGAGGGGCACATTCAATTCAGACACACTCAACGATTCAGCATGCATTCCATTAATGAAAAAAATTAACACAAGTTACAAAAAAAAAAAATTATTCGGTCATGAAAAAGCTAAGGTACTACCAAATTAATCTTTCAAAGAAAACACACTACTCAAAATCCCTTACTGGTACACCTTTGTTTTAGAATAAAATCCAAATTTGTCAATGTGATTAAAACAAACAAATGCACACCGTTATTAACAACAACAAAGAAAAGCAACTTTATGACTATCAAAGTGCATGTTTCATCTTTCTATTCCCATTTCCCCACTCAGAGGCTACCCTTTGTATGGAGTCACTTGCAGCTTGATATCACCATGCTTTCCCTGCCTTGCCCTTGCTGGACCCTCTGCCTGGAATGTCCTCCCATCACTTTATTTCTTGAATGACATCTGTGTGTTTGTCAAGACCAAGGCAAACATCATCTCGCCAGGAAGCTTTCTCTTTTCTTTTTTTTTTCCCTGAATTTTTTTTTTTATTGTTGTAGTTTAAATGAAGTTTACATTTCAAGTTAGTCTTCCATACAGAAGTTTATACATACGTTGTTATGTGACCCTAATTGCTCTCCCCATACTGTGTGACAGCACACTCTTCCTTTCCACCTCTGATTCCCCATGTCCATTCAACCAGCTCCTAACCCTCTCTGCATTCCCACCTCTCCTCTGGACAGAAGCTGCCTGTTTAGTCTCTTGTATCTACTTAAGCTAAGAGACACACTCCTCACAAGCATCACTTTCTGTCCCACAGTCCAGTCCAATCCCTGTCTGAAGAGTTGGCCTTGGAAATTGTTTTACTTCTGGGCTGATAGAGAATCCAGGGGCCATGCTTTCCAGGGTTCCTGCAGTCTCAGTCAGACCATTAAGTCCGGTCTTCTTACTAGAATTTGAGTTCTGCACCCCACCTTTCTCCTGCTCCATCCAGGACCCTCTGTTGTGTTCCCTGTCAGGGCAGTCATTGGTGGTAGCCGGGCACCATCTACTTCTTCTGGTCTCAGGCTGATGAAGTCTCTAGTTTATGTGGCCCTTTCTGTCTCTTGGGCTAATACTTTACTGTGTCTTTGGTGTTCTTCATTCTCCTTTACTCCATGTGGTTGGGACCAATTGATGCATCTTAGATGCCTGCTTGCAAGCGTTTAAGACCTTAAACACCACTCACCAAAGTAGGATGCAGAACATTTTCTTAATAAGCTTTGGGAAGCTTTCTCTTAATCCTCTACACACACACCTAGAGGCTGGGCAGTTGCCCCTCTTTTTGCTCCCATAATACATGTTCTGCTCTTTTTCATGGATGAACACACTCAGTGCTGGTTCTCTTTTCTTGCTCTCCCCATGCAATATGATCTGGAAGGTGGAACCTGTTATTTATTCATTTATATATCTTCAGTTCTTAGCATAATTGTTAAGTTTCCACTTGTTAGTTGCCCTTGAGTCAGCTCTGACTCATGGTGACCTTATGCATAACAGAAATATGGCCTTGTCATGCTTCATTTTAATGATCATTGCTATGCTTGAATACATTGTTGTGGCTATTATGTAGTACCTTCAAGCCTAGGCTTATCTTCTAGCACCATATTTTACAAAATTCTCTTGTGATCCATAAGGTTTTCATCAGCTAATTTTCAGAACTAGATCTCCAGGCCTTTCTCCCTAGTGTGTCTTAGTCTGGAAGCTCTGCTGAAACCTCTCCATCATGGGTGACCCTGCTAGTATTTGAAATACTGGTGATATAGCTTCCAGTATTACAGCAACACATAGCCACCATAGTACAACAAACTGATAGACAGTGGATAGAATTCCTAATAGTTTCTTATTTAATATTCAAAACAACCTTAAGAGGTAGGGATCCTTTACACATGAAGAACCTGAAACTCAAACAGTAGAAGTGATTTACATAAAATCATATCTTTTGTAAGTAACAGAGTCAGATTCAAACCCAGACCTTCGTGGCCCTTATTTTTTTCTTATACCATGCTAGGCAAACCAGATGCTTTAATAATGACACTCTCATCAAACTGGTCTGGGAATGGGATACCGTAGGTTTAGTTCTGATCTGATTGCAGCTAGCTCTGTGGTCTTCAGCAAATTACTTAGTTTCCCTTTGTTAAGTCTCCTTGGCCCAGGTTGGCACATTTCTCTGACTCACACACCCAAGCCTTAACAGTGGTGTGCCACTTGATAGGTGAGGAAGCTCAAGGAAGCATAAAAAGTAAACAGAGATGAGGTGGTAGGTGTTAATAGAAACCTTCTCTATGTTTGGATATTTGACAATGGATTTTATTAAATATGGGCCTTCATTTTTTACCTCTCTCTATATTTGCCTCCTTAGGAAGAAAAGTCTGGCAATTTACTTCCAAAATTCAGCTAATGAAAACACTATAGATCACAACTGTCTGATCCTACCTGATTTTGGGGATGGCACAGGACGGTGGACTGTCTCATTCCGTTATGCATGGGGTCACCATGAGCTGAGAGCCAAGTAGACAGCAGCTAACAACAATAGAATCTGCCCCTTAGACTGCCACACACTGAAATTGCACAAAGATAATATTATATTTGTGTGTTATTACTTCTTGACAATGTTGATGAAAATAAAGAGCAATATTAGTATTATTAAAACTATTTAAATTACCTCATCCTGAACATTGCACAGAATAAATGGAGAAAATCTATGTCAGAAAGTGGCAAGGAGTAAAATTAAGTCAGGCAAGATGATTTATTTGAAAACTTTTAACAAAGTCTCTCTAATAGGTGAGAGTTGAAAAAAAAATTAAATCTTGTTTTGACAGCATTTCTTTCATAGGGAGAAATATGTTGGGGTATATAGAGAAGTCATTTTTTTAAAGACAAAGGAAATTTGACACAATATAGTTAAAAAAGATTTATTTATGTCGAAAAATAGTACTCTCCTATATTATAGCTCTACATCCTATTACTTCTATTTGATACTGAAAAATAGAGAAAGATAACTCATATCTAAATAAACATTGATCCCAATGCATTTTCAATTCAAATAAACTGTCTTCATTCAACAATGAAATTCATGTAAAAAAGAAGTGGATTTTTTTTTCCTTTTCCTCCTTTTATTTATATATCCACCATCAGACAAGCCATAACACTACCTGAACAACTGTATGTGTTAACAAACCAACATAGATCAATAGCTATAATCTGACACACATGCACCGTTCTCTACGAAAACATCCATAGTCTAAAAGCTGAGTGGGCATAACTGGAAAAAATATGCTGCACAGATACAATGTTGGCAGAAGATTAAATAACCAGATGTCAGGGAGAAAAAAAAAATAAATGAAACTGAACGCATATTGGAAATGTACAGGTGTTCTGTTGAGCTAAACTGTTCAGGATTAATAATAAGGAAATTATCTTCTACTTGCAGTCACTCAATTACTATGTGTGCAAATATTTTGGATTAGATGTTTCCTATTCAAATATATTGCTCTCTACCTACGGAGTCCTGTTGGGAGTCAAGGCAGAACAAGGATATGAGTTGCACAATGCAGTCCTATCTGAAAACAGTATCTTAAGTTGCTGTAGAGCCTTTCATAAGCGAAACCGCAGATGACTCGTGTCATTCAAATCTGTAGCACTGTGATGGAGCAATGAAAAGAGAATATATAACTTAGTAATGGGCTCAGGCAGCTGAGAGAAGCCAAGTTTATGTAGAGCATTTGAATGAAAAGAGATGAAATTCAAGACTGTGTCAACTCAGCCAGCACCTACACAAACCAAAAAGAAAATAAGCCATTTGCCATTTTATTATAAGGCAATACGGATGTGGATAGGGCAGCGCACCAGGGACAGAGACCATACAACATTTTTATCATTTTCCAATGTTATTATATGAAATAATTCACTGTAATTACACACAATAGAAGATAGTGTGTCTCCTCTGACTAATATTTTTTAAAGGGTGACTCTTGGCTTCCCAGCATGCTAAATTGTCAGGGGTGACCACAGCAGGAGACACTACCAATTAATCTTTAAAACTTTTAATTTACCACTTAAAATTTGCTCTATTTTACTTCTACAAGCATTGTATCCCATACTTCCATAGTTCTATAATTCCTGAAATTGTTGTATGAGTACAGTCTCATTGTTTCTATACTGTTTGTAAATACAGGGAGGGAACACAACACATTAAACCAATTTACTTGCTTATGTAAATATTATATGTCAGATTCTGTCTAGAAAAAAAGAGAATGAAGAGAGGAAGTGGGCTGTGGGATGGGGTTTAATATTGGACAAAGTTACAGAGGTGGAAGAGGGTACAGAATAGAGAGGTTATCTTTTCAGAAAAACAAACAAAAAAGACACAGAGAAAAACATAGACAACTATTTAAAATTAATACAAATATGAAGACGTGTGACCTTAGTGTGGAAACTGGGGTGGGTATCTGGGAATGCATCAGTTAAGAGGCAATGAAAGGTGGCAAAGTGATGAGTCACATATCAAAGAACAGAGATGGAGACCAAAAAAAAAAAACAGAAGGCCAAAGCCATTGTGATAGGCTTGATGCAAACAGGGGAATATATAGATTAGTCTGCATATAAAAAAAAAAAACCCAAACATCCATTTTTATTTTTCCAAAAGAATATCATGAGCAAAATATGGATACATACATACATAGATGGATAGATAGATTTTAAAATATCAGAAAAAAAACACATCAACAACAACAAAAATTTGATGAAGCATGGGGTCAGACATACAAATACCCAATAATCATATGTAAAAATACTCAACCTCACTAGTAAACAAATACAAAATGAACTGTACTAATTTTAAACCCCTCAATTTGACTATTATTTAGAAAAAAAATTTAGAAAGCTGCACACCCAGTACTGGCAAGACTGTGGTGATGCAGGAACTCTGTCACTGTACTCTTTAGGGAGCAATTTGGTGGCATGGACAGAAGGTTTTAGAATTTTGCTTTTATATTAACAATTTCACAAAATAAGCCTATGTTTTAATTTTTACATCTCCACACAAACTCACACTAACATGTGAACCATTCACACTTATTTATCACGTTGTTTCAGAAAAGCATGAACTGGGATTTGGGCCTGTTTCCATGGAAGAGGTACGCATCTGCTTTCTGTCCTCCCCATCCTCTGTAGAGGTTTTTAGGGACATGGAGAAAAAGTGAGTTGGAGCATATGCTCTGTTCCCCTAACCCAGCCCCACGGACCAGATCTGATTTTTGGGAGAGAGTAAACTGTAAGGAAACGCTCAAGACATTGATGTGAGAAAGGATTTTCTGATACCCTGACAAAAACTACACTGCTTTGGGTCTCCAGAGACAAAGTTCAATAAGCATTTAGAGGACAATTTAACCACAATGGCTATGAGAATTGCACATAGTGTGGTGGTGTTTTTGGACACCTCAAGGTTTTGGTAATGTTGAGGAATTCAGGAGAATGACATTTTCTGGGAAAGGGGAGCCATGTTGTCAGGGCATGGCTGATAGCAGGGACAGAAGTAAGATATTACCACCATGAGATTTTTAGGGAACAGATATCACCTGAGACTGAAGGCAAAAAAATGACAGAACTATCTATTTAGGCATGCTTAACGCATCTGGGGGTACAGAGACAATTGGTGATAAATTGGTGATAAAAATATTAGCCAAAGATGTAGTCAAAATCAGTAAAGAAATTCCCTCACAGCAACTCCAAAATAAGGAGCAGACAGAAAGGCTATACAATTCCCAGGTTGAGGTCAGGAAGGAAATGGATGATTCTGGAGTATAGTAGAAGTAACAGTTATGCGAATTCTCATGACTGACCTCAAATATGAAGCAAACTATGTTATAATCTTTTTCCTCTTTTGGCAGACGCGTTGTAAAAGCAGCAACTGCAGGAAATGGTGGGGTGGGGGCATTATGACAGTCTGTGTCTCTGATGGAAGCGAAAGCTCTGGCTCCACACATTCAGCAGGAGAGACAACTCGAGAGTCTACAGAAATGGTGAGCACCTGCCAACCAGGTGAAGCAAATCTGCCTACAGGACCAGTAAAGCAAGGCAGAAATAGGGCACGTCAAAGCCAATAAGGAGCTGAAAGGGGGTTTGGGGATTATTGATTAAAATGCTGGGCCCAACTGCATAGAATGAATGGAACAAAGGCTACACTGAAAATCCTGGAAAGATTTTAGCTAGCCCACTCCTGCTGGTAGTTCAAACTTTCTTTCTTTTTTTTCCCACCTACAGGAACCTGTCTTGGTGCCCTGAAGAGCCACTAAACACCATTTTATCTGA
>NW_004444014.1:9342196-9349696 GCF_000243295.1 Trichechus manatus latirostris | reverse complement strand
GCCAATAAATGGTTAGATAAAACCTAAGTGTCATCCATCACTCTAGCAAATCTGCTTTTACAACTGTACAATTTTACTAATCCCCTTTTCTACCAAGGGATGTCCTTGCCCCACCACCCCCATGAAAATCTAGGTTTCCTCAATTTTCAAACTTTATTGATGCTTAAATGCTTAATCAAACGTACACTTTCAGTAGTCGTGTGCATGCAGATTTGGATGGTGTTAAAATGCCAAAATCCCAGTAAGTTGAATGTTTCAACTGAAAAATATTGTATGTCACATCCCCATAACTACCAATCTTCCAAGGCCAAGCTCAAATGTCAGCATATCTAAGAGGCATTTCCTATTCACCTGACCTGAAAATGAGTGCTCTTTTCCTAAAAATTCAATTACGCTTGTTTGTTCCTACTCACGTGCCATTTATATGCACTGCTTAACTAACCAGGCTATGCTCTAGTAGTAGAAACTTTAGCGTAGAAGGCATTAGAATATGTTACACTCCCAGAAAATTTTATGTGGATGGAATAAGCACTCAATAAATATTTCTTGCCTGTCTACATGGAATCAAAACTACAGATGAATTTCTATCAGTTAAGTAAAAAAAAAACAAATGTTTTGCCTACATACTGACATAGATAATTTTCTATTGAATTGATTCATTGGATTCTGTAAAGATTTGGTCATACATATGCCTTTTTTATGAGTTAATGTTTATTATGTTCTCACAGTACTCTTGGGGCTTCACAGGTAAGTAGAGACTGTACACTCGGAGTCGATTCTAATCAGGTATCTCCTTTCAGAGAGCTGCACTCCACTCCAATGCCAAGGAGGAAGTGGATAGAGGAGCAGTTTTGGCTTCCCTACAACAGCCTGAGTGCAGTCAAAGTAGAGAAGTGAGGGTTCAAAGCACTAGTTCAGAGCACATTACGTTATCTTAAATGAAAAACACAAACTTGCCTAGCATATCCTTAAGTTGGCTGTTGGCGTCGTGTACCTTCAAGTCATTTCCGACTCATAGCGACCCCAAAGAGCAGAGTAGAACTGTCTCATAGGATTTCCTAGGATGTAATCCTTACAGGAGCAAATTGCCAGGTCTTTTCTCCCTTGGAGCTGCTGGTGGGTTCGAACTGCCAACCTTTTGGTTAGCAGCCAAAGCCCCCCTTTATCCCAGACCACTTGGATTTTGAAATTTCTGCATCTGGTTTAAATAATTTTTCACTTCTTTCATTATCTGTACTAGTAGCCACTTTTTGGGGAGCAGTGGTAGTTCAGGGGTAGAATTCTCTCAAGCATAGCCACCACCAGTCTGTCAGTGGAGGCATATATGTTGCTACGATACTGAACAGATTTCAGTGGAGTTTCCACACTAAGCAGACTAGAATGAAAGGCCTGGTGATCTACTTCCAAAAATCAGACAATGAAAACCCTATAGATCACTATGATCCAATCTCATTCTGTACAGAGTCAGCACGAGTTGGGACCCAGCTCAATGGCAGCTTTCAACAACAAGCTACTTTTTGCAGTTGTTATTTTTACCTTTCTGTATCATCATCCTTGTACTCAGAGTGTCTAGTTGAGAAACATGATAATCACACCTTAATGAGCAAGGTAAGAGTAAATGAGGATTTTAATACTCGAAGTCAGGAGTTGTGCACCCTTCCCCTGAGGCAAATGGATACATTTATCTTGAAGTTTGTGCCACATGTTGTTTGCTCTCCCCTTCCTTTTGACATCCCTTGTCCCACATAACGCAGTCTCTACTTCCCCTCATGTTCCACTTGCACCGAATATTCTCAGCACCTCTTGTAGTTTAACAGTTTATTTGGGCATCTGCCAGCAAGTACCACAGAACTGGAAATTCTTCTCTCCTTCTCACTTATTAATGTGTCCCTACTCTGTGCCCCAGAACTTCTGCATCCCTGGCTAACTGAGATGATAATCGCACTATGGTAAACAATGCTGAAATATTAGTGCAACATACTGTGGGAGTCTTTAGTGCATTCACATAAGGATGTGGTTTAGAGAGAATCATTTCTGGTAAGGTGTTAACTCCCATTGCTCCTTGGGTCCCACTTCATTCTGCAGTCCATGGATATCTCCTGTTGTGGACGGAGTGGAAGGGAAAGCATGGCTCAGCCATTATTTAGGTGAGTGAGGAGAGAAGCTTATCCTTATGTAACGGCATGAGCCAGGGTGGATTATCTAATAAACTAGGTAAACGCAGGCTTACTTGTGCTTACTTACTAATCTGTATGAATATGAACAATTTCATATTCTTTTACATCAAAGATTCTGCTTCTAGATATGGCTAGTATCTGTCTCTCTCCCAACCCTACATGACCTTCCAACAAAATCAAAGCTACTTTTTAAATTTGCCATCCCTGACAGGGGCAGATGACTCAGTAAGCAAGGTAAGCACAGGCTTACTTGTGCTTACTTACTAATCTGTAGTGAACAGTTTTACATGGGTTTCACTCTGATGTGGTGTGGAGAAACCCATGTGAAATTGTTCACTACAGATTAGTAAGTAAGCATAAGTAAGCTCATGTTTACCTTGTTTATTGAATAATCTGCCCCTGGCGTGAGCACAATTTTTGCAAATACAGAGGAAAACAAGTTTATTATTTTTCTGCAAGCCCTTAAATTCTACAGCTTAAAGTACTTGTTTATATAGTTATGAATTTCTTTTGCCCGGTCAGTTAGTCATTGTCTTGTCTCCCTTTGGATATCACAGGGGTCCACTCTGCATTCCTTCCGCAGAAATTGCTGCTCAATTTATTTTTTTTTAATGTATTGTATTTTCTAATGTTTGTCCTTTTAGTGTTTCATGTGCTTTTCTTTCATTCGCTTGCACTGACTCAGGGAAATTTGAAGCTGCAAGGAACCTATACAATGTTTAGTTCAACTCCCTTCATTCATAAAGTGGGAGACCCAAACTGAAACCAAACCCTCTGCTGTCGAGTTGATTCCGACTCATAGACACCCCATAAGGTTTCTGAGGTGGTAAATCTCTGTGGAAGAAGACTGTCACATCTTTCTCCCAGGGAGCCACTGGTGGTTTTGAACTGCTGACCTTTCAGTTAGCAGTCGATCGCTTTAACCACTGAGCCACCAGAGCTCCTTAAGGTAGGAGAACAGAATCATTAATTTTATTTTTTCAACGTCGCCTGTTAATCAAATAACCAAATCAGTACTAAAACTAGTGGATACAGTGCTGGGCCCAGTACAGTTACTTGATGTTATTATCCTTTGAAGTTTTCTTTAAGAAGCTATCCTTAATGATTCCATACATAACATTACCTCCAATATGTGAATAACTTTCTGCATTGTATCCTTCTAAAATTTGCAGGTTTTTGCAAATATTAAAGGAGAAATATTCCAAATTCAAATATCAACTTGTTCCAAGGCAAAATGATCTACATATTCATGTTGGCTTTGATAGCTTGGCATGTCTCCAGCACACAGTAAACGGATTGGCAGAGACCTTTACTCCAGATGCTGCACTTAGCAAGGTGGTATCTAATACATTAGAGATGTTTTTCCAAGTTTCTCCCTGTTAAAATAATTCATAATGATATCAAGGCCAGTGTAAGCTGAGGCCGTTTGTTCTGTAGCTACCAGACATGCAAGGTAAACCTCCTAGGAGACTATTACATGCCATCAACAAAACACCCTCTAAGGATGTAAATTTTCATTCCCTCTGTAAATCTTCAGCTTGCGTCTTTTATGGCAGCTTCTGCCCATTCATATCCAACACCTCCTGACTCAGTCCTTGCACTGACTTCAGCAAAGAGCCTTTACTACATAATTTACAAAGTTGTTCGGTGCTTAGATTCACCTAGGAGTTTCTTCAGAGATTAAAATAAATGTTTCTTCTGTTATTGGGGTATATGATGTCAGACTTGAGGTTTCTTTAAGATCAGGAGGTTCAAAGCAAAGGATGTGCTAAGAATTGAAGTATTTCTACTGAAACCAGTTGTCCAATCTCTTTGAGAAGATTGATTTTAAAGTCCTTATAAACTGGAGAGAATTAAGCCCATTTGATTAACTTCATGAGATACCCTTTGTTCTAGGGTTGATCCTCTAGGGCTATACTTATCACAAAATTTTCAAAATTAGATTTAACCATGGGAAATTTAATAAGCATCTAACATTGTATGCGGTAATATACTTAATATGTCAACGAAAACGTATGTATCTCTTCTATTAATATCATATATGCCGAGTGTATATGTGAATATGAGTATATTATGCAAATACAGTATCATGGTCTATCCAGCATCTCTTTACATGAGACCATGTATGTGGTAGTACGTAAACTGCGGGCTTCTGAGAGGAAGAGTCAGGAAAAAGTGAACAGTGGTGAGGACAGCATTGTATCCATTCCATGACCAGCCATTTGTAGAAAAAAGCCTAGCTGTCACTAAGTAGCAGGTAAAATAATTTTTTCATGAAGGAATTTGTGAATCCAAGGGACTCCAGGTGACAAAGTGTAGCCAAGAAGGCCATGCTGCCCCATTTCTGTGGTGCAAGGCCTACAGGATGAGTAGTGACTCAACTGCAGCAGTGTTGGCTTAGTTTAAGTTATCTTGCTGTGTTGGGGGCAATGACAGATGTGTCCCAGGCAAGAACAGTGCAGGCGGAGGCAGTACTTCTGGGGCTCCACCCTCAACTGCAACTGTGGGCCCGCAGAACACATACACATGGGGAGAGAGCAGATGTTTGGGAGGTGTGTTTGTGAATGTTTTTGAGTCATCTCTGTTGAAACCTTACAAAGCCTGGTGAACATTGTGATGACAGTGGGCCACGTAACCACTACTTCCTTCATGCTCCACAAACAGTGCAAGAGACTAGGATTAGTCATTCCCACTTATTCCAGTCCTCTTCCTTCCTTTCCTTGGCTAGTGCCTGGAGTCTATGTTACATTAGACAACACTTGACACACTGTCTGAGATTTCTTTCCAGTTGTTTCTTGCCTATAAAACTTCACACTCAAACCATGTGTCTTAGTTATCTAGTGCTGCTATAACAGAAACACCACAAGTGGATGGTTTTAATGAAGAGAAGTTTATTTCCTCACAGTTCAAGTAGGCTAAAAGTCTAAATTCAGGGTGTCAGCTCCAGGGGAAGGCTTTCTCTCTCTCGGCCTTCTGATCAGTGTTCCCCCAGACTAGGAGCTTCTCAGCACAGAGACCCTGGTCCAAAGGACGCACTCTGCTCCCGGCACTGCTTTCTTGATGGTATGAGGTCCCCCTGTCTCACTACTCACTTCTGTCTTTTATATCTCAAGAGATTGCCTCAGGACACAATCCAGTCTTGTAGATCAGGTCCTGCCTTACTAACACAACTGCCACCCATCCTCCCTCATTAACATCATAGAGGCAGGTTTACAACATACAGGAAAATCACAGTACCAGGAATCATGGCCTAGCTAAATTGATACACACATTTTTGGGAGGACATAATTCAAACCATGACACCATGTTTTAAATTACCATTTTTTAATTTGATTTCTGAAAAGATAAATTACGCACATTATAGAAGTTCAAAAGGTATCAAAGGATCAAAGGCTAAAGGTTGAAAAGTAATCCTTCCCTTCTTTCTCTGTATCTAGACTTTATACCTCCCTAGAGGTATTGACTGTTACCATTTTCTTATGTATCTTTCCAGAAAAAAAAAAAATCTATAAATATTATACGATTTACAACCTTTTTTGAGAACATCGATCATGTGCTATGTCCTTAGAAAGGGCCCAAGCACATACATGGTGCTCTACAATTATGCAGTGATTAGTTGAAAAGACAGATTAGTTCAGTGCTTGTCAGAATCCTAGAATTCCAAGACTGGATGAAATTGCAGAGGTGACCATCCTGACTCCTAGACTCTCAGGAAAACACCATAGTCATATACAGCTCCCATGCTACTGAGCTTAAAGAGTTAACAGTGCTGGAAAATTTAAGATAAATGATGCTACTGAGGGTAACAGACCCTGGAAAAGGAAGCTGAGCTCTGGCATTTTACACCTTGCAAAGACAAATGCTTTGGAATGTGTATTAAAAGCATTCTTTGCAATCAAAAGATTTGGCAAGTCACCCAGAATTCTTAACTTTCCCACCACGGCAGAAATCTCATTATGTATAACCTTTTAAATGGGACCAGGGAAACATTTTTGACACTATTCTCATTGAACACAACCTCTACCTGGAAGTTCAGTCCAAATGGAGACAAAATGTATATTATTTTTGTATTGGACATGTAGTGCCCAGAGCACCATTGGAATGTTCTTTTAAATTCAAGAGTCATCTCTCTCTCTTTCCCCCTCTCTCCACTCCCCATCCCACTTCTTTTCTTTCTTGCTCTCTCTGTCTGTCTCTCACACACACACACACACACACACACACACACACACACGCACACACACACTAGCAATGTCTACAGTAGCTGGGCAATAATCCTATATGCATGCCCCAATACAGAGACTTGCCAATCTGTCTGGCCACAGTGGATATGATAAATTCCAGTTGCTGGTTCCTGTGGACCCTGTAAGGCAGGTATACTTACAAACCTGCAAGAATAACCCTAGGGTATTTGTGATGACGCTTTTCAAAGTTGTTTGTGAATTGATCTTATCTACCATTCTAAACTCTCTCTTATGCTCATGAAACTTTGTAGGTAGGCTTAGAATTCTGTATTAATGTTTGAGTTGGCCTTGTTGCCTTTACATTTTTTTCCTCTGTAATAGTCTTGCAAAGCAGCACCAAATGAACTATCCTCTAAGAGCTCCATCAAACATGTCACTCTCTGTGTCAAACTTTGTTACTTTCCTTAAAATCTGAATTAAACTTGACTCTGCAACTTCACCTCCCACCCATCCATGAAACTTCCCTTCTATTAAAACTGAATTCATTTTCTTCTCATATACTATTCTACACATTTCTGCCTCTGTACCCTCTCCAACTCACTCATATCAATGGAATTCCCTCATGACTCTTCCTCTCTACCTGTCTACACGCTGACCATTTTCAAGGGAAAACTCTCATCACCACCCTGACACATCAGTCAATATCACTTACCTCAAAATTGGTTTTTCCCAGAATTGTTACTTCTCAGATTAGCAGAACTTTAAAAAAAAAAAAAAAGAGAGATGAGATGAGGAGAGAGATTAGGTGCTGACATACAGTGGCCAACTCTTTATTTTTCCTCTATGATATAAACAAAAGGAAATATTTTTTCAAAGAGGTTTATTAAAAACAAATTTATTTGATATGGTCAAAAGTTTTATCTGTCTGACTAAAGTTTAATGGTTTAATTTATGAGATTCTTAGGAGCTTTTTTTTTTTATATATATATTTTATTGTACTTCAGGTGAAGGCTTACAGAACAAATAGTTTCTCATGAAACAGTAGCACACATGTTGTTTTATGACATTGGTTAACAACCCCACAACATATTAACCCTCTAACTTCTCAACCTTTCTTTATTTGGTGAAAATACACATAG
>NW_004444014.1:9308228-9334571 GCF_000243295.1 Trichechus manatus latirostris | reverse complement strand
TTTTTGGATCTTTGCTGTGGAGGGACGGCGTGGTGCTTCTGCCTAGAGCGCCATTTTGCCAGAACTCCCAAAAGGAAATTTTAATGCTGAAAGCATACCTTTATGCTAAAGGGTAGTCTTTAACTTGAATATATTTAGCTTTATGTAGAGGGTCAACAAAAATAAGGGAAACCCTGAAACACAAAGCTTTGGAAGGGAGATAAGGATGAAATTTTTTTGAACAGCATTTTGAGATTACAGTCATAATTCCATTATCTTCACAAGCCTGGGCTCTGAAGTGCTTTTGGAGTAATGGCTCTGCTGTTTGTACCTCCGATTTCCATTTTCTTCCTATGCTCTTGACAGAGTCAGATGCTTGAAGATGACTTCCCTCCAGTCCCATAGTGATTTAGGGACTTGGAATAAATACAGGACTTTATCGTTTCCTGTCTGGCGCTTTTCATAAGCATGACATTCATTTTGAGATCTAAAAAGAAAAAAACAAAATAATAGGAGCTATAAATTAAACTCTCCCAGAAAACTGGTTTGGAGGAGTATACTACTGACAAATATGTCAAGATATAAACACTATTTCTTTGCCTTAAAATAAAGTGAAGATTATAGAACTTCTTCAGTAAATTCTGAAATTAGAATAAATCTAATTTGTCTTTGCAATGAGTTTTAGTAATCTAAAACAGTTTATTCATAGTAAAAACAAAGAGATCATAAGAAATCTCACACTTTGGATGGCCAAGCAATATTTCAAAAATATAGTACCTAAGATTACATATAGATATGTAACATACGTATATGTATATATATATATATTTATATATATTCACCTTTTGAGTTTTCAATGAACTGATGGGTTCTCTTCCTAACCTGAAGACCCTGAACCCTTCAAGACTTTTCAAGATTATAATGGACAAGGAGAGGTTCCTATTCACCAATTACTTTAAATATTTCAATAAATCTTACATAAATAGACATTTACTCATGATGGAACTGCAAAGAATAAGTATATTTTAGTTACTTTGATTTAGGCTGAAATTTTATCATTTTATTGTCCAAATAATATGCTAGGATACTTTGTGTTTTAAGGTAGATTAGTAATTCTGATTAGTAGCTGATGACATCCCAGATGTATAGAAACATATGGAAATAAAATAAAGGAGGTGCCCCAGGGAGCTAAAAAGTTTCAGTAATGGTTAAAACTATGCATATATTTTTTAAAATTTTTATATTTAAAAGATGGAATGATAAACATTAAATATTGACTCCACTTTGAAATTCAATCTTTTTTGGAAATGGGAAATGACTTGGTGACCACCCAACACCCCTTTCAAATCTGAGAATCTATATACTAATGTTTCTAAAAATGAAGGTTTCTAAAGAATTATATGTTGGTCATAGAGTAATGGAACTGTAAGAAATCTACCAAAGATGCCCATGTGTACAACAAGAATCACAGGAGACATCTACCACAATAACTTCCTTCTGCAGAACTCACTCATTCATCCATCCACTCATTCATTATGAACCTGTTTCAGCCCCTTCTAGATCATAGGCATTCTGCTATGACCCTATGGGTATAAAGATGACAGGACATACTGACTGTGCTTGAGTTCACAGGCTCATTTAGTTCACACATAACACTCTTCAAATCTGGTTGACATGAATTACTGGAGCTTAAGGATGGTGAGATTGGCTAGAGCAAGGCAGGACCTAAAATCTAAAGGAAATGGGACACTGGGGAAGCAATCTGACTAGGCACTCATACATGGAGTGAAAAACATAGGATTCATCAGAAAAAATTAACCAAGAAATTCTAGATCTTAAGACTCAAGTATTGTATCTGTCCTCGACTAGTAGTATCATTGACAATACTTATAAGGGTCTTTGCACTATTGTTCGAATTACTTGGATTCACAATCAATGCCCATGGAAGTAGCGGTCAAGAAATCAAAAGACATATTGCATTAGGCAAAACTGCTTGCAAAAGACCTATTTAAAGTGTTAAAAAGCAAAGATGTCACTTAAGGGACTGAGGTGCGCCTGACCCAAGCCATGGTGTTTTCCATTGCTTTCTATGCATGCGAATGCTGGACAATGAATAAGGAAGACTGAAGAAGAGTCGATGCCTTTGAATTATAGTGTTGGTGAAGAACATTGAATATTCCATGGACTGACAGAAGAACAAACAAGTCTGTCTTGGAATAAGCACAGCTAGAGTGCTCCTTAGAAGCAAGGATGGCCAGACTTAGTCTCACATACTTTGGATATGTTATTAGGAGGGACTAGTTTCTGGAGAAGGACATCATGCTTGGTCAGGTAAAACAGGAAGACCTTCAAAGAGATGGATTGACACAGTGGCTGCAACAATGGGCACAAACATAGCAATAATTTTGAGGATAGCACAGGAGAGGGCAGTGTTTTGTTCTGTTGTCCATAGGGTCACTATGAGTCAGAACCGACTCGACGTCAGCTAATATCGATAACAACATTGCTTCAAAACTACACCTTACTGAGGAAATAATTTTTTTAGACCCTAGGATGGAACTACACCTAAATTTTTTTACTAAAAAAAATCATGTCACTGCAAAGTGAGTTTGACATGGTGGATAGAACACTGGGAGGTTCAGGTGGAAGGGGAGGAGTCTGCAGTGTTAGCCTTGTGCTTTGGGCCAGTAACTTCACCCTGTATGGCCTGAGTTGAAGTTTAGTTTAATTAAATGCTCTCTACAATTTCATGCACTTTATTCAGCGAAGGTAGAAAAAGTAGAAAAGATTGAATGAATCACTGTCACTAACCCAAATCTGGTCACATGGTAGAAGTTCAATAAATACAAATAATTATCACGTAGATGTTAATGTATTTAGAAGAGTTGTTTCAGGTTAATTATATAATCTGTGCAAACAGAATTTCCCAGTTCTGGCCCTTGAATCTATTCAAAATACTGTGAGCTTCTTAAACATTAAAATAATATTCCACTTGTCCACTAGATTCTTCCAAGTCAGAAAAAATGGCCTTGAGTATTTTAGAAATATTTGCAAGAGCAAGAAAGAATAAGATTTTTTTTTTGAAGCATAGTTATATTTTTTTTTTTGTTATTATTATTTTATTGGCTTTAGGTGAAAGTTTACAGCTCAAGTTAGTTTCATAATCAAAAGTTTATACACATATTTCTTTGGGACATCTGTTGCAATCCCCACAATGTGACACACTTTTGCCCTTTCCTCTCTGGTTCCCCTTGTCCATTCATCCAGTTTTCCTGCCCCTTGCTGCCTTTTCGTCTTGCTTTTGGGCAAGAGTTGCCCATTTGATTGCCTACACTTAACTGAACTAAGAAACACATTCCTCATGTGTGTTATTGATTGTTTTATAGGCCTGTCTAATCTTTGTCTGAAAAGTGCGCTTTGGGAGTAACTTCAGTTCTGAATTAGCAGGGTATCCAGGGGCCATAGTCTCAGGGGGTTCCTCCAGTCTCTGTCAGACCAGTAAGTGGTCTTTTTTTTATGAATTTGAATTTTGTTTTACATTTTTCTCCTGCTCTATCCTGGAGTCTCTATTGTGATTCTTGTCAGAGCGGCTGGTGGGGTAGCCTGGCACCGTCTAGTTCTTCTGGCTCGGGTTGGTGGAAGTTGTAGTTCATATGGTCCTTTAGTCCTTTGGGCTAATATTTTCCTTGTATCTTTGGTTGTCTTCATTTTCCTTTGCTCCGGATGGGATGGGACCAATAGATGCGTCTTAGATGGCCGCTAGACACTACTTATCAAAGTAAGATGTAGACCATTTTCTGTATGAACTATGTTAAGAGACATAGTTATATTTGAATATTAACTTAAACAGAAGTCTCATTTTCTGGGCATTCTGATTATTTGAGTTTTAGCTCATATACTTAACTTATTCTTAAATATGCCCTGAGAAAAGGGAACTTCTAGTTATTGGGGGAGAAGGCAAAGTAGTCAATAGAGACATGACACTGTGTACTACTTGTGTCAGCAAATCTTTCAGAGAAGAGTTTAACGTTCCTCCTATTTGGCAGTGCAGCTGAAACCTATAGTTATCTATTCTCTATCTCGTCAGGTATTTAATAAAAATTAGGAGCATTTTTCATCCACAGCTGTGAGAATTTCCAAAAGGCTCCGTGAATGTTTGGGCTGATTGGAATACGTTCCCAGAGACCATCCCAATGTCTCTCTCCCAACACTTCATGTGTTCCCCTACTTCAGGGATGGAGGATAAGAGAGTGGCTTCCCTGTCTTCCCATGGGATGAGATTTACAGGCACCTGGGAAGACAGGTACATGGACCAGGCCCGTTGCCTTGAAATTGGACCAGTAGCATTGCGGATCCTCCATTATCTTTCTCTGTGTTCCTCTTTAACAATGTGGAGAATGCTTTTGCCCTGTGATCCTCTGAGAAAATGCAATCAAGAGCAATCTCCTTCTATTTCTCTCTCTTAGTCCTCCCCTCTCTACTTCCAACATTGCACAAATTGGAAAGATAAGACGTGTAAGGAAATAAATCTTCTCTAAAATCTAATAAAAGGGAAAGGTAAACAAACAAACAAAAAATAAAGACTTTTGTCACCACTGAAGAGGTGAAGAGGAAAAACAGAAGCTGTAGGCATTCCGATGGTGACCAAAGCTAAGCCGGGTGAAGGTCACTTCTTAGATCTCCTCACTTTTACTTTTAAAGCTGTGTTTAATTGTTAGTCACGATGCTCTGTGGGCAGAACAATTAGTTGTATCTATATTAGATCTAAGCTGTAATTATTTGTTACATTAATCATGACTAGAGTGAGAATTTAATTAGTCATGAACATTAAGCGAATTTTTCTGAAGCGAGGGAAAAATGTTTTCTGTTGCTTGGTGCATCTGATTAAAGAGAGGGCACCACAGCTGGATGGTGAGCTGGAAGGGACTGAACTTTCATGCTGTACTATCTTCTGACATAGAAATCTGGATTCAGGAGATCTCACATTACTGCTTATGTCTTCTTGCCCAAGTGGCAAATATGTGTTCAGGTTCCTTAGCACAGGTGAGGGGATGGATGAAAGAGGGACCCTGGACACTGAATCAAAAAAAAAACAAAAAAACAAAAAACAAAAAACAAAGCACAGTTTCCATTGAATTGACTCTGACTCATAGCAATCCATGTGTGTCAGAATAGAACTGTGCACCATAGAACTTTCAATGACTGATTTTTCAAAAGTAGATCATCAGGCCTTTCTCTGAGGTACCTCTAGGTAGACTCTAACCTCCAACTTTTTGGTTAGCAGCTGAGTGCATTAACCGTTGCACCGCCCAAGGACTCCAGGAATTGACTATCATCCAGTAATTCAGAAGGGTCATCTGATGTACATTTTACCCAATTCTTATTTTTTCACCTTATTTACTCTTTGTCTGCTTTCAAGATGGCAAAGATGTTACCTGAAAAATGCCAAGTAATGGAGGAGACACTCATATAAGCCCATACAAAGTTACATTAGTATTTATCTCCATGTAGTGTTTTGAAAGGAGCAACTGAATACTTGGCATTCATCTAATCACACACAGCTAACATCCAATGTCTCAAAGCTCTGGAATCTGTACTCATTTTAAATTAGAAACATAAAGCCTTTTGGGGGGAACTTGTGGGTGGAAACAAAGCAAAAATGTGGTGGCTGTGATAGTGTGGGCCACAACGTTTGATAACGTGACACATTTAATGAGTCACATACGTAGAGCTGTTATCTCCCCAAACAGCTCTACCCTGCTGATTCCAGTGAAAAGTTTTAGACAAACTCAGCATTCTTTTGCTCATTACACTGACCTGTCAGAAATGACAACTTGGCCCAGTCTGGTTATTCCATGCTGACAAGGTACCATTCAGGTTTCTCGGCAATAATATCAGCTTTTAAAGGTGCAATGTACTTAAGGAAGCTCATTTCTATGATTTGGCCAAAAAGAGCCGTTTTCCACGTCAGTGGTGAGGAATGCCTTAGATTTCTTTAAATTGAGATCATTGGAGATTGTTCTTGGGGAAAACCTGCAAAAAGGAGAGAAGCTATTTTTTGAAAGGTTTAAAATAATTTAGCCTACTGAGCAATGGTGTGATTATCTGGTGTGTTGAAGACAGCCAAGGATGCTCTGCTCCGTACAAAGCTCATTTCAAAACTACCAATAATGCAACAAATAAAACTACAATTTGATCATGAGCAGTGTGACCATCCCCTGTAAGTAGGGAGCTGTGAATTGGAAAGTTCTATGCAGTTTGGGGCCACAATATGCAGAATCTGGAGTATATACTGTATACTGTACTAAGGTCTCAGAGGCAAACTTCTTAGCTTTGTCCAAAAAAAGAGTGGTAGAGAGAAAGATAAGGTTAGCTTTGTCCTTTACAATAGGTCCAGCACAAATGTAATAAACACCGGTGATGAGCTAGTAAATTGGGACAAGGGACATGAAAATGGAAATAAGCTGACACTTTCCACTATGATTTTTCCCATTAATACGATGTTGTAGTTGAGTCCATTCATATGTCAAGTTCTTGGCATGACTGGAACTACATTTTAAAGTTTGACTTTGAGTCATCTTCAGTCCATTATGTCAACATACTACTTCCAAAATAAGATGGCTACGTAGACAGATTAGATAGCTAGATAGGCAGATAGACAGACAGACAGTAGATGGATGGAGAGATAGACTTAAAAAATTGTTTTGCATTAACCACAAGAATGCATATGTCATTTTTACAAACACTGGTAGTTTCAAATCCAACCCTACTGTATTCACAACATACTCAGATTCTAAATTGCTGAGTACTGTCAGCCAGTTATTTCCATGTGAGGAAAGATGGGATGACCCCCACCATTTGGTTGTCCATGAACTGCCTCTTACTTTCTTATTTGTTATGTTCAGAGACTAAAATCTTCCCAAAATATTCATGACCCAAGAATATGAGTCAAAATTTCCACAGATACACATCCCAAGATTTAATTATCTGGCTGAAGATCTAATCTAAAGAATAAAGTAGTATAATTAATGGTACTAACATTTTGTTTTCATTTGTTGATAGCAATCAATCATCCAATACATTTTTATTAAGGAGTTAGTACTATTGTGCTATATTAAAGAGTACATTATCCTTACTATTTGAGTAGGGGAAGTTACTCAAAGAAACACAGGAATTAGTGAGGATCATGTAGTATTTGATGAGTATGTGCCTACACATCGTATAGACATCTGAGAACTAGGGTAGTTTAGGCAATCGTCATGAGGATAATGGAGTTAGTGATTACCCTAGAAAGAAAAGTAGGATTGCATACATGTACTTGGAATACAGTACAAGAAAGAACTAATATGAGTAAAAAGTCATGTGAAGTATGTTGGAGGGGAGAGGGAACTTCGGTTGGAAGGAGAATACTCGAGCTGTGAAATAGAAGATCATATTGAAAGGAAAACTTGGAACCTCATTGTGTGGAGCCTCAAATGACAAGGAAAGGAGGTCAGCAGTGCTATTTTGTTATAATTACTTTCTATTCACCTCCCTGTGCATTGCTAACAATATTGAGAGTTCATGCTTATTTTTTTCTAAATAACTGCCAATTCAAAGCAACGAACTGTGAGATTCAACATGCAGTTTTAACTTTGATTATGTGTGTTTCTTTCTCATCTGTTTAATTCAATTTATTTCAGTTCAATATTTTTATTCAGCACCTACTGAATGCTTAGTACAGTGGTAAGCTGCATAGTGATGCTGAAGTATAACTTACGATTTTTATTCACTGAGAATTTACTATCTAGGTGCCCTGAAAAACTCGGTCTATATTAGTGTTAGCTTCGAGAGCTTCCCTCAGACACACAAGTCAACACAAGAGTCAGGAAACAAACTTAGGATCCTCAGAAGTCATTCCCACTGCTTGTAGAGGGTCATGAGATTAATACTACTCATTAATGTTATCATTAATAATGACAATATTTCTTTATATGCATGTAGGAATTTATGGATGAGACATTTCACACATTCCATTTCTTTTGCACCTACCTGTGTGGCCTTGTGGATAGGGTGTCACTGGGTGTCCCTAGGCCCTGTTTTCTTGTACTACCTGCCTCCTGAGATGCATGCGTGTGTCATACACACCTTACAGACGTGAAAAAAGTGCTTCCATAGTTCATGAGAGAGAGTTTAGGATTTCAGATCACAGCACATCCCTTTTGAATCATGTATTTAACTTCTTCAGCACACTTCCATATCCTTTCTCTCATTTGATTCTCGTAAGTTTATTTTTGTCATAAAGTATATTTACATATTATTCATATTTGCAATTCTTCTCTCATCAAACGAAAACAATGAAATGTCTTCTGGCATTGCATATCAATTCCTTATAACCCAATACTGTCAAAGTCATGCTTCCACTCACCTACCTTTCTGGAATAATAGTTCACCATTCTGGCTTCTTTTTCTGACCCTTACTCGTATATATGTATCCATTGTTCACAGTTAGTCTGTCCCAAATATGGTGCTTCCCACTCTTCTCTTTTAGTAAGAAATATAAAATCTTTGTCCCTACTAGTAACTTGACCATTTTCGTTTTTTCTAATTTCTGATAATTGATTTTACATATATCTTTTAAACTAGGGAGTATTTAGAGTGTAAGGATAGATTTATCTTTCTTCCTACATGTCTCTAATCGACCAGTAGTCCTTCCTGCCACTGAAACTTCTTTTGCCCGTACCAAGCTGTCAGTTATATAAGGTACTACATATTGAATCTCTGCTTTATCTAATTTCTTATGTTTTCTTCAACCCATTAAACAACTTTTATGTTTTCCAACTCCTTTTCTCCTAAGGGGAAAAAGCCCACTGTCTCAAGGATAAATGAAATCTTGGTGTTATCCTCTTCCATCTTCATGGTAAAACACAAAATATTAAATATTAGATAACTCTGAATCTTACTCTTTGCCCTTTTTTCTCTAGTAGGTGATTCATAAGATGTTTTCTATGCTTCTCCCAATGTTCCATAGGGCCACACGTAGTAAATTTTCCCTTCATAACTTGCCCTAACTTCATAAATTATAGGAGGCATACTACATTAAAACAAACAAAAAATCTCTGTCAAAGCCCTTGATCTGTCTTATCACACACAAAGATATTCTATAATGTTCCTGACTACATGGTTTTCTTTTATCCTTTAAACTTTAATTTTCATTTCTCAATTTTTCTTCACAATTTCATTCCAAAATATATGCCATACGTTCCCATTTATCACAGTGTCTTAGTCATCTAGAGCCGCTGTAACAGAAATACCACAAGTGGATGGCTTTAGCAAAGAGAAGTTTATTCTCTCACAGTCCAGTAGGCTACAAATCCACACTCACAGCATCAGCTCCAGGGGAATGCTTTCTCCATCGGCTCAGGAGGAAGGCCTGTGTCATCAATCTTCCTTTGGTCTGGGAGTGTCTCTGTGCAGGAACCTCAGGTCCAAAGGACACCCTCTGCTCCCGGCATTGCCTTCTTGGTGGTATGAGGTTCCCATATGTCTCTGCTAGCTTCTCTCTTTTGTATCTCAAAAGAGATTGACTTAAGACACTAATCTTCTAGACCTCATCAATATAATTTCCACAAATCCATCTTATTAGATCATAGTGATTGAATTTACAACACATAAGGAAATCGCATCAGATTACAAAATGGTACACAATTATGCAATACTGGGAATCATGACCCAGACAAGTTGACAGATATTCTTAGGGGAACACAATTCAATCCAAGACGATTCACCCTTTGGCCCCCAAAAATTCATGTCCTTGCTATGTGTAAAACATATTTACCCCATCATGTCATAGCAAAAGTCTTAACTCCAAGTCCAAAATCCAAAAATTCCTCTTCATCTGTGATATCTAGAATACCAGTTATCTGCTTTCAAAGGTACAATGGCAGAGTAGGCACAAGCTAGACATTTCCACTACAAATGGGAGAAATTGGAAAGAAAGAAGGGATAACAGACACCAAGGAAGTCAGCAGAACACATTACATTAGCCCTCAAGGCTTTGAAAATAATCTTCTGTTCTCTGAGACCGTTAACACAATACCCCTGCCCTCCAGACTCTAGGTATTGGCCACAGTCTCCTGATTCGGATTCTTAGTGGAGGCCCCTAGGCCCTGGGCTTCAGCTCCGCCTTCCGGGTCCACTGGGACAGCAAGTCTGCCCCTCAGCTTTAGGCACACCATTCTCCTAGTCCATCAGAGTGACAACTACACCCTTAGAAACACCACAGGTCATGGCTGTACCTTTTGAGACTGACACAGCTCGGCTTCTTGTGTTCCTTGTCTCTTCATCTTTTCCTTCCTGTGGCCTCTCTACCCTCGGGCCTCAAGCCTGCATGTGTGCTACTGGGGCAGGTGTTCCAAAGCTCTGTAGCTCTGCCAATGATAAGTACCCGGAGGCACCCCACTCTGCCAGGAAGCCTCCTGCACACAGGCACTCAGCTCTCTCGCTCTGTAGCTTAGCTCCAGCGCTGTCTAGTGCTGGACTCCTGGTTCTGTGCCCACTGGTTCTCTGCTACTGTTTCTTCTCTTCTGCTGTAGGTTCTGTGCTGCTGCTGGTACTCTGCCGCTGCCTGTCCTCTGCTGCTGCCATTTCTCTGCTGCTGGTCCTCTATCCATTCACATTTTCAAAACTGCCTCCACATGTTACATATGTCTTAGAGCAGCACCCCAACCTCGGTACCAAATTCTATCTTGGTCATCTAGTGCTGGTATAACAGAAATACCGCAAGTGGATGGCTTTAGCAAAGAGAAGTTTATTCTCTCACAGTCTAGTAGGCTATAAGTCCAAATTCAGGGCATCAGCTCCAGGGGAATGCTTTCTCCATCGGCTCAGGGAGAAGGTCTGTGTCATCTATCTTCCTTTGGAATGGGAGTGTCTCTGTGCAGGAATCTCAGGTCCAAAGGACACCCGCTGCTTCCGTTGCTGCTTTCTTGGTAGTAGGAGGTTCCCAAGTGTCTCTGCTTGCTTCTCTCTATCATATATCAAAAGAGATTGGCTTAAGACACTATCTAATCTTGTAGACCTCATCAGTGTAACTGCTGCTAATCCATCTTATTAGATTATAGTGATTGAAGTTACAACACGTAAGGAAATCACATCAGATTACAATCATGACCCAATCATGTTGACAGATATTCTGGGGGGACATAATTCAACCCACGACACACAGATACCATATTTTATCTTAACGCCTACATTTCCTTTAAGAGAATACTGAATTTCCTACCATCCTCTCTTTCCTTCTCTCCCTTCTTCCCATTCCTCCTACTTCCCTTTTCATCCCTCCCTCCTCTTTTAACTTTGCCATTATGGTGCTCTGCTGTTTTTTCTCCTACTCCTTACCTTAATCATCTTTCTATCATCGTTATGTGGTAGTTTTTTCCCTCTATTCCTGTGATTCTCAACCAGGGGCAGTCTTGGTCCCCTAGTGACATTTGGCAGTGTCTGGAGGCATTGTGGGTTGTCACAACTGAGAAGGGGGTGCTAGTGGTATGCAGTGGGGAGAGACCAGGATTACTGCTAAGTGTTCCATGATTCACAGGACAATCCTCCACGACAGAGAATTGCCAGGACCAAAATATCAGCAGTGTTCAGGTTAAGAAAATCAGCTGCAGTCCTATTAAGACTCTAATGCCCTTTCCATAAGCCACAGCTGGTCTTAGCCCATACCACACTTTACGTTTCTAAATATTTTAACCTTACCTTTCTCAAAGGCAATAAATTTGTGATGAGAGGGTCTACAGGCTACACATAAAGTAAAAGTTCCCATGAAACTTTCAAGGTGACATAAAGATTTTATCTTGAAATTTCCTGTCTACTGTCCTGAACCTATGCAGGTAACACTTTCTGATGATTATCAGGCCACTATTTGGTGTAAGATATAAAAGAAGGCCTTCTGCATCATAAAATAAATGTGCCAAAGTAAAACAGAGAGCTTAGGAAATTCATGTTTAGCCCATGAGCTCTGGGTGCTCATATGCCTGTATTATTTGGGTATATTCCTGTCTGTCCTCTTGGACTCTAACTGTTTGAGCTCAAGCCCTGATCTTATTATTCTTTAATCCTCTAGTTCTGTACCAATATAGGACTTTACATATAATAAATCTGAATCAATACATTTTTAAGTAATAAGCCATGGTCAGCTTTGCCTCATTCTTCTTGTGACTTAATCTTTTTCTCAGTCAACCACTGATCATGACGTGGAACATTTTATACCAACTAACTTGATACATTGTACATTTATAAAGTTTTAATGAGAAAATTATCTACCCAAATAAAAGCTGTTGTTTCCAAATAAATATCCTCTTCACTACCCTCTTATAATATCTTCCATGATTTATCTTGGGACTAAGCATTAGGAATTTCTTACTTCCTTTTTACCTACCATTGGATTTTCTTAGGGAGCCCTGGTAGCACAGTGGTTAAGAGCTATAGCTGCTAACCAAAAGGTTGGCAGTTTGAACCCATCAGCCACTCCTTGGAACCCCTATGGGCAGTTCTACTCTGTCCTATAGGGTTGCTATGAGTTGGAATCAACTAGAAGGCAAGGGGTTTGGACCTTCTCCGAGCTTCTAGAATTTTTATCAGTATTTGTGTCTCCAGTCTATAATACTCTCTACATTGTTAAATATAATTGTCAATCTGTTTATTTTAATATCATGGTCATGCCCTGTTTTTCCCACATGAAACTGCATACAAACATTCAAAATCCTTTTCTATGTTCTTTCAAAGATTTTGCAATGTCATCAAATCAGCAATATTTTTCCATCATCAGCCGTATGATATTTGATTTTTGATGATTATTTTAAGATTCTTAGTTTGATTTTTTAGTATGAATCTGTAATTTTATCCTTTTCTATGTATATTTTTATTCTTATAATAAATAAATAATTTTAGCTATATTTTAATCTAACAATTTCTTATCACAGTCCAACACAACCCTTTCTTCTATTGTTATTACATTCTCTAAACTATTCAGAGATAGTGGCATTGCTTTATCTTGCCTTTTTATTATTATTATTATTTCTCTTTCCTTGACCGGGTCTACCAAATTTTCTCATTCATTCACGTTTATTTATTTATTTTCCCCTCACTTTTGCTTGAGCTATTCCTTCCATGTAATATTTCTATTGCTTGGAATATTTACTTTATTCAGTAAAACCTGTGTTTTTCCTCTTTGCCTTTGAAAGTTTTATTTTTCTCCCCCCAATCCAGTACACACTTATTTAAGTATCTTATCAAATTCTTAAAATGAATAATAGCTATAATAAAATACCTAGCTTTAGTTTTATGTCACAGAAGTTACAGAGATTGTTGCTTGTCAATTAAAAAAAACCAAAAAACCTCTTACTTCCTCCTTAATGGCAGAGTCTGTTTCTCAAAATGCTATGAAGACACTAAATACTTGCTATCCCATTTCCCTTGAGCCTAAGGATGCTTTGTTAAATCATTTGTAGCCAAAGACACATATGGAAGAATTGGCTGAGAAGTTTCTGGTGAAGACCATCTTCTCTAATAACAAGAGAGAGAAGGTGAAGAGGACCCTTCTCACTGTCACTTTTCTCCTGGTTTTCAACATGGTTTTCTTGTGAAAACATGATGCTTGGAATTAATGCTCCTTGGTCACAGGAGGATTTTGCCAATACCCCAGACCAGCAGGATGAGTTGATGTGAAGAGTTTGGTCCTTGGTGGCGTTGATATATGTCTGAACCAATAATTTAGAATGATACTTATATTGCTAATAATAATGGCTAACATTTTTGGAGACTTTACAAAGTGCCAAGCATTGTTCTATACTCTTTACGCATACTATCTAATTTTCAACATAACCCTAAAAGGTAGGCACGATTTCCATATTTTATATCTGAGGAAGCTAATAAACAAAGGGGTAGCTTGCTCATGGTCATACACTTGTCAGTGACACAGCTGGAGTTTAAGCCCTGACAGACTGGCTCCATTGTTTACACTCTCACCTCTAAGTTATACTTTCTCACCAACCCTGAGGTCACCTGTCCCCAGACCTTGAGGTATGTGATGAGGTATGTGTCCGAGCTGTTGAAGTCACTGTCACCTAACATTCTATTACTTCTAAGCGAAAAACCCTTAATATATTCTCCCTTCAGTCTGGAATGATATCAATGTATTTGTAATCATATTCCCTAATGTCGACTGTGTAAATTGTACCAGTGAACCATCTCAAATCCTGTATTACTACCTATTGTCTACTATTCATTCATTTCTCTACTCTTCCTCTTTCTAGTTCTATTATTTTCATCTACTTTAGTCCCATGTTTTTCATTTTCTTTGGTCATGCTATCCATTTCTATGAATATTTTTCCTTATTTCCTTGTCCTTTATGTACAGACTAACTACCTCTTTGGGAGGGAAGAAAGAGGAAGCTCTCTCTCAATCACCACCGTTTTCTAGCATCTTCCATTTGTTTGTCTCTGACTTTTCTCCCATCTTTCATCTCAAAACCTGGACTTCATTCTCATTAACTTCTTTCGTATTTTCTGAAACCCTCATCAGCTGTTTTTAGTAGCATGTTAGTGGACTATGAGGTCCTTTTAGTGCAGGGATTATCTTATTTACTTACCTATTTGCTATTATTTTGGGGGATTGTATCCCTAGAGATCACTGCAGAACCCAACACCTGGTAGGAGCTCAGTGATGCCCATTAAGTGAATGAACAAGTGAGTAAATGTGTTAACAAAACCCCAAGAGATTTTCATGCATTAATTTGAGCAGATGCTACTAAATTTGTTCCTTGTTTTTTCTTTTTTTTTTTCTGATTGTGAGAATGGTACAGGACTGGGCAGTTTTGTTTTGTTGTACATGGAGTTGCTGCGAGTCACAGCTGACTTGACGGCACCTAGCAATAACAACCCAGACTCCTGAAAGGCTGTCTGTTGTCCTTGGCTCCCTTTTCTTATATTATTCTCTAGCACAGTTTGAATAGATGTGTCTTTTTGTCCCCTGAAGCTATCCAGAGTTCTGTTTACAAATGGTACTTATTCTCTGGACCTAAAACCCTTTACCTGATTGTACCTTTTACTTAAATGATTTCCTGAGCTTCATCCGTAGCTGATCTTTAGACGTCCTCTGTACAGCTATAACTCATTTCAGTTCTTAAATGAAAAGAGCCCATAGGCACTGCTTCATCCTCAAGTGAGTGAACAGTGTCTTTAGCCTTGGCCTGCTCAGTGGAATCATGACAAAGTTCTCTTAATGGTATTGGTCCTTTTTACTTCTGACACCTTCTCTATAATAAATTCAATTTATCTTCTCATCTAATGCTTATATCAAATTCCTTGCATCCTGGATTTTGAATTACAGCAAATATGTCCCTTGGTATAGCCAACAGAATTAATGATCAAGGTCCCCACGATGTGATCTTTTGCTAGGCCTCAGCTCTCATCTCTGGTGTAATTGTTTGCCACAAATCTTCCCTCAAAATGATTTTCTTGCACTGTAGGAGATATACACATTTGTTGATCTTCTTTTTATCTTTGTCTTCTTCTTCTACAGGGATATAAGTAAAATCTGTTCTCTTTCCTTTTTCACACTATTGTCTTTTCGTTCTTCCTACTTCCTCTCCATTTTTCTCTCTTATTGAAATACATTGGTTTTTCCCTGCTTTTCTCCTATTTCCATTAATAGTTATACTATGTATTAACAATAATTATTAATAATAGCTAATGCTGTTTATTAAATGCCTATGGTAAGTCAGGGGGCAGTGGTGGTTCAGTGATAGAATTCTTGCCTTCTATGCTGGAGACCTAGATTCAATTGCATGCACCTCGGTGCAGCCACCACTCATTTGTCAGTGGAGACTTGAGTGTTGCTATGATGCTGAACAGGTTTTAATGGAGCTTCCATACTAAGACAGACTAGGAAGAAAAGCTTGTGGATCTACTTCTGAAAATCGGCTGTTGAAAACTCTGTGGATCACCAGGGTCCAATCCCATTTTGTTTGGGGTCGCCGTGAGTCAGGGACGACCCATTCGTTGGCAGCTAACAACAATGTGGTGAGCCAGATACTCTAATAGGTTTGTATGTATTTGTGTGTTTGTGTGTGTGTTTGTGTTTCTTAATAATCATAATAACCAAATAAATTTTAAAAATAAGAAAACTAAGACTGTTTTTAAGGAAGTGGGGTCAAATTGCGTATGATGATAATTAGTATTAATGATAGTTAATACCATTTACTTAACACCTTTGATAAGGCAAGCACTGTAACGTGTGTGAATGCATAGATCTCATTTAATTCTCATACACACCTGTAAGTATTATTTTTCTCTAAGTTTTAAATGAGAAAATTGAGGTTTGGTGAGATTAAGAAAGTTGCCCAAGGTCACTGAGAAAATAAATGGCAGAGGAGGTATTTGAATATTTGTTTGCTTCCAAAGCTATTTATACTACTGACTCTTCAGACATATCTTTAACTATAGCCAAGTCTCAGCACTTCTACTATTCCTAAGATATAGCCAAGTGGAAACACACATACACACACAAACACACACACACACATACGCAAACACGTCGGGAAGCTTTTCTACATGTTATATATCACTACTGTCCAGAGTTTTGCTCCTGCTGCTACTGATTTTACAGGCTTGTTATGTTTTATTTTAGTTTTCCTTTCTTCTATAATTTTGCCTGGCATATGCTCACACAGTGTCCTCTCCCCCACTATATATACATATACGTATATATATATATATAATGTCTATTTTCTCACTTCTTCATTATCTTTACCCACACGTTCTTCCTGTTTCTGAGCACCTTCTCAGCATCCATCATTCACTCATACATACATAGTTCACTAATTATTGACAATGTACCTGTTTTTTAGGCTAGACAAAGCATTGCCCATAATAACTGATGAGGATTCAAAAGCCCAGAGAGGGTTGGTGACTCCTTTAAATTCACACAGTAAGTCAACAGCATAGGCTGCTCTAGAAGCAGGTCTTGTTAGTCCTGGTCTGTTTCTAATTCCTTGGTCTTGCACTCTACTTCACCATACTACATCCCCAATTTCCTCTTAAGAGCTTGCTCTGCTATGTAGGTGTAGGAGTTGCTTCAACTACTTTTCTCAAACCTGTTTAAAACAGTTCTTCCCAAAATAAACACTGCTTGACTTATTGCTAAATCCTAGGATCATTTCTCAACCATTACTTTAATTGGCATTTGCTACTGTTCTTCCCTCCTCATTCTTGAAACCCTCTTTTATTTTTCATTTGTGACATTGAGTTCCTTTAGTTCACCTCCTCTGCTGCTTAACAGCTTTTCTTCAGTGTCCTCTGGGGACTCCACTTCCTCATGGTTTTGTCCTAGGCCCTCTTCTCTTCATATTTTACCAGATGTCTTGGTCTATATCATTGACCGCTATGTCTTCAATTACTTTCCATATGTTGAGTAGAATAAATATCTATTTCTAGCTCAGATCTCTCTCTTCAGATTCAGACCCACACAGTTTACAGACTACTGAGTATTATTTGGAAACCCTAGCCGTGTAGTGGTTAAAAGCTATGGTTGCTAACCAAAAGGTTGGCAGTTGGAATCCACCAAGCACCCCTTGGAAACCCTATGGGGCAATTCTACTCTGTCCTACAGGGTTGCTATGAGTCAGAATCAACTGGACGGCAGTTGGTTTGGTTTTTGGTTTGAGTATTACTTGAATATTTTCTGAGCAACTCACACTTGACATATCCAAAAATGAACTCATCATCTCCTCCTGAAAACATATTTCTTATTGTCATGAATGTTTGCCATCCTTCCACATATCTTAGCCATTGACTTAAGCCTCATCCTTAATTATTTTCCACTATTACCCCATATATAGTCAATCACTGAGCTATTTTGCGTTAATCTCTTAATTACCTCTCAAGTATATTATTACTTCTCTCTATCCTCAATACTATCACTATAATTTATGTCTGTTTCTGTCTCATACAGTCTCATAAATGGTTTTTCTGCCTATAAGATTGCTTTCCTCCAATTAATTTTCCAGATTGTTTTAGATATCTAGTGCTTCTATAACAGAAATACCATAAATGTGTGGTTTTAACAAACAGAAATTTATTTTCTCACAGTTCAGGAGGCTAAAAGTCCAGACTCAGGGCACCAGCTCCAGAGGAAGCCTTTCTCTCTCTGTTGGCTCTGGGGGAAGATCCTTGTCTCCTTTCAACATCTGTGGGCCTGGTGTTCCTTGGAGATCTCCATATGTCTTGGCATCAATCTTCCCCTGGGTCTAGGAGGTGCTCAGCGCAGGGACCCTCAGTCCAAAATGATGTGCTCCTCTCCCGGCTCTTCTTTCTTGGTGGTAGGAGGTACCCCTCCCTCTGCTCCCTTCTCTCTCCTTTTATCTCTTGTAAGATAAAAGGTGATGCAGGTCACACCCCAGGGAAACTCCCCTTATATTGGATCAGGCCTATGACCTGAGTAAGGATCTTGCAGCCCACACTAATCCTCTTTAAAATAACCTAATCTTGCATCATCAACCCCAGAAGAGATTAGGGTTTATAACACATCACAAAATGGAGGATAATCAAACCACAAAATGGAGGCCAACCACACAATACTTGGAATTATGGTCTTGCCAATTTTACATATATTTTTGGGGGACACAGTTAAATCCATGACACAGACTATATCATAAATGTTAAAAAAGCAAAAACAATACAACCCTTCATTGTAGAAAAGTCTAAATCCTTAATGTGGCTTATCAGGTCCTCATTATTCATTTGGCCCCTGCCTGCCTTTCCAGAGTCATTTGTTCCTTCTCCCCTCCCCTTTGCTCTTTTCAAAACAGCTATGTTGTTTTGTTTTGTATGTTTATTACTTTTTTCTTTCCTTTTTTTCTTATGGCTAATGTTCATACTTTAAATCTCAGACTAGATGTCCCTTATCCAGAAAGCCTTTACAGACCCACAGTCCCAACCAAGGAGCTCCTGATGTGTGTCCCTATATTCTGGTACTTCTCCAATATTAACATTTATCACCCCAAATGCAGATTACTTTTTAGGTGCCCACAGATTCATCCATGAGATCAGATTCATCTTCAGTCTTGGTTATGATCACATTCTCAGTGACTTATCTACCCTGACATGGTAAAGGATTGTAGACAGCACACAGAACATTGGACAGGCCAAGAATGTGGTTAAATGGAGTTCAGGAGACTTAGTTTCTAGCCAAAGTTTGAGGCTACAGACAATAAACAGCCCTGTCATCTCTTGCTTATCTTTATCTTTCATGAGTTTGAGAGTCAGGTCTGTAAACCAAAGCTTTGCTCCTGAAATTATCAAAAGTGAACATCTCACTCAGCTTCGTGGCTAAACTTAAACTAACAGGGTCTCAGAGGCATCATAATTACCTCTAGTGTCTATTTTCTTAGAACAGGTTCTTAGGGTGCCTTGACTGCTTCTTACACACTTGCTCTGAGGTGATGGAGCATGGGTATCAGGTGGTGTCTCTCTATGTCTGCTTCTTTACCAACTGTATATCAAATTCTGAATGGTGATTCACTTGAGAAGCAGAAGTACAATAACAAAAGTTGACAGTTCAACAGTGAGTACAGTCCAGAAAATAAGTTTAAAAGAAACAAAAGACTACAGAGAGGAAACTAGGTTTGGCATAAAAGGGTCTATACAGTGTATATTTTCATTAATAGGAGTGGTGAGTGTCTGGGGTTGTGAGCTTATTAATGAATTATATTAGGTGTGACTTCCACATAGTTACCAGCTGCCACTCCAATAGCCCTCCATAACCATTTCTGAGATAACTTTAGCTTTACATTATAAATCATTTGATATGGTTGCTTACTGACATTTGTTAGTGTACATGGCAGAGATAGAAAAAAAAATTTGGTTGTAGAACAAATATTCCCAAATAAAATTTTCAATTGAGAATTCTATCAGAAGCAACATTGAATTTGATACTATGTCAGGTGAGTTCTTTGGTCTAAACATTTGGCATATCATTCACCCAGCACTTTTTGGACCATAACTTATTTCTACAGGATTTAGAAACACCTGGATGTACACTGTCCCAGAAGTAGAGCATGGAACTTGTGTCTTGGGATCCCAGAATATCACTAGTAGTCATTGGATAACATCAGTGTCATTCTTTCACGTTGATGGTTCTGAGGGCTCCCACTTAACAGCAATAGAGCATCCCCTAAGGTTTGAATGTGTGATTTTTCTCTAAATATTTTATATTAATGACCTGGATTCATAGAATTGAAAAGTGTGATGAGGTCTTACAATGTTTTAGTCTTATCCTCCTATAATATAGACAGGAAAATGACGATTCAGGGAGAATTAACTATTCATTAAAATTCACACAAATTGTTGGTGGCAGCCTTCTCACCAGGGTTCAAGCCTAGGTTTTGTAATCCCCAGGGAGTAAAATGTATCCTCTTATTTATTAAACAGTTGGGTAAGTTTCAGTTTTTTCTTAAGAGAAACTACTTTTGATGCCTCAGAAGTCTTCCAAACTGGTGCCTGCTTGTGAAGTATGAGGGAAAGACAAAAACACAAATATAGTCATAGAGATGTAATCATCACAGTTGACTGGGCTCTTCTCTCTGTTAGGAATTTGTAATGTTATGGAAGAGTAGTGGTGATAATTTTCAGGTGAGGCATTAAACAAGACTTCAAAGTTTATAGTAATAAGGCCATTAGTCCAAACCAACTACAAATCGTGGAATCTATCCATCCATCCATCCATCCATCCATCCATCCATCCATCCATCCATCCATCCATCTAGTGCATTTATGAGCTGACATATAAGCAAGTGATTCTTAGGAATGATGAAAGATACCAATCAACAAATTTAAGAAACTCAAGCACAATATATAACGAGAAATTTCCTATATGTTGCTTAGTAAAACTGCTGGACACAAAGAAAGAGAGATGGAGAAAGGGGAGAGAGAGAGAGTAAACAATTATTTTTGAAAAAGCAAGAATGGCAGATGACTTCATAATAGCATCATAATGGCATAATTCCCTCATATCTGTAAATTCCAGGATTTAAACAGATGAAGTCTGAGTAAAAGCCTGTACCTTCAACCACAGTGCTATATTGCCTTTCTTTAAGCCAGAGCCAAGCAAATATGGAACCAACTGCCAAGGGAAGAGAGGATGACCACTATCACAACTGACTCTAGTCTTTAACAGTGCATTTATCCTCTCTGCTCCAGAACTGACTCCTCTCCTACCTTCCTCACTTTTGTGTGAGCCATTTTTCTTCTCTGTTTTATTTTTGGCCTCTGAACAATTGTTTATTTCTTCTTTTTCACAATCTTTCTTATTAGTCCTATTGACTTTTTACTGGTTATTTCTCCTCAGTGTTCATCAGAGCTGACCAGTACTTTTGAAGTCAACAGTTATATGACAGAGTAGCCTTTATCATTTCATCTCTAGAAAAATAAATGGAGCCTTAGCTGTTCTCCCTAAAAAATAGAACTTTTGTTTTACTTAATTTTGCTTTTGCATGTTTAGAGTCTCCACCACATGTCATTATTCTAGAAATGCAATCTATTCCTTTTACATACAAGCATAAAATAAAAAAATATATGCATAGCCTTTTTGAGGGTACAAAGTGTTTTTAAGCACACCATCTAACCTGATCCTCTTAATGACTCTGTGAAATAAATATTGTGATAATTCCCATTTGTAGGTGCAAAAACTATGACTTAATAAGGTTAAATGATTATCCCAGTTCATACGATTGTTCAGTTAAAGCTGAAACCCAAGTCACTTTAATAAAAATCCCATACATGTTTTAATCTATCCTTGAAAACCCTCCTATTATGCCAGATTTATTTTCCAGTGGTTAACTTTCCCTGATGTAGTTACTGTTGGCTGCTAGACGATGATCCCAGAGGGTCACTACAAGACTCAGACATTGCTGTAGAGACATAGAGATGGAACTAGTAAAGGTATTTACTATTATGGCTCTCCCCCTCCTGAGTTACAATGCAAGAAGCAAGCTGATTATTACGATGATATTTCATTGCCCTAAGAACTGAAATAGGACAATGGAATCATGATGCTTAGCACTTACATAGCACTATTCATCTTCTGAGCTCTTTACAAACAGTGATTAATTAGAGGAGGGCAACAGAGAGTTCAGCTGATAGGATGATGCACATGTAATAAAATAACTCCTTCATAATGAAGATCCAGAAGGAAAATGCCTATTTGAGATCCAGACTGAAATGTAGGGGGGTCTGGGATAAAAAACAGTAGGTATGGTAAAGGATGAGAGGAGGTTTTAGAAAACCAAAACCTCTTCTTCTGTGTTGTCAATGTAATCAGCCTTTGAAATCAGACTGTTACCATTTGAATTATAAGGGGATTTCAAATAGGGCCAGAAATGGAAGCTAGTGAAGTGAAGAGAAAGATCAGATAAGGAAATTAAACTATATGTTGAATTCCCTGTAAGCAGATAGTTTCTAAGGGTGCATAAATAATAATTTGATTATCAAAGAAGGAAAATGTGCAGCTCATCTGCCTTTGTGTTACCTGGAGTTTCTCCCTTAACTCTGTTGTTTGTCAAATGTCTCCAGGAGGCTGAGTAGGGCTACTGGTTATTCTCTTCTTAGGAAGAGGTATGAAGAAGGACAAAGAGTTAAAAAATAAAATCGATTTTAACCTAATAAGACCTTGACTCTGTACAGAGAAGTAGCCATGAGGTCAAGTTAATGGCCCCATGTCTTCAAGATGACACCATTCTCTGATCACCTCATGATTCTCTGTAAAGGCAACCTTGAAGTTTCCTGTTTTTTTCAGCTACCTGCCTCTGGTCTTTTGAACTTGCCTCCTTGGTAACATTCCAAAGCCATCAGAAGGATCTCTGGACACAATCAAATGCCTCATCTTTCCTTCCCCAATCTGCAGAAATTCCAGTAGGGAGACATAGTGCCTTTGCCTCCACAACTGTTATAGAAAAATGGGATTTCACTACTGAGGACTTTTGTCTTCCTACTCAGGTCTGACCAACTGAGTCTTACTCACAAATGCATAGACGCCTCCTGAACATCACATCAGCAGGCCTGACTGCTTATTTTGAGCCTTATCTATGCCAAGCACTTTATATGTGTTAACTGATGTAGTCCTCAGTACAACTCTGTGATATATATCTTATAGTAATCTCATTGTACAGATGAGGAGACAGAGGCAGAGAGAGATGAAAATGATTTTCTCAAAGTTTTCACATCCAGTAGATGGTGAAGCTGAAGCTCAAACTCCTGCAAACTCCTGCAGGCTGACTCCTAAACCTGCCTTACCTAGGCAGGAGGACTGTGAAGGGTGGGCCCTTTGAAATGCATTCATAACTCCACTCCTTACTCCCTTTGCACTCTTTTGTAACTTCGCTTTTATATCTGCTCACAGACCCCATGGAGCCCTGGTGGTGCAGTGTTTAAGAGCTTGGCTATTAACCAAAGGTCAGTAGTTCAAATCTACCAACCACTCCTTGTAAACCCTATAAGGCAGTTCTACTCTTTTTTATAGGGCTTTTATGAGTTGGAATCGACTCCATGACATTTGTGTTTTTTTTTTTTTTTTTTTTTTTTACAGACCCCATGGTTTATAACCTAGATTTCTTGTCCTTTTTTTGGTCTTACATCTTGTCCTTTTCCACTCACTTTGTAGACCTACATGACCCTGACTCCCTGAAAAGCATGGATACTTGGTGTCACCTTCTTTGTGTCCTCTGAAGCTCTATTCTGCACCAGTGTGCCAGGACCAGTATAGCGAAGGGGCTAAGATCAAACATGGGTTTGGAGTGTGATGGCTCTGAATTAAGATACTCACTTGTCCACTTACTGCCTATTTGATCATGGTCAAACAAATTCATTGCTCAGTTTTTTCATCTATAAGGACCACAAACATATCTTATTGAGTTGTTGTGAGAACTCATAGAATATATGTTTAACACCTATTTTGTTTCCTGGCATAGTGTATGTGCTCAAAAAAATGGATATTGTAAGCACTGGTATTCTGCTAGGGGTGAGCTTGCTTCCCAGGGGATATTTGGCAATGTCTAGAGACGTTTGGTTATTGTAGCCAGGCATCTAGTGACTAGGGGCCAGGAATACTGCTAATCATCCTACAGTGCACAAGACAAATCCTTCTCACTCCAAGAAAGAATCATTGTTGCCAAAATGTCAATGGTGTCAATATAGAGAAACCATGCTAAATGAAAGAATCAGAGAAAACTGCTAGCTTTTTATTTTTTATTTTTATTTTTTTATTTTTTACATTTGTGGCTTAGAAGCCTTGGCCCTAAGTATTTTAATGTCCCAGAATAGTAAATAAAATGGTGGAATTTTCAAATTTACTGGTAAGGCATGGCCACATTGGGGTAAACTGGTAATGAACTGAACAAGTGGGATCTTGTACATAATTTTTGTAGCTGCCTACACTGTTTATACATTCAATGGATGTTTTGGTGAATAATGCAACTGCTTCAAGCCTACAGAATAAGACCCTGCTCTAAGGAGGATTGTAAATATATTAGAAACGTAGGAAACTCAGGTACCGGAATTTTTATGTGCAATTTAAAGCTCTAAATGGTGGTTCATCATCTAAAATTTGTAGTCCAAGCTTTCCAACCCAATAGAAGAGTCCAAGAAATGCTGCTGAACTTAGGGGGCTCAGTGCATAGTGTGGACCATCTAGGGAAAACAACGTGGCATACTGTGGGGAATCAGACTTTAAATACATATGTTAAAATCCTAGCTCTGAAATTTACTCTGATCTTCAATTTCTCTACTTACAAATTGGAAAGTAGTATTCATTCGTTCATAACATGTATTTAAGACTGTATTAGATGTGTGAATACCCAGTTAGAAGACGTACTTTCTTCCTTCTACCAGCTCATAATTGGGTAAAGAGTCACAAATAAATTAGGACTTATCAAAATAGCATGAGGTAACCTGGTGCTAGGTGCTACAGAAGCCCAGAGGAAGGAAACCTGGAGTAATGAAGGGGTAAACAGTGATGTATTGGTAATTATTGAAAAAAATAGCTATCTGGAAAAAAAAAGTATATATGTGTAAGTATACAATATATTTATACACATACAAATGTACACATATAGTATATGCATAACTTTAACATAAATCTTATTGCTATAAAAGATATGTAGCACAAATTTATAAATAATATATACAATATTCATTAACATAAATTTATATTTATATAGCTAATTGATTCTCACAGAATCCTATCATTGATTTTTGCTAACTTGCATTCTTAGCAAATCTATGATTGATGAGTAAGTATAATTCGGACATGACTATTTGATATTTTCGTTTAGGTTAACAAGTAAGATGAAAGTAAAACAATGATGATATGTCAGCAATTTTTCATCCATCAATGGTACATGCAACTTCTTTGCTGAATTTAATAATAGAAATACTTGAAGAACTTTTTTTCAATTTTGTGTGTTATTCACAGACATGACACACCTTTAAATTTAATCTGCATTATTACGATTTTTTTTCCATCAGTTTCTTACACTAGACAGTCAACAAAACAATAAATCACTCCCTGATTTCTTGCATTTGCCAATTTCTCGCATCCTGGTCGATTTCAAGCTTCCAACATGAGGTCACTGAATGTGGAGTTGGGAAGAAATGCACAATGGTACACTATGATGTGGTATTTACACCACGCCGATATACAACAGATATCAATAACCTCAAGAGCATAGCATGTCAATAACCTCAATGACATTAAAAAGAAGTAAACAATCTAGGAAGTTATGAGTTTTGAGTATTTAACATCATGGTTCAAAATATAGTTTTTTTTGTTTTGTTTTGTTTTAATTTTAAGCAGGTAACAAAATTCCTAAAAATTTAACAATTGGCTCTTATAAGTCAGTATGGATCAACTTCCTCACACCAACGGGGTGAGATAAGTGTTTGAGGGAGTATAGCTAATTACTGAGCAGTCTACATAAAGATAAGAGAAAAGAATATTCCTCCAATAGAAACCAGCATGTGCAAAGAATGAGAGATGAAAGAGAATATGGAACCTTAGAGCATCTGCAAACAGGATAGGCCTGCTACAATCTCTCCCAGCACTGAGGGAGATCAGTGATAAGAAATATGTGAAAGTTCTCACACAACAAACATCTGGAGATGAAGGGTGCCAACAGAGCAATAATACACTAGGAATATATAAATAAAATTGTTATAGATAAATCTATATAATACAGGATTCAAACCTGTATCAATTTTTTTTTTTTAATATTTTATTGTACTTCAGGTGAAGGCTTACAGAACAGATAGTTTCTCATGTAACAGTAACAC